>NW_027362761.1:810426286-811026286 GCF_046119375.1 Phyllobates terribilis
CCAAAAAAAGTAATTCTGGTGTAGTTTGTTTTTTTTCTTCACGCCGTTTACTGATCGGATGAATTTATTTTATATTTTAACAGATCGGACTTTTATGAATGCAGCGATACCAAATATGTGTATTTTATTTTTAATTTTTTTAGTTTTATTTTTAATGGAATATAAGGGGGGTGATTTGAACATTTGTGTTTTTTCATATTTTTAAAAACTTTTGTTTTCTCTTTTTACTGGATTTAATAGTTCTCTTAGGGAACTTGAAGCTGCGATCGCTTGTGCTATACATAGTAGGGCATGAGCAATTCTATGTACAGCTAAAATCACGATCTCCTATGAACACTAGCCACAGGCTAGCTTTCACAGGAGGAACATAAAGACAGGCACGGGGGTCCTCAGCAGATCCTCAGCTGTCATGACAACACATCGGCACCCCACGATCACGTCACAGACGTGCAGATGGGAGCGTGGAATGACTTGTGCCCCTGTCAACGTGTGTTAACAGGTTAACAGCCGCAGGTGGAGCACCACTCCATCTGCAACAGTTAGATGCACTTGATGGCTGATTAGTCAGCCATCATGTGCAGGGAAAGATGTGGGCTTGGCGTGCGAGCCTGCATCAAAGTCAGGGAGCCGGCATATGTACATTTGGGTCATATGTTGTGAAGGGGTTAAGTGCATGAATTACCTCCCATACTATATGATGGGCTCCTTTCTGAAGACTTGACGTTATGGAGTCATGTGTCATTTTAGATTTCAGAAAAAATAAATCATGTTTTCTCCTAAAAGCAGGCATATTAAGTACCACACCTATATTTATTTGAATATAGACTTTTTCTTGGGGCCATTCTTACATTTCACACACTTCCTTTTATTTACCATTGTTCTGTCCTTCCCTCCTTCCCCCCTTCCTTAGGATCATTTGCTTTTACATACTGCAAATACCTTATTTTCTGATCAATGTGTCAGAATTTTACAAAGAATGTGGTCTTTCTGACACATCAGATAATATATGGATGGACAATGCTCAATTTCCATATTGCAAATTAAAAAAATTAAAGACCTAAAGCACTATGCTTTGGTATCGCCGTAGCACTTAGCATTGGTAATATTGGCACTTGCTAAATCTGACAAAAAAAGAATATTATTGATTAGTGTTGGCAGAATTTGCAACAATTTACAGGCTCATGCACATGGCCAATTTATGGATCAATGTTGTCGGACACCCCATAGACTTCATTATTTCCAGTGAAGAATATGATGCCCGATGGAAGCATTGTACGATTGCACACTGAGGGGCTTATTCATCCAAGTATTTATGCCAGTTTCCAGGTGTATAATACTTTGAAAAGTCACAACATTTTTGCGCAATGTGAAGATGGCGTTTTCTCCCAGGACCCAGCCAGCTCCACAAACTGGGTGGAACATGGGCAGGAGAGGGAGTGGTAATGCCTACCTGCTGAGTTGATCAAAATTTTTGCTACTTTAGTCCCTGACTGGCGTAGCATTTCTGCCAAGGCGCTCCAAGGCACACTGAGAATATATCATTAAGTGGTATCTGTCTCTTAATTAATTTTAAAAAAATGGAAAGTTTGTGGTCTGTATCCATGCTGCCAGCTGATGAAGAAACGTCAAATGCCAGAGATAATGTAAAAATGTTTTTTTTTTCTACGCATTTCGAAGTGTAGCCCACTTCTTCTTCAGGAAACAAAAAAAAAACCTATTCAGATATTGTTCTTTGTTTCCTGAAGAAGATGGAATTTGACGTTTCTTCATCAGCTGGCAGCGCGGATACAGACCACAAACTTTCCATTTTTTTAGATTTTTCTGAAGATTCACACGTGGATCTGCAGCAGCCACACAACCTGTGATCAGGTCAGCATATATTGATACCATCCTTGATAATTATCATTGGGTAAGATCCTATTTTTTGCGCTTTTCTCCTCAGTTGTATATATCTTAATGAATTTAGCACATCTTACCCCACCATGTATCTTCATTAAGACTGGCATTCTACACGGCTTCTGAGTTTCTACGACTCCATAGAACAAAATCCTTGGGGTCTTTGCCACCAGGGAGGGTCTAAGGCTGGTGGAAGAGAAAGTGTTAAACCTTCTCCAGCATTCATCTCTCCTTCTTGTGGGTCTTCGGCAGCCGTTTTTAAAGTGACATCTGTGGTTGTGGGCAAACAACCCTAACCAGGTGAGCAATTTCTCATCTATCATCACAATCGTTATCACCCTATTACGCTTTTTGTTTTTCCAGTTTTATACTACCAGGCTTTTTAGTGGTATATTACTCAAGCAACTGGACCATCTCACATATGTACAACACCCAGACTGGTTGTATGACCCTTTAGGCTTGTTTATACGTTTCTCATTTTGCTTCTCGCGGGATCCATTACTCTATTTGGCAAAAGAAAAAGGGGATGCCGAGCTATAATACACATGTGTAAATGAGTAAATAAGTGCGAAACCAAAGTTTTCTAAGTGTCCCTGTGGATTTTATAATACATTCTTTAACTTAGAAATTTGTATTCTTTAACTTAGGCGGCACTTTAATTTTTCTTTGTCATGTTATCTAAATTCCTATTCAAGGAATGGCCAAGTCAAAGCTTGCTTCAAAGCAGAGTGGGCTTGCTGAGCCATGACCTTTTGAAACAGGTGAAAAGAAAACATCCAACAATTATAGTGTGCAAATATAAAGCTGCCTTTGAAAGGATGGGGAGAGAAGCCAAGCTCCCTCAGAGCCTAAGAGCAAGCACTTGTATATACTCCATTCAGCTGTGAATAAGGGACAGCTAGTGGCATTCTTAGCTGACAAGAATGGAGAGTGCGTCAGTGTATCTCACCAGAAATATATTGATCACCGGTATGTGCCAGACAAAGGATAACAAAACCCTAAATCTCCACCTAACCAACATGTACTGATGTTTTCCGGCACTGGAAATATACAGGTCAGGTGGCTCAGGTTTGTTTATTCACTGTGCAGAAATGACAATCATTAGTACCTTGACATCACCAGCATACATATGCAAAATCTGAAATGACCACAAAACAGTCTTGAGTAACTGAGAAACCTGTTTTATCGCCTAGATTTACAGTATACAGTAGGTGTCTAACTCCTCCTAACTTTTCATGATACTATAAATTCTAAAAAAATTTTTGCTGAAACCATAAAGAAAAACAAAAGGGTTTACACTTCAAATACACCCTTTATTTGGTATATGCATAGCATAGCCTTTGTCTGCTGGACTCCAGGGTAAATGTGATGGTTTGTATTTATGATCTGATAATATTCCTAGTTTGTATAAACTAGTCCTGAAATACTTTGCAAACTATTTGAGTCACCAATCAAAGACAGGTTCTCATAGATGCTCTCCCTCCCCCAGCCGCTCATGGAATGTGCAGAATTTAGTGACTGGGATTAACAGATTAATTTTCAGATGACTAAAGTGATTTCAGGACATTGCTGAAAATAAAATGTGAAATTACTTTCAGGGGACACCACAAAAGAAAGCTGAACAAAAGAACAATGTTGTTTCTTAAAAATACTTTTTACATATTTTTATATATATTAAAAGTACCTGAAATATATTTCTTGATCAATACAATAAATTGATTACGGCCCCTAAAATATAATTGTTATAGTCCCTAAAATATATCGGTAATGAATCTGCACAGAAGGGAGAGCACATGATTTTAGAGATCTTGGCATGTTTACGATGTCAGAGCTATTAAGAGTGTTCTTGTTAATACTTAATCTGTCCTTTGCCCGGCCACTTGGTCATGGGATGCATATTATTATTTCTGTTCAGCTGTAAGCACTTTTGCTACTTATGTATGCTGAGAGCCTTAGTTAGGCTGCAGAATGGTGGGATGGTTTCCATGTTTTAAAGAGCAGCTTCCCAGCTTGCTGAAATAAATGATGTGCGCACGGGTATATGTCACAGCTTGAACCTCTAGAGATCTTGATCTTCGTTGACTTGCCTGAATGGCTTTTCAAAGTCAGACGCTGAGTCAGGCTGACATCGCTGCCAAAAATGGCCTTCAATATGTTCTTATTTTGCAACCCTTGAAGAAGTACCTCTGCAGGGTACAAGTGGGTTAAAATATGTTACCTTTTGCAAACACTAAAGTGTTTATAAATTTGCTTAAAAGTTTCATGCCATTGTTTCCTGAGAGGTCAGTAAGTCCTTTTCCAAAAAATAGTATTTGGACAATTTTCATAGTACCTATGAAGAATGAGAATTCTGGCGAAGATCCACATGCAATCATGTTTGTTGCTTTTGTTTGACACTACCTCTCTTGCATAAAGTAGTAAGAATCTGGTCAAGGGCCTGCCAGTAGATAGTAGTTTTTCCTAAAACATTTACTACTGTCCCTTACTTAATTGCATAGGTCATGGACCAATGGTTTACATTAGCTAAAAATCAAAAGTTTAGTCATAAATTAACTATTTTTTACATTGGGACCAGAGTTGGTTTGAATCGGTTCGCAGTACATAGTTCAGTGATACATGGCCACTGGATAGAAGCCCTGAGAACTGCCTCTGACATGACTGCATTCCTGGCTTCTGTTTTGATTAGCCGGCCTGGCACGATGTCTTAGTTGCAGCATGAAGGAAAAGACAATTCATGGTTTTGGGCTGCGCTACCCAAAATGAAGACCTTTGATCCAATAATATAAAGAAGCATTAATTATTCCAGTGTTTATCTGTAGTTGCAGCTTGACACACATGTGACCCACGTCCACTGTTCAAAAGAGGAGTTGCGGATGCCAGGAGGTAGGAAGCGATTCTAAGGGCTGCCATCCGATTGCCACAGATTACTGACCTAGCTGTTGGATCCTGTTCTGTGAATCGATTGACACCAACTCTAACTGAGAACATTAACCTGTTCATAAATGATGGGGAAAGTAAATTTCATTATACTCTTTCTGTTTCACCTACAGGGTGACCTGGATAAACTGGATTAATAGACAGGAAAATGGTAGATGAGGTTCAATGTTGATAAGTGTAAAATTGCGATTTTTCATTTTTTGGGGGGGAGCAGTATGTATGCTATTTATACCCTTAATGGTTCACTATTTGGTTAGTCATTATTGGAGAAGTCTACATCGGGGAAGTGTACATGCTTTTTGTAACCTGAATGGTTCACTGTTTAGTTAGTCTTTATTGCAGAAGAATTTGGTGTAGTTGTTGATATATAAAATTATATTTTGTAACACAACTAGGGGGTCAACTCTAGATTGTCATTTTCTGGGAAAGATGGTTGGAGGACAAAGGACTTTGACTCTAACAGAGTGAATAAGCCTCTTTATTACCTTCATACACATGGCAAAACATTACAGCTCAGATAACTAAGTTTACACAAGAGTAAAAAAAATGTTATGTCTGTTATGGCTTTGAATGTGGGAAGGCGAAAACCAGAAAATGCTGGTTATCTGAACAAAAAAATTCCATCAGTAATAATATTTACAATGAGAAATTACACATTTTGGGCATATAACATCATTTTTCCTTTTTCCACACATGTTGGGTTTTTCATAATTTTATTTTCATAAAGTAAAGTTGTATGTGTGTGTCATGTGCACATGCACACACAATGTGTATATGTGGATGTGCATAGCTTATATAGGCTATGTATAATTTGTGTAAGGCAGCGCTAGTCATCATAATGGGGGTTACTCGCTTCGCTGCGTCAATCAATGCACACGTGCAATGTCTTTACGTTTTTCTCACAAAGCTGCAGTTTATTACTTCATAAGCCACAGTTCACCGGGTCCAACTCCGTGGCACGCCGACACACATATCTACAAATATTCATGAGCCAAGTGGCACACAAGCCCACTTGCTCCAGGTTACAGCCTACGGCAAGGTAATAAATTATCAATGTCCATATCAACGTCCATGTAACAAAGTGTATTACCTTTGCCGGGTTTTGGCTGCTACAGTCCATTTATTCCGCCACCACTGTGGCTTTGCGGCTTTCCCAGGCGGGGGTCTCTAGCCGTCGTCCCCTCGTAGGCTACTGGTATGTCTTCCACACTTGACATCCAGCCTGTGCCTTTCACGGTTCTTCACCAAGCCGGCTCTCCCTCAAAGGCCACTGACATCCACGCACAGGATCCAGGCTCGGCCTTTCAGGCTGCCAGGCTTCACTCTCGGCCTCACTAGGCCTCTCACAAACGGTGTCCCACACACACGGAGCACAGGCCTCACACCGAACACACCTGTCTCAAATTACCAGGGTTTATATATCCTGTACACACACACACACACACACACATACTGACAGGACCTTGCTGATGCCACAGTCATGTGATCAGTCAGCTGTGTGTATAGGTCCTGTGTGCTGTCCCAGTCATGTGTACAGACCTTTACTGTGCATACAGGACCTGTGTGATGTCACAGTCATGTGATCAGTCAGTTAAAGGGGAAGGTACATGGTCAGGTAAACACATCCTGGACCATATACAGTAATGCTAGCAAGCAGCTGCATTACATTTGATAACATATGCATATTTTATGCATGTGTGTGCATATGTGTGCCTAACGTGATGTTCATGTAAATGCGCATATGTACTGTAAATGTGGATGTGGCAGAATTGAAAAGGGTCCAAGACACATCCTGCATGGGACGTCAATGTCTGCAGCTGGTAAATGCTTTGTAAAAGCACATCAATGAAAACTCAAAATACCCACAGAGCAATATATACTTTAAAGGCATAGTCCAATGATAGGTAGAGGTTCCACTTTCCAGACACTGCTGATTTGCTTCAACTGAATGAAGGGATCAATAATTAGAATGCTGCAACAATTTCAAAATTTCCATTAACACTAAGTTCATTGACATCACATGATTGGGGGTCTGACCTTCAGCACCCCCACCAATCAGCAGTTTGAAGATACCACAATGCTGCAATACCCAGTATACATCTGACTCGCCCCCTGGGCCGTGGGGTACCCGGAACCGGGCTTCTATACGATGCTGGGGGTAGTAGTGGCAACCTGTTCCCGTGGCTCAGGGTGGTCAGACCAAATGTTGTGGCAGTCTATTTATCAGTGTTTTGTGAATGTCCGACTACGCCACCCATGGATTGCGGTCAGGGATGACCGCCGCTGCAAGGCAGACCGCTGAGGCTGATGTTGGTGTGCAGCACAGGAATAGGATAACTCCCCACGGGAAGAGTGTAACCTCAGGGCAATGTAGGTGGATGCTGGAGGTGATGGTGCAGGCGCTGCATAAATCACACAGAGTCCAATGGTGCAGTTCAGGCCTTTTACTCACAGTTGTTATCCAAGTCACTTCCGTCGGCAAGGACTGCCTGAGCCGTTCTGCGTCCACCAGGTGAGGGGCTTGGTCAACCCCCAGGCAATTTAGGAGTATGGCACAGGACCCCCTTCTATCCTTTCTCTGGCCTCTCGTGCCCCACCAGTGACCACGCTTCTGTCCGGCTACCTCGGGCCTTCTCTGGTAAAACTTGGCGCCAGTTTCCCTGACCCTATGTGGTGCCTTCCTAGCGGGTGTAGCAAGGGGTCGCACCAATAAATGATCACGACCTCCGGTTCTTGGCTGAGGGATGATTTACCTCCACCAACTTGGGAATCCGGTACCCTTCCGCGGCCTGACCCTTCACCCGATATAACGCGGGCTTGCAACGGTTGCTGTCCGTTCTGCTCTCTTGGGGTCCCTTCTGCCTTCTTGTTTCTGGAGCCTTTCTACTCCTCTGTCTCTCCTCTTTCCTTCCTTCTCCTTCTCCTCTACTCCTCTCTGGCCCCGGCCTTCTCTCCAGGCCTGCCTCGTGGAGCTGAGCTCAGGCTGAGCCACAGCTCCCTGTCAGCTCTCTCTGGCTGAACTACTTCTCTCTCTGAACTGAACTCTAAAGATGGATCCCACCTTTTATCTGTCTCTCTGTGTCTGAGCTCAGGTGACCTGCACCCAATGAGCTCCTTCCTATGCTTCAGAAACCGTCCCCTCCTGCTCCTACATCACTGGGTTCTCTCCCCCCTCCCCACTCCAGCCAGGGACATAGTCAGTTGTGCCAGCATAAATGGGAGCACCGTCGAGCCTAGTCAGTCGTGCCTGCATAAATGGGAGCACCGTCGAGCTGTCCCCCGGAAATGGTGTGAGTGTTTGTATGCAGCTAACTGAGCCCTGGTCCACACTCCATCCTTACCTGAGAGTGGAATATCACACCTCTGGTTGAGGTGCAATACCCCTGTGGCAACCGAACCCTCGGGACGCCACACATCCTACACAGCAAGAAGGGAAAAAGAGTAATGTAGAAAATAAAGAGGCCACAGAGCAAGAGCAACCCTTCAAACAGCTGAAGGGTTGACCCTCCACTGATATGATATGGATGGCCTATTCCAAGTGTAGACCATTATATCCTAGAAAACTTCTAACCTTCTTTCACTTAAGGTCTAGAACCAGAGCTTAGAAGAAAGGCTGTTGGATGTGGACCTGACTGCAGTAGTAGAACCCAAAAAATAGAAAACACATATGTCAGTATGTGATTTATGGTTTGCAGGGTCTCGGAGCTTCACACTGACACAGACAGACATAAAAAAGTGACCATGCTATTTACAGAAACTGAGTTAATCAAATAACCTTTAGCATCAGGATGAAATGTACGGTAAGTAGCTATCATGTACATCACTAGTTGGCTAAGACAGTGAGAGCCAGATCACCCTTCTTGTCTGCAGAAGGGTATTCTGAAAGTCATTTGTCATTTCATGGCAGGTATGAGCAGATTCCTGGGAAATCAACATTTATTCCAATGCAATCAGTGAATGCACCCTTCAAGTAAACAGTATGTATAATGTACTGGAGTCATCAGTTTTTAGATAACCTTGCGTTCCTATACATTATTAATGCAATAAATCCTTCTGAGAATTTTCTGTTGGAAGGATTTAGTTTCTTCTTGCCAGTGTATTGTGTGTCTATTCAATACATTAAATATTATAAATAATAGATCTTTTTCCACCAGTTTTATATTCGATATTTGGATCCATGCAATCATTAATCTTGGAATTATAAAGAGGCAATTATAAAGAACTTTAGTTCACATTTTACACTTAACTTACATTCCTATTTTTTTATTTTAATAAATCCAGGAATCTTTGGTCAGAAGCTGGAAGACACTGTGCGGTATGAGAAACGATATGGCGTGCGTCTGGCCCCCATGTTGGTGGAACAGTGTGTGGACTTCATCCGGCAGCGAGGGCTGACAGAAGAAGGATTATTTCGAATGCCTGGGCAGGCTAACCTGGTGAAGGAGTTACAGGATGCCTTTGATTGTGGGGAGAAGCCGTCATTCGACAGGTATTCTACAGATCAGTGCAATCTTAAACATTACAATT
Source organism: Phyllobates terribilis (assembly GCF_046119375.1). NCBI lineage: Eukaryota > Metazoa > Chordata > Amphibia > Anura > Dendrobatidae > Phyllobates > Phyllobates terribilis. The sequence continues at coordinate 810,435,647 of NW_027362761.1, forward strand.
GCCTTTTATTCATAAATTCAGCTGATTGATAGAAGTTCTAGAGTGCAAACCCAATAGTTCCTGGCTGTAAAGCTTTTAGGCTCTGTTCACACTAGCACTAATGAATTGAATAATGCAGTTAATAGAGCTTTTCTTACCTTACAAAAAACATTGAAACCTGATAGACTATATTGTAGGATGGTGGAGTCCATTAAGATTCATTAAGATCCGATTAAAAAATATGCCCTAGTTTTCATGGCGCTCTTAAGAATGGAAACCATTATACTAAAGTCAACAAAGCTTTATTTGATTCCTACTCCCCTGCTACTCCTTCTTACTTTGTCAGCATCCCGAAAGTTACATGAGAGCTGTGTATCAGTGGTTTCTACATTAAAGTTTACCTGTCACCTCTTCTTACATGACTATTTTAGTAAATACTCATATGCCCCCAAAAATAACAATTCTGTAGCACCTTTGCTCATAGCTTTGCACTGTGCCGCTCTTACGGTACTCTTCCTAGAAATATATAAGTAAATTTACAACTGGGTGTTACCATTCATGTTGTCAAAAAGGTTTGTCCTTACACATTGAGCATAGATTGGACAATATTAGACACCCCACTGGTGACATCAAGATTTGAATCTATGCATACATTTCATAGATGTCACAAATCAAACTTTTAATAAAAAAAGCTCCAGAATTGCTATTTCATGGTGAATACAATTATTTAGTAAAACAGGTATGTCATAAGAATGGCGATGTGGCATGAGATCTCTACAACTGTTTGCTTTAGATAAGACACCCTAAATAGGCTGTACTGTATTAAAATTGTACAATAATGTCTTAAAGGGTTTATTAAGTTTTGACAATTCCTCCCGTAGAGATAAACTTATCACAAGAGGTCCAACTACTGGGAATCTCTGAGGATAAGAAAAGTGATATTTGGTAGGCCAACTGTTGCCACCCAAAGTGCTTAAAAGGTTATTCCTAGAATTGCAAGTTTTCACTTATCCATCGTGCGTCCTGAGAAATGGGCTCTGCAGAGCCCCATTTTTAATAGAGCAGAGATGCTCATGTTCAGGCTCTGCTCTACACATTGCCTATGGGATGACAAATAGCCGAGCACTGTTCTCTGCTTATTCAATGAAAGTCACCTCCTTCTCCATTGAAAACAGAGCTCTACAATTCTCAGAATCACTGGGTGGTCCACTGGTCAGAGCCCCCATGATCAGTAACTTATCCCTTATTTTATGGGATGTCCATTACAGTTTGCACACGATCTACAGAGAATTCCTCTGTATGAAAAAGTAACATTTGTGACATTATTCTCTGTTACTGTGTAAGCCTGTTGCCTTTATTATGTTCGTGTCCCTCCACTTGTCAACAGTAATAAAGACATGCCTGACAATGAAAGAGAAATTGGGAAACTGCTCCCATGCCTCATTTTAATTAGTGTCGAAATTAAAATGTTGACACAGACAGATGGTCCTCAACTCCATAATGTGGAGCCATTAAAAGGCAGATTTTGACTTCTGCTGTTGTCATGATATTGGCTTGTTACACACAAATAAAACAGAAGCTGACATTTTTCTTATCTAAAAGAAACCCATTGAATCATTCTTCTGTGTCTACCACATTTTGATTGTAACCAGCTTCGTAAAAAAATAGTGTGATGGCAGACATTGTTGACCTGTCCAATACCTTTGAGCTCAAGTCACAACAGGATTAATTTATTTCTATGCAGTGACCAGTGGTTGATGGACTCTATTCACTAAATTTGGGAAAAAATGGAATTGACAAGAGTCAAGAAGTGGATACCAATGACTGATTGTCAATGAACTTACTAGATGGAGTAAATGAACAAGATATTCTGTCTGCATATATACGATATGACCACTACTGTACATGTAAGACCGTGACAAGCTAGACCTCCAACAGCTGTTTTATAGTATTAATAAGATCAGAAAGGTTAATAAAGGTCAATGTATGCAAATTTCATTCTTCTACAGAATTTAATTTAGCAATAAATGATACAGAGTATATAAAAACATTCATCTGAATAGGACACAACTCTTAAAGATATTGACTACTTTAGACTATAGCAAAATCTGCAAGCAAGGTGGTAACACTTGAGTCCCCTATAGAAGACATCCACTGCAATTTTCCTGGAATTCCTGCGCAGGAGCTTGAGCTGTGATCACTTATAGAGAAGGCTAGAATGGGGTTGTGTTGTCTTCAGGTGGTCTCACTACTGCGACCCATTGAAGATGTTGGGCACAATTCGGCTAGGACCTCCAATATTACCTTCAAAAGGCATAAAAGGGATTATGTAATGGGATGTTCCAAATGGATAACGTCTTTATGGCATAAATACTAATGATTTCATAGTTTACTTGAATGTATGGTTACAGTGATTGGTAGGCAGCCTAATTAGCTTGGATACTAAACTTATACTGTATGTCCGTAGACAGGTGTCATCCATAAATTGGGCCATCACTGTCTGCCCTGAATTCCCATGCATGCACTGCTAGGATCGGTATCAGGACATGTACAGGATAGGAAGATAATAAAGTCCAGGAGCAATCCTGTACAGGATTTCAGCCCAGACAACGCTGAACCAAATAAAGCCAGAGCTGATGATCAATGAAGGCGAGGAACCGGGCAGGCAGAATATGAGAAATTGCACCAGATCGACAACTGTGCACCAATCTGCTATTTAGCATATCAGATACAATATTGTTTTCTGGGAAATTAAACTATGTATTTTGACAATACGGGTACAATTCTAATGACAGCAAACTTTAGAATTTTTGCCCTGACAGACTCCTTTAACTCCAGTCAGCCAAGATAATTAGAAAGTGTCCTCTCTTCAATAACTCAATGGAAAGTCCACAAGTTTGATAATAGTATCCATTGATCTAGGCAAGCTCTCCTTTTCCTTTTCAATTCCTTCAATATAATTGTGTATTACAATGATCAGAGTCTGTTTATACTGATACACATCCCCATATGAATGTCATTTGGTCAAGGTGCCACTGTCTATGGTATTCTATTACCAAAGCTCAATTTCTTTCCTTTACCTCTTTTTATTGTCCAGTTGTCAAAGCATTAGAGAGCCATGGAAACGCCATGGTTGGATGCATCTGATGTGTTTAAGTAGAGACATCCCTACATAGTATAGGCCTTGTGTATATATGTATACAGAACACTGTAGTGTTATAATATTATATGATCCTTAAAGGAAATCTGTCAGCAAATTTTTAAGTAATCAGCATTTTAATTGATATGCAAATGAGGCTGAAGAACTATTTGTAGATCTTTTGCCTGAAGTCACATGGCAAAGTGACTGTCAGTAAAGCAGGAGCAGGCGACAATGGGCAGGGAATAGAGCTGGAGTGACAGAGGCTTCAGATTTTATTTATTTATTTTACTCACTAGCACCATTAATTCCACAGCGCTTTACAGACATTATGGGCACTGTTCCCATTGGGGCTCACAATCTACATTCCCTATCAATATGTCTTTGGAGTGTGGGAGGAAACCGGAAAATCCAGAGGAAACCCACGTAAAAACAGGGAGAACATACAAACTCCTTGCAGATGTTGTCTTTGGTGGAATTTGAACCGAGGACCCCAGCGCTGCAACGTTGCAGTGCTAACCACTGAGCCATTGTGCTACCCAAAATAGATAGCAATTTGCATATCAATTCAATATTAACAGATTCTCTTTAACCCCTTTAAAGCCCAAGACGTATTAATACGTATCTGCGCCCTGGGCTTTAAGAGCCTGATACGTATTAGTACTTCTTTGCGATCGCGCCCGCACACAGGCTGTGCAGACGCGATCGCCGCCGGGTGTCAGCTGATTGTCACAGCTGACACCTGGTACTATGTGCAGGGAGCGGTCCCGCACGGCTCCCGGCACATTAACCCCTGCAATGCTGCGATCGAAGTCGATTGCAGCATTGCGGTGGCAAGGGGAGGTGATCGCAATACTCACCTCCTCTTCCGGCCTCCAGCGCTGTCTGCCGCTGCTTCCCGGATGTTGCCATGACGTCCCGATGTCGTCATGACAACATCTGGGTCACCAGACAGCAGTAAGATATTTTGGTCATGCGCAGTGCATGACCAAACTATCTTCTCCCTGTGCAGCGCTGACAGCCTGCATAGCACAGGGATGGTGCTCCATTCCTGTGCTATGCAGGCGATCAGAATAAAAAAATGAAAGTCCCATAGTGGAACAAAGTAGAAAAGCAAAAAAGTGTCAGAAAGTGAAAAAAAAAAGTACAAAAAATTGTAAAAAAATAAAAAAATAAAATAATCCACCAAAAATAAAAATATAATGTACCCATCAATAAATATTATTATGAAAAAAAAAACAATAAAAGTACACATACTTGGTATCACCACCTCCGGAACGACCTGACCTATAAAACTGTCGCACTAGTTAACCTCTTCAGTGAACACGGTTAAAAAAAAAAACAAAGCAAAAAACAATGCATTATCATCATACCACCAAACAAAAAATGGAATAACACGCGATCAAAAAGACTAATATAAATAAAAATGGTACCACTGAAAACGTCATCTCGTCCCGCAAAAAACAAGCTGCCATACAGCACCATCAGCCGAAAAATAAAAAAGTTATAGCTCTCAGAACAAAGCGATGCATAAAAATAATTTCTTCTATAAAATTGCTTTTATTATGTAAAAGCACCAAAACATAGAAAAATGATATAAATGTGGTACCGATGTAAACGTACTGACCCAAGAATAAAGCTACCTTATCAATTTTACCACACGCAGAACAGAATAAAAAAATTAAAATAAAAACAATTCCTGAATTGTTGGTTTTTGTTTATTCTGCCTCCCAAAAATCGGAATAGAAAGCGATGAAAAACTGTCACGTGCCTGAAAATGGCACCAATAAAGACGTCAACTCATCCTGCAAAAAACAAGCCTTCACATAACTCTGTCGGCCAAAATATGGAAAAATTATAGCTCTCAAAATATGGTGATTAGGGTTGTGCTAGGGTTATGGTTAGGGTTGTGCTAGGGTTAGGGTTGGGGTTAGGGTTGGGCTAGGGATGGGGTTAGGGTTGGGCTAGGGTTAGGGTTGGGGCTAGAGTTAGGGTTGGGGTTAGGGTTGGGCTAGGGTTAGGGTTGGGATTTTTTTCAAAAGTAAAAAAGAAAAAAGATGACGATATGGCTACTATTGTTGAGCCCAAGTGCTCGCTACTTGAGTTTGCATCGGTTGCTCGGGTATGTATTGAATATCGCGGGTGCTCGAGTCTCCGCCCCATATGCTTCACGGCCAAAAAAACCTTGCGGCGTTGCCTGCCATGCACGAGCGATCCCCGCATGTTTTTTTTTGGGTGTCTAATAACAGTGAAACATGCAGGTGGGGACTCGAGCATGTCACTCGAGCACCCGTTATACCTGATGCATACCTGAGTACCCGATGCAAACTCAAGTAGCGAGCACTTGCGCTCAAGACTAATGATAACTTATTCAATATGATGACCTAATGTTATCAAATTCTGTGTCGTACCTCTGGGTTCAAAATGTTTACTATACCCCTTGATAAAATCCTTGAGAGGTGTAGTTTCCAAAATTAGGTCACTTGTCGGGGGTTTCCACTATTTAGGCACATCAGGGGCTCTCCAAACGCGACATGGCGTCCACTCTCGATTCCAGCCAGTTTTGCGTTCAAAAAGTCACACAGTGCTCCTTCCCTTCTGAACTCTGCCGTACGCCCAAACACTGTATTTTCCCCACATATGGGGTATTGGTGTACTCAGGAGAAATTGCCCAAAAGTTTTTGGGGTCCATTTTTTCCTCTTTCCTCTTACCCTTGTGAAAATAAAAAAATTGGGGCTAAAACATCATTTTTGTGGAAAAAGTTAGATTTTTTTAATTTTCACGGCTCCATGTTATAAACTTCTGTAAAAGACTCGGGGGTTCAGGGTGCTCACCACATATCTAGATAAGGTCCCTGAGGGGTCTAGTTTCCAAAATGGTGTTACTTGTGGGGTTTTTTCACTGTTTAGGCACATCAGGGGCACGTCCGCTAATTATTCAAGCAAATTTTACATTTAAAAAGTCAAATGGTGCTCCTTCCCTTTCGAACCCTGCCGTATGCCCAAGCAGTGGTTTTCCCCCACATATGGGGTATCTGCTTACTCAGGAGAAATTGCACAACAAATTGCATGGTGCAATTTTTCCTGTTACCCTTATGAAAATGCAAAATTTGGAGCTGAAAAACATTTTTGTGGGAAAAATGTGAAATTTTAGTTTTACGTCTCAATGTTATAAACTTCTGTGAAGCACCTGGGGGTTCAGGGTGCTCACCACACATCTAGATAAGTTCCCTGAGGGGTCTAGTTTCCAAAATGGTGTAACTTGTGTGGGGTTTCCACTGTTTAGGCACATCAGGGGCTCTCCAAACGCAACATGGCATCCGCTAATTATTCAAGCAAATTTTACAATCAAAAAGTCAAATGGCGCTCCTTCCCTTCCGAACCCTGCCGTGCGCCCAAGCAGTGGTTTTCCCCCACATATGGGGTATCTGCTTACTCAGGAGAAATTGCACAACAATCTGCATGGTGCTATTTCTCCTGTTACCCTTATAAAAATGCAAAAGTGGGGGCTAAAAAACATTTTTGTGGGAAAAATGTGAAAATTTTATTTTTACGGCTCAATGTTATAAACTTGTGTGAAGCACCAGGGGGTTCAAGGTGCTCACCACACATCTAGATAAGTTCCCTGAGGGGTCTAGTTTCCAAAATGGTGTAATTTGTGTGGGGTTTCCACTGTTTAGGCATATCAGGGGCTCTCCAAATACAATATACTATATTCATACAGCTCAATTATTCAGATAGGCTGTCCAGGTTGACCTGTGGGATTATTGCTGGTGCTACTTTGGCTGGTGTGTTGCTAACTCTGCCCAAATTCATAATTCCAAACATTTAAAAAAAATAATTTCTGTTTTGCTATATCTGAATATGTTTTACTTCTTCCTTGGTAAATCTTTACCTACTAATTCGTTATTTTTCACAACTGGAAAAAAAATCAGCTTTTCTATAATACAGAAGTATGACCGAGCGATACCCGCTTTATTCAACCACATGATCAGACATCCCATTGCACATCTCAAGACATTTACTCTATGCCATTCCTATTTTCTTCCGGAAACATCTAATGCCATCTCTCTATAGTATACCAGCACAATTCATGACGTTCAGTAAAGGAATTCAAAGCACTGCAAGTTAATAGTAATTTATGCAGCTGCTGAGACTGTCTCCTCTAGGATTGTATGCAGCTGCAGTTATTATGACAGTATAAAGAAATCAGTGTGATTGATTATCATGGAATAGGTGAAAATACACATACTATACAGCATCATCTCGTACAGTGCAGTGCACCGTGCAGGTGTCTCCTCATTCCAAATGCAGAAGTGGGTAATATTATATGTACACATCACACCAAGGATTAATTCTCAGAAATAATTGTGGGGGTCAAAACAAATAAAAAAGCAGATGTAGATGTTATTCACAAAGAGGGAGGAAAATATAATTGCATGGAAAGCTATTGTACCCTGAGAACTGGCCCAGTATATGTGGTAGAAGATGCACTCTGGAAGTTTTGATTTTTTTTGTTAGTCTAATAACTAACAAAATTCTAAACTATGCGAAAATATGTTCACCATCCGTGCACCTTACCAATGGAGAGTGATGGTAGGTGGCATCTGAATGACCATGTATAGATGCTAATTCCCTAAGGAATTAGGAAGAGGAGAGAACCTGTAGTGTAAAAGTGGAGTATTCATAAGCTAGAGTATCTTATCTATACTGTATACTGGTTTATTATGGAGTATGCCCAAATGTTTGCACTAAACTCTATGCAGGAATATTAGCAGAAAAACAGAGCATTATCCTCTAAAGATATAGTAAGAAACTAATCAATTACTAAAAAAGCACAGATACAGTATATATAAACAGTACTGTGCAAAGGTTTTAGGCAGATGTGGCAAAAATGCTAAAAAGTAAAAATGCTTTATGAAAAAAAAAAGATTATTAACACCTTCATCCCCAGCCTGTTTTCACCTTCCTGACCAGGCCATTGTTTCAATTTTGACCAGTGTCACTTTATGAGTTAATAATTAGACTTTTTCCCAATACAATTTGTTGTGCAATTTCTCCTGAGTACACCTATACCCCATATGTGGTGGGAAACTATTGTTTCGGTACACGGCAGGGCTCGGAAGGGAAGGAGCACCCTTCAACTTTTGGAGCGCAAAATTGGGTGGAAAACTAAGTTTTGGGTGCTCGTTACGGCTTGAAAGGTAAGGAGCGCCAATTGAATTCTGGAGTGCAATTTTGGCTGGAATAGATTGTGGATGCCATGTCACATTTGAAGAGCCCCTGACATGCAAAAACAGCAGAAACCCCAACAAGTGACCCCATTTATGAAACTACACCTCTTGAAGAAGTCATCTAGGGGTGCAGTGAGCCTTTGTATCCATCAGGTGATTCACAGAATTGTATAACATTGGGCTGAGTTAATGGAAAATTACCATTTTTTTCCACTAAAATGCTGCTTTGACCCTAAGTTTTAAATTTTTAAAAGGGATAATAGGAGAAAATAGACCTTACAATTTCTTATGCAATTTCTCCTGAATACGCCAACACCTCATATGTGAACGAAGATTACTTTGAGGCACAGTGCAAAGCTCAGAAGGGAAGATGCGCCATATTGGAGTTCAGATTTTGCTGGAATGGTTTGAGGGTGCCATGTCATATTGGCAGAACCCCTGTGGGGCCAAAACAGCAGAACCCCCCATAAGTGATGTCATTTTACAAATTACACCTCTCAATGAATTCATCTATGGGTGCAGTGAGCATGTTGACACCACATGTGCCTCACAGAATTGTATACCATTGGGCGGTGAAGAAAGAATAATTACATTTTTACAACTATGTAGTTTTAGCCCCAAGTTTTTAATTTTTATAAGCTCTAATAGGAAAAAATGGACCTTACAGTTTGTTGTGCATTTTCTCCTGAGTGCGCCAATACTATACATGTAATCGGGAACTACTTTTCAGGCACAGTGGAAAACTCAGAAGGGAAGGAGCGCAATATACTAGTGCAGATTTGACTGTTATGGTTTGCGGGTGCCATGGGTTTCCATCTAAATCTCTGAATGACATGATTCAGATGAAACCCCTGAGGGATCCATTCAACTGCCTACTTATAGGGAATCTTCCCATGGGGGTTTCATATAAATCATCTATTTCAGAGATTTACATGGAAACCCCGGTTATGTTTGGCTACTATCACACACTAAAAAACGCTTTTTATTGCGCATCGCCATATTTTGAGAGCTATAATTTTTCTATATTTCTGCTGACAGAGTCATGTGAGGGCTTGTTTTTACGGGACGAGTTCACGTTTTTATTGGTACTATTTTTGGGCGCATAACATTTTGTGATCGGTTTCTATTCCGATTTTTTGGAGGCAGAATGAACAAAATCCAGCAATTCAGGAATTGTATTGGGTTAGTTTCTTTTATGCCATCTACTGTGTAGTAAAATTGATAAGGCAGCTTTATTCTTCGGGTCAGTACGATTACTGCGATACCAAATTTAAATATTTTTTTATGTTTTGCCGCTTTTACACAATAAAAAATATTTTATATCAAAAATAATTGTTTTTGCATCTCTTTATTCTGAGAGCTATAACTTTTTTATTTCCCGACTGACAGAGCTGTGTGGAGGCTTGTTTTTTGCAGGTCAAGATGGCGTTTTCAGTGATGCTATCTTTATTTCCATTCGACTTTTTGATCGCGTTTTAGTCTACTTTTTGTTCGGCAGTATGATGAAAAAACGTGTTTTGTCAGGTTTTTTATTTATTTTTTTATTGTGATAAGGGGTTAACTAATGTAACAGTTTTATAGGATGGGCCGTTCCAGATGCGACGATACCAAATATGTGTACTTTTCTTGTTTTTGTTTTGTTTTTTTACATAAATATGTGTATTTATTGGTACAGTATTTTTAAAAAATTTTTTTGTTCTTTATTTTGTGATTTTTTTAAAATATTTTAACAATTTTTTTTTACTTTTTTCTTAGTCTCTCTATGGGAGTTTAACATTTATTAGTTTGATCTTTGGTATAATGCATTGCAATGTAATAGCATTGCAATTGTCACGGCTGTGTCAGGTTTGACAGTCATTCTGGATCCGGCTGTAAAAGGTCTCTGCGCTTGGCCTTGCAGACACCTTCTTGATCCTTTCATCATCCCTCCCTCTCTAGGACTCAGTGGTGATCTCCACCTTCTGCTGCTAATTGACACACCTTTGCTGGATCTTTAACCCCTTTACAGCCCAGGGCGTACTAATACGTACCTGCGCCATGGGCTTTAAGAGCCAGGTATGTATTAGTACGCCCTGTTGATTTCGCGAGCGCAATAGCCGCGGGGTGTCAGCTGATTGTCACAGCTAACACCCGATGCTATGTGCTGGGAGCGGTCCCCACATGTTTTTTTTGGGGTGTCTAATAACCGTGAAACATGCAGGCGGGGACTTGAGCATGTCACTCGAGCACATGCGATACATGGTGCATACCTGAGTACCTGATGCAAACTCAAGTAGCGAGCACCTGCGCTTATGACTAATGACAACTTATTCAATATGATGACCTAATGTTATCAAGGTTCACTATGCCCCTTGATAAAATCCTTGAGGGATGTAGTTTCCAAAATAGGGTCTCTTGTGTTATTTAGGCACATCAGGGGCTCTCCAAACGCGACATGGCGTCCGCTCTCAATTCCAGCTAATTTTGCGTTCAAAAAGTCACACAGAGCTCCTTCCCTTCTGAACCCTGCCGTGCGCCCAAACACTGTATTTTCCCCACATATGGGCCATTGGCGTACTCAGGAGAAATTGCACAAAAGTTTTTGGGGTCCATTTTCTCCTCTTACCCTTGTGAAAATAAAAAAATTAGGGCTAAAACATATATGGTATCTGCACAACAAACTGCATGGTGCAATTTCTCCTGTTACCCTTATGAAAATGCAAAATTGGGGCTGAAAAACATTTTTGTTGGAAAAATGTGAAAATTTTATTTTTTATGGCTCAATGCTATAAACTTCTGTGAAGCACCTGGGGGTTCAAGGTGCTCACCACACATCTAGATAAGTTCCCTGAGGGGTCTAGTTTCCAAAATGGTGTAACTTGTGTGGGGTTTCCACTGTTTAGGCACATCAGGGGCTCCCCAAACGCAACATTGCGTCTACTAATTATTCAAGCAGATTTTACATTCAAAAAGTCAAATGGCGCTCCTTCCCTTCCGAACCCTGCCGTGCGCCCAAACAGTGTTTTTTCCCCACATATGGGGTATCTGCGTGCTGAGGGGAAATTGCACAACAAATTTTGGGGTCCATTTTTTCCTGTTACCCCTATGAAAATAAAAAAAATTGGGTCTAAAGTAACATTTTTGTGAACAAAATTAAATGTTATTTTTTTTCTTCCACATTCCAAAAATTCTCGTGAAGCACCTGAAGGATTAATAAACTTCTTGAATGTGGTTTTGAGCACCTTGAGGGTTGCAGTTTTTAGAATGGTGTCACTTTTGGGTATTTTCTGTCATAAAGACCCCTCAAAGTGACAACAAATGTGATGTGGTCCCTAAAAAAATGGTTTTGTAAATTTTGTTGGAAAAATGAGAAATCGCTGGTCAACTTTTAACCCTTATAACTCCCTAATGAAAAAAAAAATTGGTTCCAAAATTGTGCTGATGTAAAGTAGACATGTGGGAAATGTTATTTATTAACTATTTTGTGTGACATATGACTCGCCCCCTGGGCCGTGGGGCACTCGGAACCGGGCAATAGGGAGACGATGGGGGTAGTAGTGGCGACCCGGTCCGTGGCTCAGGGTGGTCAGACCAGTGGTAGTCCCTTTATAAGTTTTAAGTGATGTCCGACTACGCCACCCGTGGATTGCGGTTATTAGGAACCGCCGCTGCAGGGCAGACCGCTGGGGCCGATGATGTGCGCAGCTGGGATGGTGTGACTCCCCACGGGAAGAGTGCGGCCCCAGGGCAGTGTAGTGGATGGTGGGAGTGATGGTGGTGGGAGTCCCAGTATCGTTAGCGCTGGAGGAGCGAAAGAGCACACAGACAACGTACTGCAGTCCAATGTCTTTTACTCACAGTTCAGGTACTCCGGGTCACTTCTGTACAGGTAGTGACCGCCCGAGCTGTGCTGCGTCCACCAGGTGAGGGGCTCGGTCAGCTCCCAGGCAGCTTAGGAATATGGCACAGGACCCCCTTCTTTCCTTTCTCTGGCCTGCCTCACCAGTGACCCACTTTTGTCCAGCTGCCGCGGACTTGTGCGGGTAAACGTGGGCCCCGTTCTCCGCTGTCCTATATGGTGCCTTCCTAGCAGGTTTGGTGAGGTGTCGCACCAATAAATGATCACGACGTCCGGTCTTTGGCTGAGGGTAGTTTCTCCTCCACCAACTTGGGATTCGGCACCCTTAATCTGCCTGACCCTTCACCCTGTATTCTCGTGGGTTCTTAGGGTCCCTTCCACCTTCTTGTTCCTGAGCCCTTCTGTTTCTCTGTCTCTTCTTCTCCTTTTCTGTTCCTTCCTGTTCCTTTCTCGTGGAGCTGGGATGAGACATAATCACAGCTCCCTTTCACCTCCTCTCTCTCTCTTCCACTCTCTCTTCCCCGGCCTCTCTCTAGGCCCGCTCCTGAGTGGAGCTCCTACAGAGCCTCCACTCCAGGTCTTCTCCTCTCACTGACTGAACAGACTGAACTTCTCTGAGAGCTAAGATGGTACCCACCTTTTATACCTCCCTCTGACCATGAGCCCAGGTGACCAGCAACCAATGGGCTCCTTCCTATGCTCAGGAACCGTCCCCTATCTACCCCTACAGCACTGGGTATTCCACCCCCCCTCCCCACTCCAGCCAGGGACATAGTCGGTCGTGCCTGCACTTCTGTCTAGTGGGAGCACCGTTGAGCTGCCCCTCGGAAATGGGGTGTGTGTGTGCTGTATGCAGCTAACTGAGCCCTGGTCCATACTCCATCCTTACCTGGGAGTGGAATACCACACCTCTGGCAGAGGTGCAATACCCCTGTAGCGGCCAAACCCTCGGGGCGCTACACATATCTCTCTGATTTAAGGGCATAAAAATTCAAATTTTGAAAATTGCTAAATTTTCACCAAATTTCCATTTTTTTTTCACAAATAAATGCAAGTGATATCGAAGAAATTTTACCACAATCATGAAGTTCAATATGTCATGAAAAAACAGTCTCAGAATCAGGGGGATCCGTTGAAGCGTTCCAGAGTAATTACCTCATAAACTGACAGTGGTCAGAATTGTAAAAATTGGTCTGGTCATTAGCGTGCAAACCAACTTGAGTAGTAAAGGGGTTAAATACACTCAGTTTCTCTTCTTGCAGTGGGGCTGACTAGTGCTCACTCCTCCACCTCCCTACCTAGGGCCTAGCTCTAGGGTCAGCCAGGGCTAAGGTATCCTGCTTGGCGATAGGTGCGGAACCTATTTAGGGACGATAGGGGAGTCAGGGAGTTGTTATATCTGCTTAGGTGTCTCCACTCCCCTTTTCCCTAGTTGCTGGGCTTTCCCCCTTTTCCCATCGTCTTATGCTGGGTTCTTCCTATACCTAGCATGACATTATCACCAGCCTTTAAAAAAAAAAAAAAAGAGAGACTTACTTTTGTTTTATTTGTTTTTTTGTGTGTGTGTTTTTTTTTTGTTTTGTTAGAGCAGCTTCAGAGTTTGTCACTGGAGGTGACTGACTTTCGATTAAAGGTTCAGCAGCAACTGCAGCGGCTGCAGACTCTTAATGTTGGGGACTCTGGGGGTAGGCTGGTCCAGCTTGAACCCAACATTGACAGGTTTTCAGGAGGTAGAGACAAGTATTTTGTAAGTTGTATTTTAAGCTTTGACCTTACTCCTCTGGAGATGAGGAGCAGCGAGTGGGGATTGTGATCTCACTGTTGCAAGGAGATCCTCAATCTTGGGCTTTCTCTTTGCCACAGGGCTCTGCTTGCCTCAGATCGGTTGAAGTATTTTTCGTGGCTCTGGCCTTTATCTATGATGATCCTGACCGAGTCTCCGAGGCTGAATCCAGGCTGCTTTGCCTTCAGCAGGGGAATCGGTCAGTGGAGTGAAGTTCCGAATTCCTTAGATGGGCAACCGATACCAGATGGAATGACTCGGCTCTTAGGAGCCAATTTTGTCAGAAAGGTTGAAGGATGCCTTGGCAGTTTACGAAGGCTGCCATGTCATTCGCCATACAAGTGTGGATAGACGCCTTTGGGATAGGTGGGTGAGACCACCTTTTCCTGAGCCTCATTTTCGGGGCAATGCCCCTTTGCCGGGGTAGCTGTCTGGGGTTGAACCTGTACCTATGGAGTTGGGGGAACCCATGCAGTTAGGGGGAGCTACTGCGTCGCATATTTCCCCTGAAATCCGCAAGAGAAAGGGTGTGTGTTTTTTTGTGGTAAAAAGGGACATTTTATTGGGGTCTGTCCCTCGGTTCCTAAGCAAAGAAATTCAATTAACCCTTGGTAGTGTGGAGTTGGATAATCAGGGAGTGTGGTTGTCTTCAACATGCAGTTCTCAGCTTGTCCTGACAGCAGAGGTGGTGCTAGAGAGCAGGACTGAGAAAATTTCTGTGTTTGTGAACAGTGGAGCTGGAGTCAGCAGGGTTTGTGAGGGTTGATGCTGGGTTTGTGAAAACTCATGGGCTTACTTGCTGTACGTTAACTAAGCCCATCCCTGTTTATGCCATCGACTCAGCACCACTTGCACAGATATCTCTGACTTAGATTGTACATAATATAAGATTGAGGGTGGGGTCTTTTCATTATGAAGTAATTCCTTGTTATGTCCCAGAGGGCCTTCCCACTCCGATTGTGTTGGGTCTACCCTGGTAGGTGAAACATAATCCGATAGTGGTTTGGCAATCCAGAGAATTTGTTGAATGGGGAGATTACTGTTATGAGAACTGCTTAAACATTTCCCTTTCTGCGGTCTCTACGGAGACCTTACCTGCATTTTTGTCTGGTTTTGAGCACATATTTTCTGAGAAGGGGTATAAGGATTTGCCTCCTCATCGTGCATATGACTGTCCTATTAACCTGACTGGAGAAGGAACATATCAGACCCTCATCTTCACCCATGGCGGCAGGGTTCTTCTTCGTTAAGAAGAAACATGGGGGTCTCTGTCCATGTTTAGATTTCGGGGAATTTAATCAAATTACCATCCGAGATCCTTATCCTCTTCATCTGATTCCAGATTTATTCAACTAGGTTGTAGGAGCTAAGGTGTTCTCCAAGTTGGATTTAAGGGGAGCCTACAATCTGGTTAGAATCAGAGAAGGGGGTGAATGGAAAATGGCATTCAATACCTCTGAGGGGCATTTCAAGAGTCTGGTTATGCCTTTTGGTTTGACCAATGCACCGGCGGTGTTCCTGTGTTTCATAAACAATATTTTTCATCATTTAGTGAGCAGGATTTAGTGAGCAGGTTTGTGGTGGTCTATCTGGGTGATATTTTGGTTTACTCACCTGATTTTGAGACGCATCCGGATCATGTTAAACAGGCACTACAGATATTAAGAGATAACAAACTATATGCCAAACTAGAGAAATGTGTTTTCGCTGTCCAACAGGTGCAATTTTTGGGGTACCTGTTGTCATCATCGGGTTTTCGGATGGATCCGGAGAAGATCCATGCTGTACTTGATTGGGACTGTCCCGAGAACCTGAAGGCATTACAGCACTTTCTGGGCTTTACTCATTTTTACCGGAAATGTATCCAAAATGATTCGGTAATTGTGAAACCCCTCACTGACATGACAAAAAAGGGGTCTGATCTTTCTAAATGGTCGAATGCCGTCCAACAGACTTTTTACTGCTTAAAAGAGATGTTTTGCCACAGCACCTATACTCAGTCAACCCAATGTTTCTCAATCTTTCATCGTAGAAGTTGATGCCTCGGAGGTGGGGGTTGGGGCTGTGTTGTCTCAGGGTCAATCTCCTGGTAAATGGCGTCCATGCACTTTCTTTTCCAAAAAATTGTCTTTGGCCGAGAGAAATTATGACGTGGGTAATAGAGAGCTTTTGCCGATTAAATTGGCTTTCAAAGAATGGCGACATTGGTTGGAGGGGGCAGTCCATCCCATTTCTGTTATCACGGACCATAAGAACCTGTCATATCTTCTGTCTGCTAAACTTCTCAACCCTAGTCAGGCTAGATAGTCTCTGTTTTTTACTAGGTTCAATTTTGTTGTCACTTTCCGTCCAGGGGTTAAAAACATCAAGACTGATGCTTTATCCCAGAGCTTCCCTGGTATTGGTGACCATGAGAACCCTGCCCCTATTTTTCAGAAGGGGGTAGTCATTTTGGCTTTGTACCCTGACCTGGAAGGAGAGGTGTTGGAGGCTCAGGGGGACACCCCTGCCTCCTGCCATTCGGGGAGGTTATTTGTACCATCTAATCTGCTCCGTAAAGTAATTAGGGAACATCACAACTCTGTGCTTGCTGGTTATCCAGATGGTAAGGCAACTGCGGACCTCCTGTCTCGTCGTTTTTGGTGGCCGAGGTTGCATCAGGATGTGGTTGAACATGTGTCTGCTTGCAGTATTTGCGCGCGTTCTAAAGTATCACATACCCGTCCGTCTGGTCCTCTTCTGCCGCTGCCTATTCCTAGCAGACCATGGACACACTGGTGCATGGATTTTATTACTGACCTACAGGTATCTGCAGGCAAGACTGTGGTTCTGTTGGTTGTAGATGGGTTCAGTAAAATGGTTCATTTCATCACATTACTGGCACTTCCGAATGCCAAGACTCTTGCTCAGGTATTCATTAATGAGATTGTGAAGCTTCACGGGGTTCCTTGCGATGTGTTGTCAGATCTGGGGACCCAGTTTGTTTCTAAATTCTGGAAAGCTTTTTGTACTCGACTGGGGATGCAGTTGTCTTTTTCTTCTGCCTTCCATCCTCAGTCGAATGGACAGACCGAGCGCATTAATAAGAATTGGGAGACTTACCTCAGGTGTTTTGTCTCTGAGAACTAGAAGGATTGGTCATCCTACTTACCGTTGGCCGAGTTTGCTATTAATAATCATTGTCAAGAATCTACTGGCTGGTCACCTTTCTTTGGTGCATATGGTTTTCATCCACAGTTTGGTACCTTTAGTGGGGGAGGGGCTTGGGAGTTCCTGAGGAGGAACATTTTGCTTCGTCGGTCTCTTCTGTGTGGCGGGGGTTTCAGAGTAATTTGTAGATCATGTGTAAAGATACAAACGTATGGCTGACAGGAAACGCTTGCCAGGTCTGGACTTAAGTTTGAATGACTTTGTGTGGTTGTCTACCAGGAATATAAAGTTGAAGGTTCCTTCCTGGAAGCTGGGACCTAGATTTATTGGCCCTTATAAAACAACCGCCATCATTAACCCAGCAGCGTTTCGCCTTGATTTGCCTCAGGCCCTTAGGATCCACAATGTGTTTCACAGGTCTCTGCTCAGGAAGTATGTGGTAGCTCTTGAGTCCTCCCCACTGCCGCCGACCCCAATCATGGTTGATGGCAATTTGGAGTTCCAAATTTCGAAGATTGTGGATTCTCATCTTCAACATCAGTCCCTTCAGTACTTGGTGCACTGGAGGGGTTATGGTCCCGAGAAAAGGATGTGGTTTCAGCATCGGAGGTGAATGCCCCTAGGTTGGTTCGTTCTTTCCATGCCTCTCATCCAGAGAAACCTGGTCCTGAGTGGGCGGAGGCCACTCATAGAAGGGGGGGTACTGTCACGTCTGTGTCAGGTTTGACAGTCATTCTGGATCCGGCTTGGCCTTGCAGACACCTTCTTGATCCTTTCATCATCCCTCCCTCTCTAGGACCCAGCGGTGATCACCTTCTGCTTCTAATTGACACACCTTTGCTGAATCTTTAAATACACTCAGCTAAGTGTATCCCCTTGTATGTTTCCCTTATTTGTCTTTAGTTGCAGTCGGGCTGACTAGTGGTCATCCTTCCCCCCTCCCTACCTAGGGCCTAGCTCTAGGGTCAGCTAGGGCTAAGGTATCCTGCTCTGCGATAGGTGCTGAAACTATTTAGGGACGATAGGGAAGTCAGTGAGTTAGATCTGCTTAGGGGTCTCCACTCCCCCTTTCCCTAGTTGCTGGGCTTTCCCCTTTTTCCCATCGTTGTACGCTGGGTTCTTCCCATACCTAGCATGATAGCAATGCATTATTCCTGCTAGTATTACACTGAAAGATGCCTCTTAGGTCATGCTGTCAATATGGTCTAACATGCTTGCCGTAGCTGGCTGACTCGGAGGTCATCATTACAACCTCAGGTTGCCATGGCAACGATCGGGCCCTCGCGATGACGTTAAGGGGGCGCCGATCGGAAGGGAGAGAGAGCCCCATCCCTCCCCCAACCTTTTAAATGCTGTGATCGATATCGATTGCTGCATTTAGGGGTTAAATGGCCCAAGTCAGTGCAGGCACCACTCCTGGCAGTGACAACCAGGTCTCGGCTATTACTTAAGCCAAGCCTCCTGGCAGAGATCGCCCAGGCAAAGATCCCGTGCCCTGCAGAATCGACATGATGTACCCATACATCAAAAGTTGGCAACCCGTATCCGACCATAATCTCTATCAATTAACAAAATAGAAAGTGAATGAACAAAAGAAAAATCTGCATCTAATCAATGTTTAGTATGACCACCCTTTGCCTCCAAAACAGAATCCATCCTTCTAGGTACACTTGCACATAGTTTTTGAGAGAACTCAGCAGAGAGGTTGTTCCAAACATGTTAGAAAAGTAACCACAGATGTTCTGTGGATTTAAGCTTGTGCAAATCCTTTTGTTTCTTCATACAATCCTAAAAAAAAACGGATAATGTTGAGATCGGGGCTCTGAAGTGTCCATATCATCATATCAGGACTCTTTGATCTTATAAATCTGAATGATATTGGCTGTATGTTTGGTGTTATGTTCCTCCTGCAGAGCAAATTTGAAGCCAGACGCCTCCTTGATAGTATTGTATGATATTTATGTATCTGTTTCTTCTGACCATATCCCTAACTCCCATTTGCTAAAATTGCTAAAATACAGCTACAAATTTGCAAGAAACCTCCACCATGCTTCACTGTTACCTGCAGACACTCATTATTGTACATTTCTTTATTTGCATTAATATAGCTTTAAAATGTGCATATGGGAATAAATACTGCACTCTCAGAAAACATCTCTCATTTGTATCCACGACTTAGCAAATACATTGACTTCTGCACATTCTGAAGCAGGCTTCTAGCTCAGCAGATTCTTCCCTTCTGTAAATCAGGCTAATTGGTGTCTTACTAAGGAATTTCACAAATTAAATGTGGGAGTGCAGTGTAATTCTCCAGACTTAAACCTCCTCCTACAGTAATAAAAACACACATTTTTAAATTTGTTTTTATTTTCTTTTATTCTCTGGAGCATCTTGAGGGAATTTAACATTTCAACTCAGCATTTAATCCTGTGAAACACAAAATCCTGCTGAATATAAAGCTCAGGGTTCTTGTTTAATTGCTTTAGTGCTGTAAAAATAAAGCATCTTTGCAAGCAGCTTTAAATACTTATAGTTTTAAAAATCTTCCATTTTGTGAACACAATTCCTAACCAGACCTATATGTCTCCATGGTTACAGACGCACACACAAACCCTATGTAGTCTTGTCCTTCAGTCATGCTGCTCTCCATCCATCTCTGACTTCTTGTTTACCTATAGTTAGGGTATGTGCACACGATGCAGAAATGAAGCAGAAAATTTCTGCATCATTTCTGCATCTCCCTGGCAGAAAAAACGCATGCAGATTGTGCATGCGTTTTTCCTGCAGAATACATGCGGATCCACATGCAGATTCACATGCGTTTCCGCATGCAGATTGACAAGCGCTTTCCAGGCGATGTTAGCATCACCTGGAAAGTGCTTGATAACTAGGTCACACTGTATAAATCCATGCAAACAGCATGGATTTATACAGTGTGAACCGAGAGAGTGTATATACTTACCTCCGATGGCCCGCGCTGTCCTGCTCACTCCGTTCTCCCGGCTGCCGGCAACTTTGAATTGAAAGACCTGCCGACGTCAGCGTCACGTGACCCGTCACATGACTCTGACGTCACCGCAGGTCCTACAACTCACTGCAAGTGCCGGGAACCAAGCGGGAGCGCTGTGCGGGCCGACAGAAGGTAAGAATACATTTATTTTTTATTTTATTCTTCTTTTTACAGCTTTTTCAATGGTACCTGGGTGTGGAGGAGACTCTCCTCTCCTCCACACCCGGGTACCATCCGCACATTAGAACGCACCAATTACGCAAGTACAAATGCTGTCTTGCGGAATTGGCGCGTTCTAATGCAAGTCAATGGCGGCGAAATCGCCGCGTTTCCGCAAAATTAATTGACATGCTGCGGATTTTTGACCGCAGCGTTAACGCTGCGGAAAAATCCGCATCATGGGCACAGCACATGCGGATTTCCATTGGGGAACATTGCTGCCCTTCTACCATGCGTTTTTCATGCGTTTCCGCGGCGTTTACGCAACTGCAAAAACGCCGCGGAAACGCATGAAATACGCATCGTGTGAACACAGCCTAAGGGTTTGTTTACATGGGCCAACCTGGGGCACTAAATGACCGCCGATCAGCTGCTTGATTCTTAATTGGCGGACTGTTAGTAGCCTATTTACACAGCTGAGCCATTTTTGGATGTGAACTCTATGATCTGTAATAGGTAGTGTTGAGCATTCCGATACTGAAATATCGGGTATCGGCCGATATTCACTGTATCGGAATTCCGATACTTAATTCCGATACTTTTATAATATCGAATACCGGAATCGGAAGTTCCCATAATGCCTGCGCTCTGCAGTGTCTGTGAAGGATGACAAGCTGGATGGCAGCGCTCAGCTGCGATCCAGCTTGTCATCAGAATGCCATCCCAGCGTGGGAGAATTCTCCTGATTGTTTAAAAGCCGGCGGGCGGTAAAAAGCCGCCGGCTTTTAAACAATCACACAGCCCCATACTGCTTCCCCGCAGCCTCCCACCCCGATCCTCCGCTCCCCTCGCCACCTCCAATCCCAATCGTAAATTAGGACCGGGCGGGGAGCGCAGCACCAAGGAGCGAAGGACCCGGGCGGGGAAGCCGGCAGTGAAAAGACTTCACCGCCGGCTTTCCCGTTCTGTGCTGCGCTTTCCCGCCGGTTATTTCAAATGAACAGCTGAGGTATCAGGTGATGCCGATCAGCTGTTCATTTAAAGTAGCCGCAGTGCCCTCAGAGGGTTCATGTGAGTTCATGCTTGACTGCATGAACTCACATGAACTTTCCCACGGCCGCACAGGTCAGCCTCACCTCCCAGACCCGTCATGATTAGTGTGTGCGGGGTGTGTGTGTGCGGGGTGTGTGTGTGTGTGGGGTGTGTGTGCGGGGTGTGTGTGTGCGGGGTGTGTGTGCGGGGTGTCTGTGCGTGCAGGCAGACATAGGCCGATGTGACACTACTACTCCCATCGGCCTATGTCTGTCCCCCATCCACTCGTGCCAGCAGGATCAGCTCGATGGGAGCAATAGTTCCCATCAGCCTGATCCTGCTATATAAATTGCCCTACTGTGTCCCCAATAAATGTTAGATACATGTCATTGGTGGCCAGTGGTTACCTAAAAGAAATTAGTTTATACATTACCTGTCCCCGCCGATCGCCACCTAAAATAAAGTAAAAAATAAAAAACTACACCTATACTCACCTAGACACCTAATTCCCCGAAGCCATCGATCTCCTGTAATAAAATATAAAATAATAAACCACAACCTTATCCTTACCCCTCCGTAGCAGTCCACGAGTGTCCCACGAAGATCTCCAGTTCAGAGCAGCCACATAGAATGTGACCGCTCTGAACCGCTGCCGCCGCTAGAATGACGGGGCCGTAAGGGTTCACCAGAGTTAAGGCAGCGCTGCTCCGGTTAGCTGCTTTACGGCACTGCTGTATCGTGAGAAATTCCCACGGTACAGCACTGCCGTAAAGGAGGTCTCCGGAGCTGCGCTGCCTGAATGCACTCCGGTAACCTCAGTCAGTGGCTCCCGCTGCCGGGAGCGGACGTGTTCCCGGCAGCGTGAGCTTACAGCAGCCATGCACAGCTGTCACCATCTCCAGATGTGACAGCTGTGCATGGGAGATCAGCGCAGGAACGTGGACAGGTAACTATTTTTTTTTAGTAAACTAAGAATTAAATAAAATGGTGTTTTATTTCAAATAAATTATTTTTTTCTGGGTGTAGTGTGTTTTTTCTTTTTAACACTTTGTAGGTTAGTAATGGGGGTGTCTTATAGACACCCATCATTACTAACCTGGGCTTCATGGCAGCTGGCGCTGACATGAACCCCACCACTATTACCCCCTGCCACCGCACCAGGGCAGCGTGGAAGAGCGAGGCTAAGTGCCAGAATTGGCGCATCCTATGGATGCGCCATTTCTGGGGCGGCTGACGGCTGGTGTTTCTAGCCTGGGAGGGGGCCAATATTCATGGCACCCTTCCTGAGCTATTAATATCAGCCCCCAGCTGTCTGCCTAGCCTTTGCTAGCTATTAAAATAGGGGGGACCCCACGTCATTTTTTTGGGGGGGGTCCCCCATTTTAATAGCTAGTAAAGGCTAGGTATTCAGCTGGGGGCTGATATTAGTAGCCTGGGAAGCTCCGTGGGTTTTACCCCCTTCCCAGGCTTCAAACATCTGCCCCAGCCATCTGCTTAACCTCCGCTAGAGACTAAAATTATGGGGGATCCCACGCCATTTTTTTTTTAAATAAATCCTTTATTTTAACACTAAATGACATTTGAGGACTTAATAAAGATGCAGTCCCTAAATTATTATTTATTTTTTAATAAATTTTTCCCAAAACTTTTGACGTGGGCTTCGCCATATTTTTGTATGCCAGCCAGGTACAGCATCCAGCTTCTATGAACGCGCCATTTTCCGGGGCGGCCGCGGACTGCAATTTTCAGCGGGGGGGGGGGGGGGCAGAAAGCTTGGGCCTCCCTGCGCTGCAGATTCCATCCCCCAGCTGCCTAGTTGTACCTGGCTGGACACAAAAATAGGGAGAAGCCCCACGTTTTTTTTTTTTTAATTATTTCATGAAATTCATGGAATAATTAAGAAAAAAAGGGCTTCCCTATATTGTTGTGTCTGGCCAGGTACAAATAGGCAGCTGGTGGTTGGGGGCAGCCCGTTCCTGCCTGCTGTACCTGGCTGGACACAAATATAGTGTGAAGCCCCACGTCAATTTTTTTTAAATTATTTCAGGAAATTCATGAAATAATTAAAAAAAAATTATGTGGGGCTTCGCCCTATATTTGTGTCCAGTCAGGTACAGCAGGCAGGAACGGGCTGCCCCCAACCACCAGCTGCCTATTTGTACCTAGCCGGACACAACAATATAGGGAAGCCCTTTTTTTCTTAATTATTCCATGAATTTCATGAAATAATTAAAAAAAAAAATGTGTGGCGCTTCGCCCTATTTTTGTGTCCAGCCAGGTACAACTAGGCAGCTGGGGGCTGGAATCTGCAGCGCAGGGAGACCCAAGCTTTCTGGGCCCCACCCGCTGCAAATTGCAGTCCGCAGCCGCCCCGGAAAATGGCGCGTTCATAGAAGCGCCATCTTCTGGCGCTGTACCCAACTCATCCAGGGCCCTGGTGCGGTGGCTCATTGGGTAATAAAGGGGTTAAGGCCAGCTTGGCATTATCAGCTGGCCCTAAGCCCGAAATTCATGGGGTCACGCCAATATTAGACATGACCGCCATGAATTTCTAGTAAAGTATTTAAAAAAAACACAAACACCCAGAAAAAAGTCCTTTAATTGAAATAAAGACACAATTCTTTATTGTTCTAAATTAAACCATACTTACAGTCACGCCCATTCCAGCTGAAGCCAACGATCTCCTGCAATAAAAGTAAAATAATAAAGCAACCTCATCCTTACCTTTCCATGGTTCCCAGGACAGCTTCAGCTCTGCTACATCGAGATGACAGGCTGGACCGCAGCAGAACGCTGCCATCCAGCCTGTCATCCCGCAGACACTGAGAAGCGCAGGCATGCTTGCGCTCCTCAGTGTCTCGCTGTGACGGCATCCAGATGAGCCGAGGTCATGTCCAATGAACTCAGCTCACCTCATGCACGTCACTGACAGCGTGGGAAAATTCTCCTGCACTCAGCGCTTCAGCGTGAGAATTCTCCCACGCTGTCAGTGACGTGCATGAGGTGCGCCGAGTTCATTGGACATGACCTCACCTCATGCACGTCACTGACAGCGTGGGAAAATTCTCACGCTGAAGCGCTGAGTGCAGGAGAATTCTCCCACGCTGTCAGTGACGTACATGAGGTGAGCCGAGTTCATTGTCGGCTCATCTGGATGCCGTCACAGCCAGACACTGAGGAGTGGAAGTATGCCTGCGCTTCTCAGTGTCTGCGGGATGACAGGCTGGATGGCAGCGTTCTGCTGCGGTCCAGCCTGTCATCTCGATGTAGCAGAGCTGGAGCCGTCGTGGGAGCCATGGAAAGGTAAGGATGAGGTTGCTTTATTATTTTTCTTTTATTGCAGGAGATCGTTGGCTTCAGCTGGAATGGGCGTGATGGTAAGTATGGTTTAATTTAGAACAATAAAGAATTGTGTGTTTATTTCAATTAAAGGACTTTTTTCTGGGTGTTTGTGTTTTTTTTAAATACTTTACTAGAAATTCATGGTGGTCATGTCTAATATTGGCGTGACCCCATGAATTTCGGGCTTAGGGCCAGCTGATAATGCCAAGCTGGCCTTAACCCCTTTATTACCCAGTGAGCCACCGCACCAGGGCCCTGGATGAGTTGGGTACAGCGCCAGAAGATGGCGCTTCTATGAACGCGCCATTTTCCGGGGCGGCTGCGGACTGCAATTTGCAGCGGGTGGGGCCCAGAAAGCTTGGGCCTCCCTGCGCTGCAGATTCCAGCCCCCAGCTGCCTAGTTGTACCTGGCTGGACACAAAAATAGGGCGAAGCTCCACGTTTTTTTTTTTTTAATTCATGAAATTCATGGAATAATTAAGAAAAAAAGGGCTTCCCTATATTGTTGTGTCCGGCTAGGTACAAATAGGCAGCTGGTGGTTGGGGGCAGCCCGTTCCTGCCTGCTGTACCTGACTGGACACAAATATAGGGCGAAGCCCCACATCAATTTTTTTTAATTATTTCATGAATTTCCTGAAATGATTAAAAAAAAAAAATACGTCAAGCTTCTCCCTATTTTTGTGTCCAGCCAGGTACAACTAGGCAGCTGGGGGATGGAATCTGCAGCGCAGGGAGGCCCAAGCTTTCTGCCCCCCCCCCCCCCGCTGAAAATTGCAGTCCGCAGCCACCCCGGAAAATGGCGCGTTCATAGAAGCTGGATGCTGTACCTGGCTGGCATACAAAAATATGGCGAAGCCCACGTCAAAAGTTTTGGGAAAAATTAATTAAAAAATAAATAATAATTTAGGGACTGCATCTTTATTAACTCCTCAAATGTCATTTAGTGTTAAAATAAAGGATTTATTTTAAAAAAAATTGACGTGGGGCTTCGCCCTATATTTGTGTCCAGCCAGGTACAGCAGGCAGGAACAGGCTGCCCCCAACCACCAGCTGCCTATTTGTACCTAGCCGGACACAACAATATAGGGAAGCCCCTTTTTTCTTAATTATTCCATGAATTTCATGAAATAATTAAAAAAAAACATGCTTGGGGCTTCGCCCTATTTTTGTGCCCAGCCAGATACAACTATGCAGCTGGGGGCTGGAATCCGCAGCGCAGGGAGACCCAAGCTTTCTGGGCCACCCCCGCTGCAAATTGCAGTCCGCAGCCGCCCCAGAAAATGGCGCGTTCATTGAAGCGCCATCTTCTGGCGCTGTACCCAACTCATCCAGGGCCCTGGTGCGGTGGCTCACTGGGTAATAAAGGGGTTAAGGCCAGCTTGGTATTATCAGCTGGCCCTAAGCCCAAAATTCATGGGGTCACGCCAATATTAGACATGACCACCATGAATTTCTAGTAAAGTATTTAAAAAAACACAACACCCAGAAAAAAGTCCTTTAATTGAAATAAACACACAATTCTTTATTGTTCTAAATTAAACCATACTTACCATCACGCCCATTCCAGCTGAAGCCAACGATCTCCTGCAATAAAAGAAAAATAATAAAGCAACATCATCCTTACCTTTCCATGGCTCCCACGACAGCTTCAGCTCTGCTACATCGAGATGACAGGCTGGACCGCAGCAGAACGCTGCCATCCATCCTGTCATCCCGCAGACACTGAGAAGCGCAGGCATGCTTGTGCTCCTCAATGTCTGGCTGTGACGGCATAAAGATGAGCCGAGGTCATGTCCAATGAACTCAGCTCACCTCATGTACGTCACTGACAGCGTGGGAAAATTCTCCTGCACTCAGCACTTCAGCGTGAGAATTTTCCCACACTGTCAGTGACGTGCATGAGGTGAGCTGAGTTCATTGGACATGACCTCACCTCATGTATGTCACTGACAGCGTGGGAGAATTCTCACGCTGAAGCGCTGAGTGCAGGAGAACTTTCCCACGCTGTCAGTGACGTGCATGAGGTGAGCTGAGTTCATTGGACATGAACTCGGCTCATCTGGATGACGTCACAGAGAGACACTGGGGAGCGCAAGCATGCCTGCGCTTCTCAGTGTCTGCGGGATGACAGGCTGGATGGCAGCTTTCTGCTGCGGTCCAGCCTGTCATCTCGATGTAGCAGAGCTGGAGCTGTCCTGGGAACCATCGAAAGGTAAGGATGAGGTTGCTTTATTATTTTTCTTTTATTGCAGGAGATCGTTGGCTTCAGCTGGAATGGGCGTGATGGTAAGTATGGTTTAATTTAGAACAATAAAGAATTGTGTGTTTATTTCAATTAAAGGACTTTACTCTGGGTGTTTGTGTTTTCTTTTAACTTTGACTATGGGGTTAGTAATGGGGGTGTCTTATAGACGCCTCTCCATTACTAACCTGGGCTTGATGTCAGCTGACATTATAAGCTGACATCAACCCCAACCCTATTACCCCCTGCCACCGCACCAGGGCAGCGTGGAAGAGCGAGGCTAAGTGCCAGAATTGGCGCATCCTATGGATGCGCCATTTCTGGGGCGGCTGACGGCTGGTGTTTCTAGCCTGGGAGGGGGCCAATATTCATGGCACCCTTCCTGGGCTATTAATATCAGCCCCCAGCTGTCTGCCTAGCCTGTGCTAGCTATTAAATTAGGGGGGACCCCACGTTATTTTTTTGGGGGGGTTCCCCCATTTTAATAGCTAGTAAAGGCTAGGTATTCAGCTGGGGGCTGATATTAGTAGCCTGGGAAGCTCCGTGGGTATTACCCCCTTCCCAGGCTTCAAACATTTGCCCCAGCTGTCTGCTTAACCTCCGCTAGAGCCTAAAATTAAGGGGAACCCCACGCCAATTTTTTTTTAAATAAATCCTTTATTTTAACACTAAATGACAAGTACAGTAATCAACACTGTCACTGTACTTCATATATATGTGACTGACATGTTTCTATCTATCTAATCTATGTGTGATTCTCTATTCTTTCTGTTCTAAATTGTCGGGTACAGATGCTGAATTGCCGGCCGGCTTTCTTAAAGAGACGGTGCATGAAAACACTATTATTTTTTTAAATAAATCCTTTACACTAAATGACAAGTACAGTAAGCAACACTGTCACTGTACTTCATATATATGTGACTGACATGTTTCTATCTATCTAATCTATGTGTGATTCTCTATTCTGTCTGTTATAAATTGTCGGGTACCGCTGCTGAATTGCCGGCCGGCTTTTTTAAAGAGACGGTGCACGAAAACACTAATATTTTTTTTAATAAATCCTTTACACTAAATGACAAGTACAGTAAGCAACACTGTCACTGTACTTCATATATATGTGACTGACATGTTTCTATCTATCTAATCTATGTGTGATGCTCTATTCTTTCTGTTGTAAATTGTCGGGTACCGGTGTATGCCGCTGATGAATTGCCGGCTTTTCATGTCATTCTACATTATTCTTAGTTGTTTTACTTCATGTAGAATTAACCTACAAGGAAAGAAAGGGTTTATTTTCATTCCGATATTTGTGTCCCATTGACTTGCATTGGTTTCCGGTATCGGAATCGGCGATATCCGATACTTTTTGGGTATCGGCCCGATCCAATCCGATACGATATTTCCTGATATCGGAAGGTATCGCTCAACACTAGTAATAGGTTGTTCAGTTCACATAGGCTGCCATTGTTCCCAGCAGTGCGAGTCCTGTTTACATAGGAAGATGTGCTGCTGAGAATGATGATACTTTATGCAGCACAAAAGATTATTTCACCTGACGAACAAGAAAAGATTTTCACCTGATGAACAAGCATTTTTCTGTTTAGATTGTAAGATTATCGTGAAACAAGCATTCGTTGCAGTATACTTGAACCTTTAGTATCATAAATAGTGTTGAGCATTCCGATACTGAAATATCGGGTATCGGCCGATATTCGCGGTATCGGAATTCCGATACTTAATTCCGATACTTTTACAATATCGAATACCGGAATCGGAAGTTCCCATAATGCCTGCGTTCTGCAGTGTCTCTGAAGGATGACAAGCTGGATGGCAGCGCTCAGCTGCGATCCAGCCTGTCATCAGAATGCCATCCCAGCGTGAGAGAATTCTCCTGATTGTTTAAAAGCCGGCGGGCGGTAAAAAGCCGCTGGCTTTTAAACAATCACACAGCCCCATACTGCTTCCCCGCAGCCTCCGACCCCGATCCTCCGCTCCCCTCGCCACCTCCCATCCCGATCGTAAGTTAGGACCGGGCGGGGAGCACAGCACCAAGGAGCGGGGAGCGAAGGACCTGGGCGGTGAAGCCGGCAGTGAAAAGACTTCACCGCCGGCTTTCCCGTTCTGTGCTGCGCTTTCCCGCCGGTTATTTCAAATGAACAGCTGAGGTATCAGGTGATGCTGATCAGCTGTTCATTTGAAGTAGCCGCGGTGCCCTCAGAGGGTTCATGTGAGTTCATGCTTGACTGCATTGCATGAACTCACATGAACTTTCCCACGGCCGCACAGGTCAGCCTCACCTCCCAGACCATCAGCCCGTCATGATTAGTGTGTGCGCGATGTCTGCGGGTGTGTGCGGTGTCTGTGCGATGTCTGCGAGTGTGTGCGGTGTCTGTGCGATGTCTGCGAGTGTGTGCGCGGTGTCTGTGCGATGTCTGCGAGTGTGTGCGGGTGCGCGCGGTGTCTGTGCGATGTCTGGGGGGTGTGTGCGTGCAGGCAGACATAGGCCGATGTGACACTACTACTCCCATCGGCCTATGTCTGTCCCCCGTCCACTCGTGCCAGCAGGATCAGCTCAATGGGAGCAGTAGTTCCCATCAGCCTGATCCTGCTATTTAAATTGCCCTACTGTGTCCCCAATAAATTTTAAATACATTTCATTGGTGGCCAGTGGTTACCTACAATAAATTAGTTTATACATTACCTGTCCCCGCCGATCGCCACCTAAAATAAAGTAAAAAATAAAAAAATACACCTATACTCACCTAGACACCTAATTCCCCGAAGCCATCGATCTCCTGTAATAAAATCTAAAATAATAAACCACAACCTTATCCTTACCCCTCCGTAGTAGTCCACGAGTGTCCCACGATGATCTCCAGTTTAGAGCAGCCACATAGAATGTGACCGTTCTGAACTGCTGCCGCCGCTAGAATGACGGGGCCGTAAAGCAGCCCCGTCACTGCATAAGCGGGTTCGCCGGAGTTCAGGCAGCGCTGTTCCGGTTAGATCCTTTACGGCCCTGCTGTATCGTGAGAAATTCCCACGGTACAGCAGTGCCGTAAAGGAGGTCTCCGGAGCTGGGCTGACTGAATGCACTCCGGTGACCTCAGTCAGGGGCTCAGGCTGCCGGGAGCGGACGTGTTCCCGGCACTGTGAGCTTACAGCAGCCATGCACAGCTGTCACCATCTCCAGATGTGACAGCTGTGCATGGGAGATCAGCGCAGGAACGTGGACAGGTAACTATTTTTTTTTTAGTAAACTAAGAATTAAATAAAATGGTGTGTTTTATTTCAAATAAATTATTTTTTTCTGGGTGTAGTGTGTTTTTTACGTGGGGCTTCGCTCTATATTTGTGTCCAGCCAGGTACAGCAGGCAGGAACAGGCTGCCCCCAACCACCAGCTGCCTATTTGTACCTGGCCGGACACAACAATATAGGGAAGCCCTTTTTTTCTTAATTATTTCATGAATTTCATGAAATAATTAAAAAAAAAAAATACGTAGAGCTTCGCCCTATTTTTGTGTCCAGCCAGGTACAACTAGGCAGCTGGGGGCTGGAATCTGCAGCGCAGGGAGGCCCAAGCTTTCTGGGCCCCCCCCCCGCTGCAAATTGCAGTCCGCAGCCACCCCGGAAAATGGCGCGTTCATAGATGCGCCATCTTCTGGCGCTGTACCCAACTCATCCAGGGCCCTGGTGCGGTGGCTCACTGGGTAATAAAGGTGTTAGGGCCAGCTTGGCATTATCAGCTGGCACTAAGCCCGAAATTCATGGGGTCACGCCAATATTAGACATGACCGCCATGAATTTCTAGTAAAGTATTTTTAAAAAAAACACAACACCCAGAATAAAGTCCTTTAATTGAAATAAACACACAATTCTTTATTGTTCTAAATTAAACCATACTTACCATCACTCCCATTCCAGCTGAAGCCAACGATCTCCTGCAATAAAAGTAAAATAGTAAAGCAACATCATCCTTACCTTCCCATGGTTCCCAGGACAGCTTCAGCTCTGCTACA
This sequence comes from Phyllobates terribilis, assembly GCF_046119375.1. Lineage (NCBI taxonomy): Eukaryota > Metazoa > Chordata > Amphibia > Anura > Dendrobatidae > Phyllobates > Phyllobates terribilis. The sequence goes on from NW_027362761.1 coordinate 810,466,576, forward strand.
TCGAGATGACAGGCTGGACCGCAGCAGAACGCTGCCATCCAGCCTGTCATCCCGCGGACACTGAGAAGCGCAGGCATGCTTGCGCTCCTCAGTGTCAGGCTGTGACGGCATCCCGATGAGCCGAGTCTCTCACGCTCACCGCATGCGCAGGAGAATTCTCCCACGCTGTCAGTGACGTGCATGAGGTGAGCTGAGTTCATTGTCGGCTCATCTGGATGCCATCACAGCCAGACACTGAGGAGCGCAAGCATGCCTGCGCTTCTCAGTGTCTGCGGGATGACAGGCTGGATTGGCAGCGTTCTGCTGCGGTCCAGCCTGTCATCTCGATGTAGCAGAGCTGAAGCTGTCCTGGGAACCATGGGAAGGTAAGGATGATGTTGCTTTATTATTTTATTTTTATTGCAGGAGATCGTTGGCTTCAACTGGAATGGGTGTGACGGTAAGTATGGTTTAATTTAGAACAATAAAGAATTGTGTGTTTATTTCAATTAAAGGACTTTATTCTGGGTGTTTGTGTTTTTTTTAACTTTGACTATGGGGTTAGTAATGGGGGTGTCTTATAGACGCCTCTCCATTACTAACCAGGGCTTGATGTCAGCTGGCATTATAAGCTGACATCAATCCCAACCCCATTACCCCACTGCCACCACTACAGGGCAGTGGGAAGAGCGAGACTAAGTGCCAGAATTGGCGCATCCTATGGATGCGCCATTTCTGGGGCGGCTGACGGCTGGTGTTTCTAGCCTGGGAGGGGGCCAATATTCATGGCACCCTTCCTGGGCTATTAATATCAGCCCCCAGCTGTCTGCCTAGCCTTTGCTAGCTATTAAAATAGGGGGGACCCCACGTAATTTTTTTGGGGGGGGTCCCCCATTTTAATAGCTAGTAAAGGCTAGGTATTCCGCTGGGGGCTGATATTAGTAGCCTGGGAAGCTCCATGGGTATTACCCCCTTCCCAGGCTTCAAACATCTGCCCCAGCTGTCTGCTTAACCTCCGCTAGAGACTAAAATTAGGGGGAACCCCACGCCAATTTTTTTTTTAATAAATCCTTTATTTTAACACTAAATGACAAGTACAATAATCAACACTATCACTGTACTTCTTATATATGTGACTGACATGTTTCTATCTATCTAATCTATGTGTGATTCTCTGTTCTTTCTATTCTAAATTGTCGGGTACCGCTGCTGAATTGCCGGCTGGCTTTTTTAAAGAGACGGTGCATGAAAACACCAATATTTTTTTAAATAAATCCTTTACACTAAATGACAAGTACAGTAAGCAACACTGTCACTGTACTTCATATATATGTGACTGACATGTTTCTATCTAATCTATGTGTGAAGCTCTATTCTTTCTGTTATAAATTGTCGGGTACCGGTGTATGCCGCTGCTGAATTGCCGGCTTTTCATGTTTCACTGTGAGCACTGTTCCCATCGATTTGGGCAACCACCTCCCCCAATACATTCTACATTATTGTTAGTTGTTTTCCTTCATGTAGAATTAACCTACAAGGAAAGAAAGGGTTTATTTTCATTCCGATATTTGTGTCTCATTGACTTGCATTGGTTTCCGGTATCGGAATCGGCGATATCCGATTCTTTTTGAGTATCGGCCCGATCCAATCCGATCCGATATTTCCTGATATCGGAAGGTATCGCTCAACACTAGTGTTGAGCATTCCGATACTGTAATATCGGGTATCGGCCGATATTCGCGGTATCGGAATTCCGATACTTAATTCCGATACTTTTACAATATCGAATACCGGAATCGGAAGTTCCCATAATGCCTGCGCTCTGCAGTGTCTGTGAAGGATGACAAGTTGGATGGCAGCGCGATCCAGCCTGTCATCAGAATGCCATCCCAGCGGGGGAGAATTCTCCTGATTGTTTAAAAGCCGGCGAGCGGTAAAAAGCCGCCGGCTTTTAATCACACAGCCCCATACTGCTTCCCCGCAGCCTCCCACCCCGATCCTCCGCTCCCCTCGCCACCTCCCATCCCGATCGTAAGTTAGGACCGGGCGGGGAGCGCAGCACCAAGGAGCGAAGGACCCGGGCGGGGAAGCCGGCAGTGAAAAGACTTCACCGCCGGCTTTCCCGTTCTGTGCTGCGCTTTCCCGCCGGTTATTTCAAATGAACAGCTGAGGTATCAGGTGATGCCGATCAGCTGTCCATTTGAAGTCGCCGCGTTGCCCTCAGAGGGTTCATGTGAGTTCATGCTTGACTGCATGAACTCACATGAACTTTCCCACGGCCGCACAGGTCAGCCTCACCTCCCAGACCATCAGACCCGTCATGATTAGTGTGTGTGCGGGGTGTGTGTGCGGGGTGTGTGTGCGGGGTGTGTGTGCGGGTGTGTGTGCGGGTGTGTGTGCGGGTGTGTGTGCGGGTGTGTGTGCGGGGTGTGTGTGCGGGGTGTGTGTGCGGGGTGTGTGTGCGGGGTGTGTGTGCGGGGTGTCTGCGATGTGTGTGTGCGGGGTGTGTGTGCTGTTTGTGTGTGCGGGGTGTGTGTGCGGGGTGTGTGTGCGGGGTGTGTGTGCGGGGTGTGTGTGCGGGGTGTGTGTGCGGGGTGTCTGCGATGTTTGTGCGGGGTGTGTGTGCAGGGTGTGTGTACGGGGTGTCTGCGATGTTTGTGAGGGGTGTGTGTGCGGGGTGTGTGTACGGGGTGTCTGCGATGTTTGTGCGGGGTGTGTGTGCGGGTGTGTGTGCGATGTTTGTGTGCGGGGTGTGTGTGCGGGGTGTGTGTGCGGGGTGTGTGTGCGGGGTGTGTGTGCGGGGTGTGTGTGCGGGGTGTCTGCGATGTTTGTGTGCGGGGTGTGTGTGCGGGGTGTGTGTGTGGGGTGTGTGTGTGGGGCGTGTGTGCGATGTGTGTGTGCGGGGTGTGTGTGTGCGGGGTGTGTGTGTGCGGGGTGTGTGTGTGCGGGGTGTGTGTGTGCGGGGTGTGTGTGCGGGGTGTGTGCGCGTGCGGGGTGTGCGTGCGGGGTGTGCGTGCGGGGTGTGCGTGCGGGGTGTGCGTGTGGGGTGTGCGTGCGATGTTTGTGCGGGGTGGGTGTGCGGGGTGGGTGTGCGGGGTGGGTGTGCGTGGGGGGTGTGCGTGGGGGGTGTGCGTGGGGGGTGTGCGTGCGGGGTGTGTGCGCGGGGTGTGTGTGTGCGGGGTGTGTGTGTGCGGGGTGTGTGTGTGCGGGGTGGGTGCGTGCGGGGTGTGCGTGCGGGGTGTGCGTGCGGGGTGTGCGTGCGGGGTGTGCGTGCGGGGTGTGTGCGTGCGGGGTGTGTGTGTGCGGGGTGTGTGTGTGCGGGGTGTGTGTGCGGGGTGTGTGTGCGGGGTGTGTGTGTGCGGGGTGTGTGTGTGCGGGGTGTGTGTGTGCGGGGTGTGTGCGTGCGGGGTGTGTGCGTGCGGGGTGTGTGCGTGCGGGGTGTGTGTGCGGGGTGTGTGCGTGCGGGGTGTGTGTGCGGGGTGTGTGTGTGCGGGGTGTGTGTGTGCGGGGTGTGTGTGTGCGCGATGTGTGTGCGGGGTGTGTGTGTGCGGGGTGTGTGTGTGCGGGGTGTGTGTGTGCGGGGTGTGTGTGTGCAGGGTGTGTGTGTGCGGGGTGTGTGTGCGATGTTTGTGCGTGCAGGCAGACATAGGCCGATGTGACACTACTACTCCCATCGGCCTATGTCTGTCCCCCGTCCACTCGTGCCAGCAGGATCAGCTTGATGGGAGCAGTAGTTCCCATCAGCCTGATCCTGCTATTTAAATTGCCCTACTGTGTCCCCAATAAATGTTAAATACATGTCATTGGTGGCCAGTGGTTACCTAAAAGAAATTAGTTCATACATTACCTGTCCCTGCCGATCGCCACCTAAAATAAAGTAAAAAATAAAAAACTACACCTATACTCACCTAGACACCTAATTCCCCGAAGCCATCGATCTCCTGTAATAAAATATAAAATAATAAACCACAACCTTATCCTTACCCCTCCGTAGTAGTCCACGAGTGTCCCACGAAGATCTCCAGTTCAGAGCAGCCACATAGAATGTGACCGCTCTGAACCGCTGCCGCCGCTAGAATGACGGGGCCGTAAGGGTTCACCGGAGTTCAGGCAGCGCTGCTCCGGTTAGCTGCTTTACGACCCTGCTGTATCGTGAGAAATTCCCACGGTACAGCAGTGCGGTAAAGGAGGTCTCCGGAGCTGCGCTGCCTGAATGCACTCCGGTGACCTCAGTCAGTGGCTCCCGCTGCCGGGAGCGGACGTGTTCCCGGCAGTGTGAGCTTACAGCAGCCATGCACAGCTGTCACCATCTCCAGATGTGACAGCTGTGCATGGGAGATCAGCGCAGGAACGTGGACAGGTAACTATTATTTTTAGTAAACTAAGAATTAAATAAAATGGTGTGTTTTATTTCAAATAAATTATTTTTTTCTGGGTGTAGTGTGTTTTTTCTTTTTAACACTTTGTAGGTTAGTAATGGGGGTGTCTTATAGACGCCCATCATTACTAACCTGGGCTTCATGGCAGCTGGCGCTGACATGAACCCCACCACTATTACCCCCTGCCACCGCACCAGGGCAGCGTGGAAGAGCGAGGCTAAGTGCCAGAATTGGCGCATCCTATGGATGCGCCATTTCTGGGGCGGCTGACGGCTGGTGTTTCTAGCCTGGGAGGGGGCCATTATTCATGGCACCCTTCCTGGGCTATTAATATCAGCCCCCAGCTGTCTGCCTAGCCTTTGCTAGCTATTAAAATAGGGGGGACCCCACGTCATTTTTTTTGGGGGGGTCCCCCATTTTAATAGCTAGTAAAGGCTAGGTATTCAGCTGGGGGCTGATATTAGTAGCCTGGGAAGCTCCGTGGGTTTTATTTGTGTCCAGCCAGGTACAGCAGGCAGGAATGGGCTGCCCCCAACCACCAGCTGCCTATTTGTACCTGGTTGGACACAACAATATAGGGAAGCCCTTTTTTTCTTAATTATTCCATGAATTTCATGAAATAATTAAAAAAAAAAATGCGTGGGGCTTCGCCCTATTTTTGTGCCCAGCCAGGTACAACTAGGCAGCTGGGGGCTGGAATCCGCAGCGCAGGGAGACCCAAGCTTTCTGGGCCACCCCCGCTCCAAATTGCAGTCCGCAGCCGCCCCAGAAAATGGCGCGTTTATAGAAGCGCCATCTTCTGGCGCTGTACCCAACTCATCCAGGGCCCTGGTGCGGTGGCTCACTGGGTAATAAAGGGGTTAAGGCCAGCTTGGCATTATCAGCTGGTCCTAAGCCCGAAATTCATGGGGTCACGCCAATATTAGACATGACCACCATGAATTTCTAGTAAAGTATTTAAAAAAACACTACACCCAGAAAAAAGTCCTTTAATTGAAATAAAGACACAATTCTTTATTGTTCTAAATTAAACCATACTTACCGTCACGCCCATTCCAGCTGAAGCCAACGATCTCCTGCAATAAAAGTAAAATAATAAAGCAACCTCATCCTTACCTTTCCATGGCTCCCATGACAGCTTCAGCTCTGCTACATCGAGATGACAGGCTGGACCGCAGCAGAACGCTGCCATTCAGCCTGTCATCCCGCAGACACTGAGAAGCGCAGGCATACTTCCACTCCTCAGTGTCTGGCTGTGACGGCATAAAGATGAGCCGAGGTCATGTCCAATGAACTCAGCTCACCTCATGCACGTCACTGACAGCGTGGGAAAATTCTCCTGCACTCAGCACTTCAGCGTGAGAATTTTCCCACGCTGTCAGTGACGTGCATGAGGTGAGCTGAGTTCATTGGACATGACCTCACCTCATGTATGTCACTGACAGCGTGGGAGAATTCTCACGCTGAAGCGCTGAGTGCAGGAGAATTTTCCCACGCTGTCAGTGACGTGAATGAGGTGAGCTGAGTTCATTGGACATGAACTCGGCTCATCTGGATGATGTCACAGAGAGACACTGAGGAGCGCAAGCATGCCTGCGCTTCTCAGTGTCTGCGGGATGACAGGCTGGATGGCAGCGTTCTGCTGCGGTCCAGCCTGTCATCTCGATGTAGCAGAGCTGGAGCTGTCCTGGAAACCATCGAAAGGTAAGGATGATGTTGCTTTATTATTTTTCTTTTATTGCAGGAGATCGTTGGCTTCAGCTGGAATGGGCGTGATGATAAGTATGGTTTAATTTAGAACAATAAAGAATTGTGTGTTTATTTCAATTAAAGGACTTTATTCTGGGTGTTTGTGTTTTTCTTTAACTTTGACTATGGGGTTAGTAATGGGGGTGTCTTATAGACGCCTCTCCATTACTAACCTGGGCTTGATGTCAGCTGGCATTATAAGCTGACATCAACCCCAGCCCTATTACCCCACTGCCACCGCTACAGGGCAGTTGGAAGAGCGAGGCTAAGTGCCAGAATTGGCGCATCCTATGGATGCGCCATTTCTGGGGCGGCTGACAGCTGGTGTTTCTAGCCTGGGAGGGGGCCAATATTCATGGCACCCTTCCTGGGCTATTAAAATCAGCCCCCAGCTGTCTGCCTAGCCTTTGCTAGCTATTAAATTAGGGGGGACCACACGTTATTTTTTTGGGGGGGTTCCCCCATTTTAATAGCTAGTAAAGGCTAGGTATTCAGCTGGGGGCTGATATTAGTTGCCTGGGAAGCTCCGTGGGTATTACCCCCTTCCCAGGCTTCAAACATCTGCCCCAGCTGTCTGCTTAACCTCCGCTAGAGCCTAAAATTAAGGGGAACCCCACGCCAATTTTTTTTTAAATAAATCCTTTATTTTAACACTAAATGACAAGTACAGTAATCAACACTGTCACTGTACTTCATATATATGTGACTGACATGTTTCTATCTATCTAATCTATGTGTGATTCTCTATTCTTTCTATTCTAAATTGTCGGGTACAGATGCTGAATTGCCGGCCGGCTTTCTTAAAGAGACGGTGCATGAAAACACTATTATTTTTTTAAATAAATCCTTTACACTAAATGACAAGTACAGTAAGCAACACTGTCACAGTACTTCATATATATGTGACTGACATGTTTCTATCTATCTAATCTATGTGTGAAGCTCTATTCTGTCTGTTATAAATTGTCGGGTACCGCTGCTGAATTGCCGGCCGGCTTTTTTAAAGAGACGGTGCACGAAAACACTAAGATTTTTTAAAATAAATCCTTTACACTAAATGACAAGTACAGTAAGCAACACTGTCACTGTACTTCATATATATGTGACTGACATGTTTCTATCTACCTAATCTATGTGTGAAGCTCTATTCTTTCTGTTGTAAATTGTCGGGTACCGGTGAATGCCGCTGATGAATTGCCGGCTTTTCATGTCATTCTACATTATTCTTAGTTGTTTTACTTCATGTAGAATTAACCTAAAAGGAAAGAAAGGGTTTATTTTCATTCCGATATTTGTGTCCCATTGACTTGCATTGGTTTCCGGTATCGGAATCGGCGATATCCGATACTTTTTGGGTATCGGCCCGATCCAATCCGATACGATATTTCCTGATATTGGAAGGTATCGCTCAACACTACTCAACACTAATCATAAACTATATCCTTTGTAAATTGTCTCTTCGGAGAGGACGAGGACTAGAACTCTAGTGCCATCTAGAGGAAGTAGCAATCCTAAAAGTCAATATCGACTTAGTAGCCTTCAAAACTGTTAACTTAACATCTAAATGAACAGTAATCAATGGAGTGTGATGTGTTGTGTCAAGTTCCACTTTTCTGCATCATAGCATAGTTAAACCTTGGTGTTTTTTAGTTGAAAAATGCTACATCTGTAAATGTATAACATAGTTACTGTGTATCATTGAGGTATATGTAGCCTGGGAATGGTGCAGTCTCTTGTCACAAACTTTATAAGATCATGTTCAATAAAATGCATAAGTGTGTTCATAGAGAAAACTTAGTGCCATCTATGAATGCTGCTGTGGCTTCCTCTAATAACGCATACACCAGCAGTGCTACTCTATGTATAGACAGTAAATGTATACTTCACTCAGAGAAGGGAATTACATTAACTAGCTTAAAGAGTAAGTTTAAAGAATAATTGGCTTTTGTTATTAAATTATCCTGAAGACATAGCAAAGTTATGATTTTTTGTAATAATAATATTTCATTGGTTTATTTTGATTTCTTCTCTTTGAAACACCATTCTGCCGTGCTGTTTCAATGCCGTTAGTCATCTGAGCTAAAACTTCTGATATAAAGTTTTCAACAAAGCTGTATTTTTACTCTGCAAAGTTTTCTAGAATACTGATATGGAAGCCATGTTCCACTATATACAAAAGACTATTTTTGAAGCTTTACTGTATTCATTTAAATGAATTTTAGATACAACCTCAATTCCACGACAGTTAGGACGCTGTGTAAAATGTAAAGAAAACAAGAATGCAATGAGTTGTAAATCTCTGTAACCAAATTTTATTCATAACAGAACATAGAACACACATCAGAAAGTGAAAATTAGACATTTTTCCATTTCATTTTAAAAAATGCAGAAATTGATAGCAGCAATACATCTCAGAAAAAGTGTGGCAGGGCCATGTCTACCACTGTGTAGCATCTCCTCTTCTTTTTACAACAGTTTGTAAACGTCTGGGAAATGAGGAGAAAAATTGCTGGAGTTTTGGGAAAAGAATGTTGTCCGATTCTTGTCTGATGTACTATTCTAGCTGCTCAACAGTCCAGGGCTTTCTTGGCCAGGATTTTTGTTTTGTAATGTGACAAATGTTTTCCATAGATGAAAGGTCTGGACTGCAGGCCACAAGTATATCACCCCAATTCTTCTTCTGAGAAGCCATTCTGTTGTGATAGATACAGTATGTGTTAGGGGGACGGTTGCAAACACTTTATTAAATAGGAACGCAACCGACCCCGGGGTCCGCGATGCAGCCTGGTGGACTGCTGCCGAACTCTTCCCGGGTGAGAAGGGAAGACAGCCAACTAAAGATAACCCTTCCGTGTTAACTTCACACCGGACAGGGTATAGGGGTACGCTCTATCTCCGTTAACTGCACGGAGGGAGAGCGACCGGCGACGCACCTAACAAAATCTTAGCCCTTCGTGTTAAAGCACACGGAAGGGTAAGACGGTTCGCACAATCTCCAAGAACCGCAGGGAGACGTGCGACCGTGGGAACAGCAGTAGCCCTGTCTTTGATACAGGCGCTACGCTATGGGGATTGGCGCTAAAGCGGTTCACACTAACTCCAAGAACCGCAGGGAGACGTGTGACCGGACTAGGAGCAGTAGCCCTGTCTACGGTACAGGCGCTACGCTATAGGAGACGACGCTAGTGTGCGGGAGTGATTTCCGCCAGGTACTCGTGCACTCAGCCGGCGTGCTACCGGACTGAGCCGACCCGCTCAATATGGCTCTAGAGGAGCTCAGGAGAGAAGCGTGCACAACCAAGCAACTAGCTCAAATGATCTGAGCGCGCCACCATGTTTGTGGGCGGACCTTTTAAAAACTAAGCCCTGCCCCACTGTCGCACCATTGGTGACGTCGCCTGTGACCAATCAGGCGGTGCCAGGTCACCGGGTCAGCTGGTTCCTGAACCACCAATCACGGTGCGCCATGTCACGGGCATGCTCAGTGCAATGCATTTTAGACTTAGGCTGCGGTGGCCTAGTCTCTCTCCGCAACCTGTGCTTCATGTTGCTAGGCACAAATACACACGATACCACTTGTACCTCTCGTGCATTGGCTAGGCGTTGGGACTGATGGTGATGCTGAGCAGCATCAGTCCTGGCTGAACCAGAATGGGAGACCACAGAATATACTGATGATTCAGAACCTATTTCTGATCCAGCAAGCACCTGGTGCCTAACAGTATGTGGTTTAGCATTGTCTTGTGGAAATATGCAAGGCTTTCCCTGAGTTAGACATTGTCCTGATGGGAGCATATGTTGTTCTAATAACTCTGTATAATTCTCAGCATTGATAGTGAAAGAGGTGTAAGCTGCCCATGTCAAAGGCAGTAACGTAAACCCATACCATCAGAGATGCAGGCTTTTGAACTGTGCATTAATAACAAAGCTGGATGGTCCCTCTCCTCTTGAGTCCACAGGACACGGCGTCTGTGGTTTCCGTAAAGAATTTCAAATTTTGCTTCACCACATAACAGTTTTCCATTTTGCCTGAGTCCATTTTAAATGATCCTTGGCCCAGAGAAGACGGCAATTTTCTGGATTGTGTTGATATATGGCTTTTTCTTTGCATGGCAGAGCTTTAACTTACATTTGGTTTGCACAGTACACTGTGTTCGCAGACAATGATCTCTAGAATAATTCCTGAGCCCATGCAGTGATTTTCGTTTGCGAATCATGCCTGTTATTAATGCATTGCCGCCCGAGAGCCCATAGATCATGAGCATCCGTTATTGACCATCTGGCTTTGTGCACATGGATTTCTCCAAAATCTCTGCATCTTTTGATGACATAATATACTGTCAATGGTGGCACATTCAAAGTATTAGCAATTTTATGTTGAGGGACATTTTTTTGAAATTATGCCACAATTTTAGATGCAGTTGTCCAAAGATTAGTGAATCTCTGACCATCTTTACGTCTGAGAGACTCTGCCTCTCTAACATGCTCTTTTGCTCTTTTTATACGCAGTCATGTGACTTAGTTGAAAACTGACCCCCAGCTGTTTTTCACTAGTACCACTCAATTTTCCAGACTTTTGTTAATCCTATCCCATCTTTTTTTGAGATGTGTTACTGCCATCAATTTCGAAATGTGTTAATTTTTTCAAATTAAATTCTTCTTTTACTTCTGATGTGTTCTATGTTCTGTTGTCAATAAAATATTTCTATAAGAGATATCCAAATTATTGCATTCTTGTTTTCTTTACATTTTACACAACGTCCCAACTTTTTTGAAATTGGGGTTGTATATGATAGGCCACCAGTATCAGATTGTGGGGGTCCAACTCTTGCCACTAACCTCAATCACCTGAAGGCTTTTGGGGAACTCTAATGATATTTCTGTGTACTGTTCTGTAAAAGCAATTAACATTTAAGGGGTTATGCCCAAAATCACAGGTTATACATAGGATAGGGGATAATTTGCTGTTCGCTGAAGAACCACAGCGATTTGAAGATCAGGTCTCTAGAACCCTAAAAACATCTTGAATGGAGCAGAGGTGCCCATGCTTTACCGCTCCATTCATTTTCAATGGGACTGCCAAAGATATCTGAGTACAGCATTCGCTATTCCAGCATTCCCATAGACACTAAATGTAGGGGAGGTTGAATGTGCACACCTCGCTCCATTCAAGACAGGACTGCAGAGCCCCGTTCTCAGGGTTCTCAAAATAGTTGGGGGTCTCAGAAGTTTGACCTCTCAGCAATCAGCAAGTTAACCCCTATGCAATGGATAGGAAATAACTTGTGACTTTGGGAATAAACCTTTTAGGAAGATGACTCCTGGTCCCTATTATCAAAGTATGGATTTCTGAGTATTTAAGAGCTGGGATGGGGTTATTGGCAATATAAGGACATAATATGAGAAAATATTGATTATTGGGACATACTGTAGTACAGAAACATATTGTTTCATCAAAAATGTAATCATTGTGGTAATACCACATACATTATGAATGGAACTCTGAAACATACTTTACTCTATGCTGTCAATTGAATCCCAAATTCATGCATATTCCTCCAATAAAGCTACATCAGAATATTTCCTTCCCAGAATGTTAGTGGCCTAAGTGTGCCTTCACCGTGACCCCATCATGTCAAAGTAATTGATGTTTATGAAGTCTTCCCATAGAGTAGCCATATCGCTGCAAATCTTGTGGATAATAGCGCCGCCCAGAGGGAAACAGCTGTAAAAGCAGGAATCTTATCTACTTACAGATAATACTAGTGAAATAGCAGCATGTATACAAAGGCTGGTAGAGTTATATGCATTATACACATATTGCAACAGAAACCATAAACTAAAGAATTCTCAGCTTTACAGCTATTCTTCAATGTTTTAATGAATACATATTTTGGAATAGTATTAGTGAACTGATCCCGTAACATTAGATTTAGGCATTTGGTCCAGTATATATGTGTGTGCATCTGTATTACTAATGAGGAGAAGACAGCAGATCATTTAGTTAGGATATAAGATCTATTTTAATATAGATAGCATTTTTTTACTTTCTTGTGCTTTGCTTTGTAATAAAAATGTGCTGTGACATTCTGCCATCTAGTGGTAGTGAGAGGTAGTTACTTATGCTTCATATTTCACCTTTTGCGTGATTTAGAAGCAACACACTGGGGAGATTTATACAGAGCGTCATAAGATGCATGGAAGTCTGAGTAGGAAAAACTGATGGAAATTGCTCCACATTTATCAAAATGACATACACTGCAGAATATATTCTGTGCAATTCACTAGGCATGTAAGACATATTTCTTCTCCTCACTGTAACTCATGACTGTTACACATATATAGACCAAATTAGTGCCAAAAATAGCACAAATATTTAATATTGTTGCATTTCCATTCATTTTTTAAAACTGTGGGTTTCTTAATAATAATAATCTATTTATCTGGAACAATGTGCAATACAATTTAGATGCATTCTTCTTAGAAAACCTGCCTCAAATTAAATTATGCATGATGTATATGTGTATATATATATATATATATGTAGTGTATATATACTGTAGACATATCTAGTGCTCTTTTATATCACATCTGTTATACTAGGTTTTTATTTGTATTGTTTTTGTACTACAAGAAAAATGTAATACAAACCTTTTATTTACTTTTATAGCACCATCATATTCTGCAGCGCTTTACCGAGAACATCTTCACTATCCCCACTGGGGCTCACAATTTAAATTCTCTATCAGTATGTCTGATGTGCACACACAGAGAGAACATACAAACTCCTTGCAGATATTGTTCTTGGTGGGATTTGAACCCAGGACCCCAGTGCTGCAAGGTTGCAGTGCTAACCACTGAGCTACTGTTAAAATAAAAAAAATGGAAGAATAATTATGGAATGTTAGTTTTTCCTGCTGACATCAAGTGGCCAAACAAGTTAAACTGCAGATTTGTCCATAAATAATGGATTCTGCAGCCTACCATGTTAATGAGCATTTCATTAATTTCTAGAGAAGCTAATTGTAAACTGTATACTTATGCATTAGTCATTCTGCTCTCTCTGATATGATTTGCTATGTCACTTTATCTAGTATATTCATTAGTATTAAAGGGGTATTCTCATGTTATAAAATTGCTTTACATCACTAAAATAAGCAAGTTTGCAGCTGGTTTGCTTTTTCTATCTGCATTCATTCTCCTGCAGGAAGAGCTTTTATCTTACATAGTGTACAGTTTGTTTCTAAGAGCCTGGCCAGTCGTGCACAGTAGTATTATTATAGGAGTGGCGTTAACTGCTAACATCCCAGTTACCTCTACCCAGCCCATTGATTTCAATAAGTGATTTAGCTGCTTACCTCCACAACTCCCTATCAGCTCCTTACTTGTTAGTTCTGCAAATCACCATTTCAGCACCACTATCCACAGCTTCCAGAGCAGGTCTCCTAAACATGACTCTCATTTTCCTGAGCCATGTGCTTGTTCAAATGCCATGTTATCTCTATATGTAACAGTGTAGATTCAGAATAAACAATGACGGACGTTGGTGTGTAGTAGCAATATGAAGCTCTTGGATCAGAACTGTCATTCAATGAGGAATGCCTGCCCCTGTGTAACCAGGAAGTAAGGAGACTTCAGAACTCTGAGAATACCCTTTTAAATGTGACTATAAAATTCACAATGCTTTCACATTGTGTTTCTGGGAACAGATTACCAGCTTAATTTGATGCTATTCAATGGTATAACTTGAAAATCCTGCCTCCAGTTACATACATATTGATGGGACAGAGGTAGAAGTTATATCCAGGCCCTGTTCCCTTAAGGCAAATAAAGGCATTCTGCCACATAGGAAAAAGTATATATTACAGAATTTGCATTATGGCCAAGGAACTTCAGGTTGTATTTCTGTCTGGATCCAATACAAAAACTGAACCAAGTCTCCTTCAATTCAACAACTACAACTATAGAACTGATGCCTATTTTTGAAATGCTTGCAGAAAACTTAGTGATTCCATAGTTAGAGGATCTGCAATGTCTGCCCTCTCTATATCTATGCCGAAGGTACCGATATGCAGTGAAGAGACTACAGCAATCATCTAATTAGACCACATAGAGTTCATTGAGTTCTTCTCTGACACGACATGTCCGACAATAATAATATAATTACGACCCACTGCCAACAGACTATTACTAGTGGATTATGAACACTTTAATATTTTCAGATATAACATATAACACTACACCTGATTATGATGCATTGTTCTGTTTCTATGCCGCCCTTTATATATTGCTGATCCAGTACCGCTCACCTGCCAGTAGGCACTCGCTTATAGAGAAATGACTAATGCACGGGTTTATTTCATTTGACATGAAGGTAATAGCAGACAGGGTGGAAATGAAAAAGATTGTATTCTAGACATATTACAGAAATGATGTATTAAACTATGGCATAGCTCAGACACTATGCCATGGATTAGCAGACTGATGCTTCTGTATTAACCACGTGTTTCTTGTCTGTTATCTACAGTAGCACAGATGTCCACACTGTGGCCTCCCTTCTGAAGCTGTACCTGCGAGAGCTGCCGGAGCCTGTCATCCCATATTCAAAGTATGAAGATTTCCTCTCATGTGCAAAACAGCTGAGCAAGGAGGAGGAATCAGTAAGTAGCCGAGAATAGAGGGAGGGTGAACGCCGGGTTCAGCAAATTCACTTTTTTCATTTACACTCTGTTTGCTGTATTATGCACTAAATCACAGGTAAAAAGAGGCAGAAAGCTGCAGAGCTGATCCTTCAGAAAATGGGATCTACCTGGCCAATAGAAAACTTACTCTAGTGATCATGTAAGGTGTTCGTACCACAGCTGAAGGTCATAGTCACTTGTGGTGCAATCAACAAGAATTTTTTTTTTAGGCCAGGGTTACACGAGTGTAGATCCTCAGAGAGAATCGGATCAGTTATGGTAATGATACCTGATCATATTCTGATCCGAGTTTAATCAGAGTGTCAGCATAGCGTGATCCAATTCTATTGGATGAGAGAACCGTAGCGCAGGATAAGATAGAGAGCAACATTTTTGTGCATTGTGTGAGTCCTCGGACATGTGCCTGCACTCATATGTCATTTGAGTGCAGTCCGATGATTTCCATGCACCCATAGACTTGAATGGGTGCATGTCATCCGATTTGCATGCTACAATTTTTTTCTCATGCCGAATCGGTGAGAAAAAAAATGCAGATCAGTATAACACTGGTTAAAACATCGGATGGCACTCGTCCGATGTATACGCTCCTGTGAGTGAGCACTTACACAGAGGCACAGGAATCTTGGTGACTACTGTCACTTTATGCGATACAAGGCGTAGGTGGTACAGTCCCAAATAGGCACAATGGTCGTTGTTTACTCTTACACCTGGTGGGCAAATAACCGGGACCATCAGAACATTAAAATTGTAAAAATGACACAGTTGTGTTTTGAGCCTTGGTGGTCAGGTTGCACTAAGATGGTTGGTGCTTGCCCAAACCTTCCATGCCACTATGGGTCTAAGGGAGGCTACATGCTACTACAATATGACCTGCTTTGACATTCATTCACATTGTTGCACTATCCTTCTGTAACGCAATGCCCTGTTGCTTCTGCCGTTTTCTGGGATTACGAGACCACAACCCATTTCCAGAATTACCTCTGACTACCCCTACCATGGGCTTGTAACATGCCCAACATTCACACTTTACATTTAAATAGAGCAGGTCCTTATTCAACCCTATTTTAGTTCATCATTACACATCAGGAAAATGCAATGTCATTTGTCCCTTACTTTCAGTAACATTAAAGAGTACAATTTTTCCTAGAAAATGTTGCTTTATTAGGACATTATTTTATGTTCCTCGAGCATCATGGTCTTCCAAGGTTGTCTCATTATACAAAGGCCAGTTACCTTGACCTTCAAAACATAATGTATCCTTCTGAGTTGAACCCCTTCTGCCCTGCAGCTTACTAATATGTGGTGGTGATGTTGTTAATAGAATGTGCCAGTCACACTAATACACTACAATGATGGCGTGGGCACAAGAACTGTGCCAGCAGTATTATGCAGCTGACATCCCACTGTAGTGGCCAGGATCTGATAACACCAATTTGGCCATTTCACTCCTCTTTTGAAACATCGGATGCAATTTGAATGTTTCAGGAAACGAAGCATAGATCATTGACCCCATGGCAATGTCAGCTCTCACAGTTTTCTGTTTTATGACAATATTCTTCATAATAATGATGTTCATTTCACTTTACAGGGAGTGGCTGAACTAGTAAAGCAAGTGAAAAGCCTTCCGACAGTAAATTACAACTTGTTAAAGTACATTTGTAGGTAAGATATGTATGTAACATACAAAGACAACTATTATTAACATATATAGATATATATATATGTATATATATATATATCTACATATATATGTATATATATATATACATAGATAGATAAAGATATAAAGATTATATATATATATATATGAAAAATTGCTTATTTATTAAATCATTTCTTAAGGGGTTTCTGTCAGTAGGATCAACCCTCCTAAGCCGTCTATATGGGCGTATAGATCATAGGGAGCTGAATACAATGACACCTTGATATCTGTGGTCCAATGTTTTATTACAGAAAAATCCATGTTTTTCTTAATATGTAAATGAGCTGTTAAGGTCCAAAGGCCGGACGTAGATTTCCCTGAGAATCTGCCTTCAGAGCGTATTTTAAATGAAAGCGGGCATTACCAGTGTGAGACATATCTCATACCCTACCATAATTATATATAAATGTAAAGCAAAATTGCATAATAAATATAGGGTACTTAGTGAACTATTTTTGATCAAAAATATACCATAATGCAAGTAGCTCCAACTGAGCACTTAAAAGATTTGTCCAGTCTCAGAATAAAAGTCTGTAGGCACTCTGTGTGACTGTAGACCGCCCAGTGATGACAGTATACAATGCGCATACTGTCACAATCCCTCTGTATTCCCCGTGCGGGTTAGAGGTCAAACGATTTGCATACTTACGGTTAAGTGCCAACTTGTATCCCAACAGAATAGAATTAAGAGAAACGCGGGTGTCTAGTTGGCACATGACCACTTGTATGCAAATCGTATACATCTGGTCAGTTGAGCCCACCCGCACTGGGAATGTAGTAAACGTTGGATCTTATATTTTCTGTGTCTTCTTAGATATTACCGATAAATATATATGGTGGCTCACATCTACCAGCAACATAGGTCCATAATTTGTCACATTGTACTACATACACACATGGCACAATACACAATATCTGCGTGGGCTGCGTATGTAATCTGTCTTAAATCATTTTTTCACATTTATATCTTTAGGTTTCTGGATGAAGTTCAGTCATACTCGGGGGTAAATAAAATGAGTGTACAGAATCTTGCTACAGTATTTGGTCCCAATATTCTGCGCCCTAAGGTGGAGGATCCCATGACTATAATGGAAGGTAAGTTGGATGTGTCACATGTAAAGCGCCATGGAAAAAATGGCGCTAAAATAATAAATAATAATAATGTGTTAATTTTTGCTGCTCAGTCAATATTCTTCAGTGTTAAATAGATTTGCTAATGGAATTCATCGATGATAAATGGCACATGCTGTTAGGCAAGGGGCTTATGAATTATGGCATTTACGAGATGCTATGAATGGGGTTTTCTCATCAGGAGAGAGACAGTGAAGATCCAAGATAGTCGTTGTACTTTGAATAACACAATAGGGGGCCACTTACACTTACTTATTTTATCTCTATAAGGATCCTGTCGTAGTGACATTTTCTCTTTAATGTGGTAAAATATGCTTTCGTAGACAGAAGAGGTGATATCAGTGTTATAGCAGATGTCTACTGCCTCAAGAATCGAGTAGGCACAGTAGGTCTTGCTATCATTCACACATCTGATGCATGATCTCACCTGTCTGGCTGGTTGACGGTGTGAACCATGTTCACCCCAGGCTCAAGAGCTCCATAACTACGATAACAATGACATCATGTTACAACTTTAGATTGTGTGGAATAAATTAGATCATGTTCCACACATTTAATTAAATAATCTTTATTTTTTCTATATCATGTCTGGAGTAATATTCCCTATCATCACAAGAACCAGCTCTACAGAACACATACAAAAGTACAGCACTAAATATGGGAGATTAAAATGAAAAGCAATACTGAAAATTCTTAACCACCGTTCCTGAAGTATTCACTGAAGTGTCTGCTTCCCCAGTAAGGGGAAAAGCACTGTAGATATGTATTGACTATACCACAAGAGAGGAGAATTGTTTTAGATGTTAGTAGTTGATAAGTAAATTAGAAAGTATCAATCACTGTAGAAATCTTTGGCACTTTTTATATTTCCTTCTCTTTACATAAAGTGCAAATAGTTTTTCTGGCCTCTATTTCCAACCAAATTAGCCAAAAGAGCATTTCCCTTAAATACACTGCATGAACCAGAGCGTTCCCTCATATTATATACAGTGCCCCATTCAGATATAAACAAAAAAAAAGAAAAGGTGCAACAACATGTCTCAAAAAATAACAAATACTTTATTGATATAAAGAGAATATAGTAACAGAATTTTATAAAACACAAAGTAACTCATTGGAGGGCTATGAACACATACCAGGTACACTATACGTTAAATTTCAGTATATCAGTACCTAAAGTTTAATTCCCTTGGAAGTATAAGACCAGACATAATAGTGTCAACGCGCGTTTCACCCAGCTTCGTCAGGGGCTGTGTCATAGCAGGAGCAGGAAGGTAAGTATATAAAGGTGGACTCAATTGACCGGCTGCCAATAGGAAAAGAACGCATTATGTACCCCTGGTATGCAAAATGGCCTATCATGAAGCTATAAAAACTGCATCTTCGATCACCCAATCATTGTGCTAGACGTCACCTCTACGTCACAAATAAGAGGTGTGGCCCACTCCGAGATCAGTGCACCATTGGCCAATCAGCGAGCCAAACGTCATGTCTACGTGATGAGTGTAGGATATGGTATGCATTGAAACTGCGTAAGCAGTGCATGCTCTGTCCGAGTCTTCGCCACAGTGGGGAAACTCTGATCATAGCGTGCGGTGTTGTCTTGGGACCGGTGTCCCAGGAAATGGAAGTACACCATGGTCCTGTTGCCCAGCCGGAATGTAAGTCCTGGGAGGTCTGACAGAATGCATCCGCACCATGGAGTCAAAAAGCATCATAGTTATGCAGATCACTGAAGATCAATTTGTAAAATCAATCTGTAAAATGTGAGAGAAGTGTGAGGACATTTATTATTAAAAAAATGAGGATAATATTTACTATAAAGAGTGAATGGATGTATCCATGTATGCTGTCAAAAAAACTAGAATGAGAATACATAGCTATGGAAAAGGAAAGAAGGGGAGAAAGAAAGAGCATGAGGTGTTGGTGTGTAAAAGTGAAAATATGATTGTAAATAAACTAAATGTATAAGATGAACAAACAATGATTACTTAATGATGATACGTCATGAAATGCTAAATGCTAAAGTGAATATGAGGTGTATACATTGAATGAATGTATCAAGTGCAAGTTGTTCCGTTGCATATTTTCTTTGGCTAAAATATTTGATTTTTGTGGGTGCGTCTCTGTAATTCGAATAATTACCCATGGCTACGGAAAACTAGTGTTGCAGTAGTACCCCATTCAGGTATATACCGTATTCCAGTCAGATAGTCCCTTCATATTATACACAGTGCGCCAGCCAGAGAGTTACCTTGTATTGTATTGTATATAGTGCCCAAGTAAGGGAGCTTCCTCATATATATGATACCCAAGTCAGATGGTGTCCTCATATTATATACAGTACTCAGACAGGGAGTTCCCTCATATGTATATTACCCCATATAGTTCCCTCATGTACACAGTGCTCCAGACAGGAAGTTTCCTCATATTTTATATACTGCCAAAGTCAAAGTTCCCTCATTTATAACATTTTGTAACCAGCTACCTCATATTATATATATAATACCCCAGCAACAGACTTCCCTCATATATACAGTACCCCAGCCAGAGAATTCCCTGGTATATATATGACGCGCCCCCTGGGCCGTGGGGTACTCGGTGCCGGGCCGGTCGTTGCTAGGGGTGACGTCACAGTGGCGGTGACCTGGTCCGTGACCCAGGGCGGTCATTCAAAAGGGGATTTTTATAGGGGATTGATGTACAAAGTTCGTGACGCCACCTGTGGTATGCGGCTATGTGGAGCCGCCGCTGCGGAGCAGGTCCTCTGGAGCTGATGTTAGTGCAGCAAAGCTGGTGTGGCTCTCCACAGGTAGAGCTTACCTCCAGGGCAGTGTAGATGTTATAGGTTGTGCTGGGCGTTGTAGTGCAGGGGTGATGGCGCTGATATTAATCACAGAGACAGTGGGGTGCAGTCTGAGGTGAGTTTACTCACAGTTCTTAAGTTCCTCAGGTTACAGGTTCCGGACTACAACCTCCCACGTCGCGCTGCGTTCACCAGACTGGGGTTCAGCAATCCCTCAGGTAATTCAAGAGTGCCTGACAGGACCCCTTTCTATATGCCTTCCTCAGTCGTCCTCCTGCGCTGGCTCTCGCCCTCCTGCCCTGCGCCTCGCAATCAGTGTCCCAATCCGGTAGCCTCGGGTCTTGTCGGGCGACCTGCAGTCCCCTGGAACCTCTGTGGCCACCTTTTCAGTGATATAATTGCGGATGTGGCCACTGCATCTTACAAGTACAGCAGCCTCCGGTTCCTAGCTGAGCCTTGTAGTTCTCCACTAGTTTAGGGGCCGGTCCCCTCTGCGGCTCGATCCCTCCACCGCCTGGCAGATTCGGACGTACGGGTGGCCTCCAGCACTGCCCGTACCCCTAGAATCCCTTCTCTTTCTCCTGCCCCCTCTCCTCTCTCTGTCCTGGGCCTCTCGGGCTAGGCCCGCCTCCTGAGCAGAGCTCCTGCAGAGCCCCTGCTCCCCTCACTTCTCCTCTGACTGGCTTGTCTTTCTAAGATGGCTACCCATTTTATACAACTCCCTTCATGTGCTCCCCTGATCTATGTCCTCCACCCACACCCACTACATGGTTCCCCCTCACTTGGTTCCCCTCCACTCCAGCCAGGGACCAGGGACTGTGCTCTCCCTTAGGAGCAATCTCGCCCTGCCCTACTGAAGTGGATGTGTTGGATGCAGGTGTTAGGGTCCCGGGCAGCACTCTATCCTTACCTGAGAGTGGGATACCACACCTCTGGATGAGATGCAGTACCTCTGTGGCGACTGAACCCGCAGGGGCGCCACATATACAGCACCCCAGCCAGAGAATTCCCTGATATATACAGTACCCCAGCCAGAGAATTCCCTTATATATATAGTACCCCAGCCAGAGCATTCCCTTATATATATAGTACCCCAGCCAGAGCATTCCCTTATATATACAGTACCCCAGCCAGAGAATTCCCTGCTATATACAGTACCCCAGCCAGAGAATTCCCTGGTATATACAGTACCCCAGCCAGAGAATTCCCTGGTATATACAGTACCCCAGCCAGAGAATTCCCTTATATATATATAGTACCCCAGCCAGAGAATTCCCTTATATATACAGTACCCCAGCCAGAGAATTCCCCAATATATACAGTACCCCAGCCAGAGAATTCCCTGATATATACAGTACCCCAGCCAGAGAATTCCCTGATATATACAGTACCCCAGCCAGAGAATTCCCTTGCATATATATATAGTACCCCAGCCAGAGAATTCCCCGATATATACAGTACCCCAGCCAGAGAATTCCCTTATATATACAGTACCCCAGCCAGAGAATTCCCTTATATATATAGTACCCCAGCCAGAGAATTCCCAGATATATACAGTACCCTAGCCAGAGAATTCTCATATATATATAGTACCCCAGCCAGAGAATTCCCTGATATATACAGTACCCCAGCCAGAGAATTCCCTTATATATATAGTACCCGAGCCAGAGAATTCATTGATATATACAGTACCCTAGCCAGAGAATTCCCTTATGTATATAGTACCCCAGCCAGAGAATTCCCTGATATATACAGTACCCCAGCCAGAGAATTCCCTTATATATATAGTACCCCAGCCAGAGAATTCCCTTATATATATAGTACCCCAGCCAGAGCATTCCCTGATATATATAGTACCCCAGCCAGAGAATTCCCTGATATATACAGTACCCCAGCCAGAGAATTCCCTTATATATATAGAACCCCAGCCAGAGAATTCCCTGATATATACAGTACCCCAGCCAGAGAATTCCCTTATATATATAGTACCCCAGCCAGAGAATTCCCTTATATATATAGTACCCCAGCCAGAGAATTCCCTGATATATACAGTACCCCAGCCAGAGACTTTCCTTATATGTATAGTACCCCAGCCAGAGAATTCCCTTATATATATAGTACCCCAGCCAGAGAATTCCCTGCTATATACAGTACCCCAGCCAGAGAATTCCCTGCTATATACAGTACCCCAGCCAGAGAATTCCCTGGTATATACAGTACCCCAGCCAGAGAATTCCCTGGTATATACAGTACCCCAGCCAGAGAATTCCCTGGTATATACAGTACCCCGGCCAGAGAATTCTCTTATATATATAGTACCCCAGCCAGAGAATCCCCTTATATATACAGTACCCCAGCCAGAGAATTCCCTGGTATATACAGTACCCCAGCCAGAGAATTCCCTTATATATATAGGACCCCAGCCAGAGAATTCCCCGATATATACAGTACCACAGCCAGAGAATTCCCTTATATATATAGTACCCCAGCCAGAGAATTCCCTGATATATACAGTACCCCAGCCAGAGAATTCCCTTATATATATATAGTACCCCAGCCAGAGAATTCCCCGATATATACAGTACCCCAGCCAGAGAATTCCCTTATATATACAGTACCCCAGCCGGAGAATTCCCTTATATATATAGTACCCCAGCCAGAAAATTCCCTGATATATACTGTACCCTAGCCAGAGAATTCCCATATATATATATAGTACCCCAGCCAGAGAATTCCCTGATATATACAGTACCCCAGCCAGAGAATTCCCTTATATATATAGTACCCCAGCCACAGAATTCCCTGATATATACAGTACCCTAGCCAGAGAATTTCCTTATATATATAGTACCCCAGCCAGAGAATTCCCTGATATATACAGTACCCCAGCCAGAGAATTCCCTTATATATATATAGTACCCCAGCCAGAGAATTCCCTAATATATACAGTACCCCAGCCAGAGAATTCCCTTATATATATATAGTACCCCAGCCAGAGAATTCCCTGATATATACAGTACCCCAGCCATAGAATTCCCTTATATATATAGTACCCCAGCCAGAGAATTCCCTGATATATACAGTACCCTAGCCAGAGAATTCCCTTATATATATAGTACCCCAGCCAGAGAATTCCCTGATATATACAGTACCCCAGCCAGATAATTCCCTTATATATATATATATATATATATATAGTAGCCCAGCCAGAGAATTCCCTGATATACAGTTATATGAAAAAGTTTGGGCACCCCTATTAATCTTAAGCTTAATGTTTTATAAAAATTGGTGTTTTTGCAACAGCTATTTCAGTTTGATATATGTAATAACTGTTGGACACAGTAATGTTTCTGCCTTGAAATGAGGTTTATTGTACTAACAGAAAATGTGCAATCTGCATTCAAACAAAATTTGACAGGTGCATAAGTATGGGCACCCTTATCATTTTCTTGTTTTAAATACTCCTACCTACTTTTTACTGACTTACTAAAGCACTTTTTTGGTTTTGTAACCTCATTGAGCTTTGAACTTCATAGCCAGGTGTATGCAATCATGAGAAAAGCTACTTAAAGTGGCCACTTGCAAGTTGTTCTCCTGTTTGAAACTCCTCTGAAGAGTGGCATCATGGGTTCCTCAAAACAACTGTCAAATGATCTGAAAACAAAGATTATTCAACATAGTTGTTCAGGGGAAGGATACAAAAAGCTGTCTCAGCGATTTAACCTGTCAGTTTCCACTGTGAGGAACATAGTAAGGAAATGGAAGAACAAAGGGACAGTTCTTGTTAAGGCCAGAAGTGGCAGGCCAAGAAAAACATCAGAAAGGCAGAGAAGAAGAATAGTGAGATCAGTCAAGGACAATCCTCAGACCACCTCCAGAGAGCTGCAGCATCAACTTGCTGCAGATGGTGTCACTGTGCATCAGTCAACTATACAACGCACTTTGCACAAGGAGAAGCTGTATGGGAGAGTGATGCGAAAGAAGCCGTTTCTGCAAGCACGCCACAAACAGAGTCGGCTGAGGTATGCAAAAGCACATTTGGAGAAGCCAATTTCTTTTTGGGAGAAGGTCCTGTGGACTGATGAAACCAAGATTGAGTTGTTTGGTCATACAAAAAGGCGTTATGCATGGCGGCAAAAAAACACAGCATTCCAAGAAAAACACTTGCTACCCACAGTAAAATTTGGTGGAGGTTCCATCATGCTTTGGGGCTGTGTGACCAATGCCGGCACCGGGAATCTTGTTAAAGTTGAGGGACGCATGGATTCCTCTTAGTATCAGCAGATTCTTGACAATAATGTTCAAGAATCAGTGACAAAGTTGAAGTTACGCAGGGGATGGATCTTTCAGCAAGACAAGGATCCAAAACACCGCTCCAAATCTACTCAGGCATTCATGCAGAGGAACAATTACAATGTTCTGGAATGGCCATCCCAGTCCCCAGACCTGAATATCATTCAACATCTGTGGGATCATTTGAAGAGGGCTGTCCATGCTCGGCGACCATCAAACTTAACTGAACTGGAATTGTTTTGTAAAGAGGAATGGTCAAAAATACCTTCATCCAGGATCCAGGAAATCATTAAAAGCTACAGGAAGCGACTAGAGGCTGTTATTTTTGCAAAAGGAGGATCTACTAAATATTAATATCACTTTTCTGGTGATGTGCCCATACTTATGCACCTGTCAAATTTTGTTTGAATGCAGATTGCACATTTTCTGTTAGTACAATAAACCTCATTTCAAGGCAGAAACATTACTGTGTCCAACAGTTATTACATATATCAAACTGAAATAGCTGTTGCAAAAACACCAATTTTTATAAAACATTAAGCTTAAGATTAATAGGGGTGCCCAAACTTTTTCATATAACTGTATACAGTACCCTAGCCAGAGAATTCCCTTATATATATAGTACCCCAGCCAGAGAATTCCCTTATATATATAGAACCCCAGCCAGAGAATTCCCTGATATATACAGTACCCTAGCCAGAGAATTCCCTTATATATACAGTACCCCAGCCAGAGAATTCCCTTATATATATAGAACCCCAGCCAGAGAATTCCCTGATATATACAGTACCCCAGCCAGAGAATTCCCTGGTATATACAGTACCCCAGCCAGAGAATTCCCTGATATATACAGTACCCCAGCCAGAGACTTTCCTTATATGTATAGTACCCCAGCCAGAGAATTCCCTTATATATACAGTACCCCAGCCAGAGAATTCCCTGGTATATACAGTACCCCAGCCAGAGAATTCCCTGGTATATACAGTACCCCAGCCAGAGAATTCCCTGTTATATACAGTACCCCAGCCAGAGAATTCCCTGGTATATACAGTACCCCAGCCAGAGAATTCTCTTATATATATAGTACCCCAGCCAGAGAATCCCCTTATATATACAGTACCCCAGCCAGAGAATTCCCTGGTATATACAGTACCCCAGCCAGAGAATTCCCTTATATATATAGTACCCCAGCCAGAGAATTCCCCGATATATACAGTACCGCAGCCAGAGAATTCCCTTATATATATAGTACCCCAGCCAGAGAATTCCCTGATATATACAGTACCCCAGCCAGGGAATTCCCTTATATATATATAGTACCCCAGCCAGAGAATTCCCCGATATATACAGTACCCCAGCCAGAGAATTCCCTTATATATACAGTACCCCAGCCGGAGAATTCCCTTATATATATAGTACCCCAGCCAGAGAATTCCCTGATATATACTGTACCCTAGCCAGAGAATTCCCATATATATATATAGTACCCCAGCCAGAGAATTCCCTGATATATACAGTACCCCAGCCAGAGAATTCCCTTATATATATAGTACCCCAGCCAGAGAATTCCCTGATATATACAGTACCCTAGCCAGAGAATTCCCTTATATATATAGTACCCCAGCCAGAGAATTCCCTGATATATACAGTACCCCAGCCAGAGAATTCCCTTATATATATAGTACCCCAGCCAGAGAATTCACTGATATATACAGTACCCTAGCCAGAGAATTCCTTTATATATATAGTACCCCAGCCAGAGAATTCCCTGATATATACAGTACCCCAGCCAGAGAATTCCCTTATATATATAGAACCCCAGCCAGAGAATTCCCTGATATATACAGTACCCCAGCCATAGAATTCCCTTATATATATAGTACCCCAGCCAGAGAATTCCCTGATATATACAGTACCCTAGCCAGAGAATTCCCTTATATATATAGTACCCCAGCCAGAGAATTCCCTGATATATACAGTACCCCAGCCAGATAATTCCCTTATATATATAGTAGCCCAGCCAGAGAATTCCCTGATATATACAGTACCCTAGCCAGAGAATTCCCTTATATATATAGTACCCCAGCCAGAGAATTCCCTGATATATACAGTACCCCAGCCAGAGAATTCCCTTATGTATATAGAACCCCAGCCAGAGAATTCCCTGATGTATACAGTACCCCAGCCAGAGAATTCCCTTATATATATACTACCCCAGCCAGAGAATTCCCTGATATATACAGTACCCTAGCCAGAGACTTTCCTTATATGTACAGTACCCCAGCCAGAGAATTCCCTTATATATATAGTACCCCAGCCAGAGAATTCCCTGCTATATACAGTACCCCAGCCAGAGAATTCCCTGGTATATACAGTACCCCAGCCAGAGAATTCCCTGGTATATACAGTACCCCAGCCAGAGAATTCCCTGGTATATACAGTACCCCAGCCAGAGAATTCCCTGGTATATACTGTACCCTAGCCAGAGAATTTCCATATATATATATATATAGTACCCCAGCCAGAGAATTCCCTGATATATCCGGTACCCCAGCCAGAGAATTTCCTTATATATATAGTACCCCAGCCAGAGAATTCCCTGATATATACAGTACCCTAGCCAGAGAATTCCCTTATATATATAGTACCCCAGCCAGAGAATTCCCTGATATATACAGTACCCCAGCCAGATAATTCCCTTATATATATAGTACCCCAGCCTGAGAATTCCCTGATATATACAGTACCCTAGCCAGAGAATTCCCTTATATATATATAGTACCCCAGCCAGAGAATTCCCTGATATATACAGTACCCCAGCCAGAGAATTCCCTTATATATATATAGAACCCCAGCCAGAGAATTCCCTGATATATACAGTACCCCAGCCAGAGAATTCCCTTATATATACAGTACCCCAGCCAGAGAATTCCCTTATATATATAGTACCCCAGCTAGAGAATTCCCTGATATATACTGTACCCTAGCCAGAGAATTCCCATATATATATATATATAGTACCCCAGCCAGAGAATTCCCTGATATATACAGTACCCCAGCCAGAGAATTCCCTTATATATATAGTACCCCAGCCAGAGAATTCCCTGATATATACAGTACCCTAGCCAGAGATTTCACTTATATATATAGTACCCCAGCCAGAGAATTCCCTGATATATACAGTACCCCAGCCAGAGAATTCCCTTATATATATAGTACCCCAGCCAGAGAATTCCCTGATATATACAGTACCCCAGCCAGAGAATTTCCTTATATATATAGTACCCCAGCCAGAGAATTCCCTGATATATACAGTACCCTAGCCAGAGAATTCCCTTATATATATAGTACCCCAGCCAGAGAATTCCCTGATATATACAGTACCCCAGCCAGAGAATTCCCTTATATATATAGAACCCCAGCCAGAGAATTCCCTGATATATACAGTACCCCAGCCAGAGAATTCCCTTATATATACAGTACCCCAGCCAGAGAATTCCCTTATATATATAGTACCCCAGCTAGAGAATTCCCTGATATATACTGTACCCTAGCCAGAGAATTCCCATATATATATATATATAGTACCCCAGCCAGAGAATTCCCTGATATATACAGTACCCCAGCCAGAGAATTCCCTTATATATATAGTACCCCAGCCAGAGAATTCCCTGATATATACAGTACCCTAGCCAGAGATTTCACTTATATATATAGTACCCCAGCCAGAGAATTCCCTGATATATACAGTACCCCAGCCAGATAATTCCCTTATATATATAGTACCCCAGCCAGAGAATTCCCTGATATATACAGTACCCTAGCCAGAGAATTCCCTTATATATATAGTACCCCAGCCAGAGAATTCCCTGATATATACAGTACCCCAGCCAGAGAATTCCCTTATATATATAGAACCCCAGCCAGAGAATTCCCTGATATATACAGTACCCTAGCCAGAGAATTCCCTTATATATACAGTACCCCAGCCAGAGAATTCCCTTATATATATAGAACCCCAGCCAGAGAATTCCCTGATATATACAGTACCCCAGCCAGAGAATTCCCTGGTATATACAGTACCCCAGCCAGAGAATTCCCTGATATATACAGTACCCCAGCCAGAGACTTTCCTTATATGTATAGTACCCCAGCCAGAGAATTCCCTTATATATACAGTACCCCAGCCAGAGAATTCCCTGGTATATACAGTACCCCAGCCAGAGAATTCCCTGGTATATACAGTACCCCAGCCAGAGAATTCCCTGTTATATACAGTACCCCAGCCAGAGAATTCCCTGGTATATACAGTACCCCAGCCAGAGAATTCTCTTATATATATAGTACCCCAGCCAGAGAATCCCCTTATATATACAGTACCCCAGCCAGAGAATTCCCTGGTATATACAGTACCCCAGCCAGAGAATTCCCTTATATATATAGTACCCCAGCCAGAGAATTCCCCGATATATACAGTACCGCAGCCAGAGAATTCCCTTATATATATAGTACCCCAGCCAGAGAATTCCCTGATATATACAGTACCCCAGCCAGAGAATTCCCTTATATATATATAGTACCCCAGCCAGAGAATTCCCCGATATATACAGTACCCCAGCCAGAGAATTCCCTTATATATACAGTACCCCAGCCGGAGAATTCCCTTATATATATAGTACCCCAGCCAGAGAATTCCCTGATATATACTGTACCCTAGCCAGAGAATTCCCATATATATATATAGTACCCCAGCCAGAGAATTCCCTGATATATACAGTACCCCAGCCAGAGAATTCCCTTATATATATAGTACCCCAGCCAGAGAATTCCCTGATATATACAGTACCCTAGCCAGAGAATTCCCTTATATATATATAGTACCCCAGCCAGAGAATTCCCTGATATATACAGTACCCCAGCCAGAGAATTCCCTTATATATATAGTACCCCAGCCAGAGAATTCCCTGATATATACAGTATCCTAGCCAGAGAATTCCTTTATATATATAGTACCCCAGCCAGAGAATTCCCTGATATATACAGTACCCCAGCCAGAGAATTCCCTTATATATATAGAACCCCAGCCAGAGAATTCCCTGATATATACAGTACCCCAGCCATAGAATTCCCTTATATATATAGTACCCCAGCCAGAGAATTCCCTGATATATACAGTACCCTAGCCAGAGAATTCCCTTATATATATAGTACCCCAGCCAGAGAATTCCCTGATATATACAGTACCCCAGCCAGATAATTCCCTTATATATATAGTAGCCCAGCCAGAGAATTCCCTGATATATACAGTACCCTAGCCAGAGAATTCCCTTATATATATAGTACCCCAGCCAGAGAATTCCCTGATATATACAGTACCCCAGCCAGAGAATTCCCTTATGTATATAGAACCCCAGCCAGAGAATTCCCTGATGTATACAGTACCCCAGCCAGAGAATTCCCTTATATATATACTACCCCAGCCAGAGAATTCCCTGATATATACAGTACCCTAGCCAGAGACTTTCCTTATATGTACAGTACCCCAGCCAGAGAATTTCCTTATATATATAGTACCCCAGCCAGAGAATTCCCTGGTATATACAGTACCCCAGCCAGAGAATTCCCTGGTATATACAGTACCCCAGCCAGAGAATTCCCTGGTATATACAGTACCCCAGCCAGAGAATTCCCTGGTATATACAGTACCCCAGCCAGAGAATTCCCTGGTATATACAGTACCCCAGCCAGAGAATTCTCTTATATATATAGTACCCCAGCCAGAGAATCCCCTTATATATACAGTACCCCAGCCAGAGAATTCCCTGGTATATACAGTACCCCAGCCAGAGAATTCCCTTATATATATATAGTACCCCAGGCAGAGAATTCCCCGATATATACAGTACCGCAGCCAGAGAATTCCCTTATATATATAGTACCCCAGCCAGAGAATTCCCTGATATATACAGTACCCCAGCCAGAGAATTCCCTTCTATATATATAGTACCCCAGCCAGAGAATTTCCTGATATATACAGTACCCCAGCCAGAGAATTCCCTTATATATACAGTTCCCCAGCCGGAGAATTCCCTTATATATATAGTACCCCAGCCAGAGAATTCCCTGATATATACTGTACCCTAGCCAGAGAATTTCCATATATATATATATATAGTACCCCAGCCAGAGAATTCCCTGATATATACAGTACCCCAGCCAGAGAATTTCCTTATATATATAGTACCCCAGCCAGAGAATTCCCTGATATATACAGTACCCTAGCCAGAGAATTCCCTTATATATATAGTACCCCAGCCAGAGAATTCCCTGATATATACAGTACCCCAGCCAGATAATTCCCTTATATATATAGTACCCCAGCCTGAGAATTCCCTGATATATACAGTACCCTAGCCAGAGAATTCCCTTATATATATAGCACCCCAGCCAGAGAATTCCCTGATATATACAGTACCCCAGCCAGAGAATTCCCTTATATATATAGAACCCCAGCCAGAGAATTCCCTGATATATACAGTACCCCAGCCAGAGAATTCCCTTATATATACAGTACCCCAGCCAGAGAATTCCCTTATATATATAGTACCCCAGCTAGAGAATTCCCTGATATATACTGTACCCTAGCCAGAGAATTCCCATATATATATATATATATATAGTACCCCAGCCAGAGAATTCCCTGATATATACAGTACCCCAGCCAGAGAATTCCCTGATATATACAGTACCCCAGCCAGAGAATTCCCATATATATATAGTACCCCAGCCAGAGAATTCCCCGATATATACAGTACCGCAGCCAGAGAATTCCCTTATATATATAGTAGCCCAGCCAGAGAATTCCCTGATATATACAGTACCCCAGCCAGAGAATTCCCTTATATATATATAGTACCCCAGCCAGAGAATTCCCCGATATATACAGTACCCCAGCCAGAGAATTCCCTTATATATACAGTACCCCAGCCGGAGAATTCCCTTATATATATAGTACCCCAGCCAGAGAATTCCCTGATATATACTGTACCCTAGCCAGAGAATTCCCATATATATATATATAGTACCCCAGCCAGAGAATTCCCTGATATATACAGTATCCCAGCCAGATAATTCCCTTATATATATAGTACCCCAGCCAGAGAATTCCCTGATATATACAGTACCCTAGCCAGAGAATTCCCTTATATATATAGTACCCCAGCCAGAGAATTCCCTGATATATACAGTACCCCAGCCAGAGAATTCCCTTATATATATAGTACCCCAGCCAGAGAATTCCCTGATATATACAGTACCCTAGCCAGAGAATTCCTTTATATATATAGTACCCCAGCCAGAGAATTCCGATATATACAGTACCCCAGCCAGAGAATTCCCTTATATATATAGAACCCCAGCCAGAGAATTCCCTGATATATACAGTACCCCAGCCATAGAATTCCCTTATATATATAGTACCCCAGCCAGAGAATTCCCTGATATATACAGTACCCTAGCCAGAGAATTCCCTTATATATATAGTACCCCAGCCAGAGAATTGCCTGATATATACAGTGCCCCAGCCAGATAATTCCCTTATATATATAGTAGCCCAGCCAGAGAATTCCCTGATATATACAGTACCCTAGCCAGAGAATTCCCTTATATATATAGTACCCCAGCCAGAGAATTCCCTGATATATACAGTACCCCAGCCAGAGAATTCCCTTATATATATAGAACCCCAGCCAGAGAATTCCCTGATGTATACAGTACCCCAGCCAGAGAATTCCCTTATATATATAGTACCCCAGCCAGAGAATTCCCTGATATATACAGTACCCTAGCCAGAGACTTTCCTTATATGTACAGTACCCCAGCCAGAGAATTCCCTTATATATATAGTACCCCAGCCAGTGAATTCCCTGCTATATACAGTACCCCAGCCAGAGAATTCCCTGGTATATACAGTACCCCAGCCAGAGAATTCCCTGGTATATACAGTACCCCAGCCAGAGAATTCCCTGGTATATACAGTACCCCAGCCAGAGAATTCCCTGGTATATACAGTACCCCAGCCAGAGAATTCCCTTATATATATATAGTACCCCAGGCAGAGAATTCCCCGATATATACAGTACCGCAGCCAGAGAATTCCCTTATATATATAGTACCCCAGCCAGAGAATTCCCTGATATATACAGTACCCCAGCCAGAGAATTCCCTTATATATATATAGTACCCCAGCCAGAGAATTCCCCGATATATACAGTACCCCAGCCAGAGAATTCCCTTATATATACAGTACCCCAGCCGGAGAATTCCCTTATATATATAGTACCCCAGCCAGAGAATTCCCTGATATATACTGTACCCTAGCCAGAGAATTTCCATATATATATATATAGTACCCCAGCCAGAGAATTCCCTGATATATACAGTACCCCAGCCAGAGAATTTCCTTATATATATAGTACCCCAGCCAGAGAATTCCCTGATATATACAGTACCCTAGCCAGAGAATTCCCTTATATATATAGTACCCCAGCAAGAGAATTCCCTGGTATATACAGTACCCCAGCCAGATAATTCCCTTATATATATAGTACCCCAGCCGGAGAATTCCCTGATATATACAGTACCCTAGCCAGAGAATTCCCTTATATATATAGTACCCCAGCCAGAGAATTCCCTTATATATACAGTACCCCAGCCAGAGAATTCCCTTATATATATAGTACCCCAGCTAGAGAATTCCCTGATATATACTGTACCCTAGCCAGAGAATTCCCATATATATATATATATATATATAGTACCCCAGCCAGAGAATTCCCTGATATATACAGTACCCCAGCCAGAGAATTCCCTGATATATACTGTACCCTAGCCAGAGAATTTCCATATATATATATATATAGTACCCCAGCCAGAGAATTCCCTGATATATACAGTACCCCAGCCAGAGAATTTCCTTATATATATAGTACCCCAGCCAGAGAATTCCCTGATATATACAGTACCCTAGCCAGAGAATTCCCTTATATATATAGTACCCCAGCCAGAGAATTCCCTGATATATACAGTACCCCAGCCAGATAATTCCCTTATATATATAGTACCCCAGCCTGAGAATTCCCTGATATATACAGTAGCCTAGCCAGAGAATTCCCTTATATATATAGTACCCCAGCCAGAGAATTCCCTGATATATACAGTACCCCAGCCAGAGAATTCCCTTATATATATAGAACCCCAGCCAGAGAATTCCCTGATATATACAGTACCCCAGCCAGAGAATTCCCTTATATATACAGTACCCCAGCCAGAGAATTCCCTTATATATATAGTACCCCAGCTAGAGAATTCCCTGATATATACTGTACCCTAGCCAGAGAATTCCCATATATATATATATATAGTACCCCAGCCAGAGAATTCCCTGATATATACAGTACCCCAGCCAGAGAATTCCCTGATATATACAGTACCCCAGCCAGAGAATTCCCATATATATATAGTACCGCAGCCAGAGAATTCCCCGATATATACAGTACCGCAGCCAGAGAATTCCCTGATATATACAGTACCCCAGCCAGAGAATTCCCTGATATATACAGTACCCCAGCCAGAGAATTCCCTTATATATATATATAGTACCCCAGCCAGAGAATTCCCCGATATATACAGTACCCCAGCCAGAGAATTCCCTTATATATACAGTACCCCAGCCGGAGAATTCCCTTATATATATAGTACCCCAGCCAGAGAATTCCCTGATATATACTGTACCCTAGCCAGAGAATTCCCATATATATATATATAGTACCCCAGCCAGAGAATTCCCTGATATATACAGTATCCCAGCCAGATAATTCCCTTATATATATAGTACCCCAGCCAGAGAATTCCCTGATATATACAGTACCCTAGCCAGAGAATTCCCTTATATATATAGTACCCCAGCCAGAGAATTCCCTGATATATACAGTACCCCAGCTAGAGAATTCCCTTATATATATAGTACCCCAGCCAGAGAATTCCCTGATATATACAGTACCCTAGCCAGAGAATTCCTTTATATATATAGTACCCCAGCCAGAGAATTCCGATATATACAGTACCCCAGCCAGAGAATTCCCTTATATATATAGAACCCCAGCCAGAGAATTCCCTGATATATACAGTACCCCAGCCATAGAATTCCCTTATATATATAGTACCCCAGCCAGAGAATTCCCTTATATATACAGTACCCTAGCCAGAGAATTCCCTTATATATATAGTACCCCAGCCAGAGAATTGCCTGATATATACAGTGCCCCAGCCAGATAATTCCCTTATATATATAGTAGCCCAGCCAGAGAATTCCCTGATATATACAGTACCCTAGCCAGAGAATTCCCTTATATATATAGTACCCCAGCCAGAGAATTCCCTGAGATATACAGTACCCCAGCCAGAGAATTCCCTTATATATATAGAACCCCAGCCAGAGAATTCCCTGATGTATACAGTACCCCAGCCAGAGAATTCCCTTATATATATAGTACCCCAGCCAGAGAATTCCCTGCTATATACAGTACCCCAGCCAGAGAATTCCCTGGTATATACAGTACCCCAGCCAGAGAATTCCCTGGTATATACAGTACCCCAGCCAGAGAATTCCCTGGTATATACAGTACCCCAGCCAGAGAATTCCCTGGTATATACAGTACCCCAGCCAGAGAATTCCCTGGTATATACAGTACCCCAGCCAGAGAATTCCCTGATATATACAGTACCCTAGCCAGAGACTTTCCTTATATGTACAGTACCCCAGCCAGAGAATTCCCTTATATATATAGTACCCCAGCCAGAGAATTCCCTGCTATATACAGTACCCCAGCCAGAGAATTCCCTGGTATATGCAGTACTCCAGCCAGAGAATTCCCTGGTATATACAGTACCCCAGCCAGAGAATTCCCTGGTATATACAGTACCCCAGCCAGAGAATTCCCTGGTATATACAGTACCCCAGCCAGAGAATTCCCTGGTATATACAGTACCCCAGCCAGAGAATTCTCTTATATATATAGTACCCCAGCCAGAGAATCCCCTTATATATACAGTACCCCAGCCAGAGAATTCCCTGGTATATACAGTACCCCAGCCAGAGAATTCCCTTATATATATATAGTACCCCAGGCAGAGAATTCCCCGATATATACAGTACCGCAGCCAGAGAATTCCCTTATATATATAGTACCCCAGCCAGAGAATTCCCTGATATATACAGTACCCCAGCCAGAGAATTCCCTTATATATATATAGTACCCCAGCCAGAGAATTCCCCGATATATACAGTACCCCAGCCAGAGAATTCCCTTATATATACAGTACCCCAGCCGGAGAATTCCCTTATATATATAGTACCCCAGCCAGAGAATTCCCTGATATATACTGTACCCTAGCCAGAGAATTTCCATATATATATATATAGTACCCCAGCCAGAGAATTCCCTGATATATACAGTACCCCAGCCAGAGAATTTCCTTATATATATAGTACCCCAGCCAGAGAATTCCCTGATATATACAGTACCCCAGCCAGAGAATTCCCTTATATATATAGTACCCCAGCCAGAGAATTCCCTGATATATACAGTACCCCAGCCAGATAATTCCCTTATATATATAGTACCCCAGCCGGAGAATTCCCTGATATATACAGTACCCTAGCCAGAGAATTCCCTTATATATATAGTACCCCAGCCAGAGAATTCCCTGATATATACAGTACCCCAGCCAGAGAATTCCCTTATATATATAGAACCCCAGCCAGAGAATTCCCTGATATATACAGTACCCCAGCCAGAGAATTCCCTTATATATACAGTACCCCAGCCAGAGAATTCCCTTTTATATATAGTACCCCAGCTAGAGAATTCCCTGATATATACTGTACCCTAGCCAGAGAATTCCCATATATATATATATATAGTACCCCAGCCAGAGAATTCCCTGATATATACAGTACCCCAGCCAGAGAATTCCCTTATATATATAGTACCCCAGCCAGAGAATTCCCTGATATATACAGTACCCTAGCCAGAGATTTCACTTATATATATAGTACCCCAGCCAGAGAATTCCCTGATATATACAGTACCCCAGCCAGATAATTCCCTTATATATATAGTACCCCAGCCAGAGAATTCCCTGATATATACAGTACCCTAGCCAGAGAATTCCCTTATATATATAGTACCCCAGCCAGAGAATTCCCTGATATATACAGTACCCCAGCCAGAGAATTCCCTTATATATATAGAACCCCAGCCAGAGAATTCCCTGATATATACAGTACCCCAGCTATAGAATTCCCTTATATATATATATAGTACCCCAGCCAGAGAATTCCCTGATATATACAGTACCCCAGCCAGAGACTTTCCTTATATATATAGTACCGTAGCCAGAGAATTCCCTGATATATACAGTACACCAGCCAGAGAATTCCCTTATATATATAGTACCCCAGCCAGAGAATTCCCTGGTATATACAGTACCCCAACCAGAGAATTCCCTTATATATATAGTACCCCAGCCAGATAATTCCCTGATATATACAGTACCCCAGCCAGAGAATTCCCTTATATATATAGTTCCCCAGCCAGAGAATTCCCTTATATATATAGTACGCCAGCCAGAGAATTCCCTGATATATACAGTACCCCAGCCAGAGACTTCCCTTATATATATATAGTACCCCAGCCAGAGAATTCCCTGATATATACAGCACCCCAGCCAGAGAATTCCCTGATATATACAGTACCCCAGTCAGAGAATTCCCTTATATATATAGTACGCCAGCCAGAGAATTCCCTGGTATATACAGTACCCCAGCCAGAGAATTCCCATATATATATAGTACCCCAGCCAGAGAATCCCCTTATATATATAGTACCCCAGCCAGAGAATTCCCCGATATATACAGTACCCCAGACAGAGAATTCCCTTATATATATATATGGTACCCCAGCCAGAGAATTCCCCGATATATACAGTACCCCAGCCAGAGAATTCCCTTATATATACAGTACCCCAACCAGAGAATTCCCTTATATATATAGTACCCCAGCCAGAGAATTCCCTGATATATACAGTACCCTAACCAGAGAATTCCCTTATATATATAGTACCCCAGCCAGAGAATTCCCTGATATATACAGTACCGTAGCCAGAGAATTCCCTTATATATATAGTACCCCAGCCAGAGAATTCCCTGATATATACACTACCCCAGCCAGAGAATTCCCTTATATATATAGTACCCCAGCCAGAGAATTCCCTGATATATACAGTACCCCAGTCAGAGAATTCCCTTATATATATAGTACGCCAGCCAGAGAATTCCCTGGTATATACAGTACCCCAGCCAGAGAATTCCCATATATATATAGTACCCCAGCCAGAGAATCCCCTTATATATATAGTACCCCAGCCAGAGAATTCCCCGATATATACAGTACCCCAGACAGAGAATTCCCTTATATATATATATGGTACCCCAGCCAGAGAATTCCCCGATATATACAGTACCCCAGCCAGAGAATTCCCTTATATATACAGTACCCCAACCAGAGAATTCCCTTATATATATAGTACCCCAGCCAGAGAATTCCCTGATATATACAGTACCGTAGCCAGAGAATTCCCTTATATATATAGTACCCCAGCCAGAGAATTCCCTGATATATACAGTACCCCAGCCAGAGAATTCCCTTATATATATAGTACCCCAGCCAGAGAATTCCCTGATATATACAGTACCCCAGCCAGAGAATTCCCTTATATATATAGAACCCCAGCCAGAGAATTCCCTGATATATACAGTACCCTAGCCAGAGAATTCCCTTATATATATAGTACCCCAGACCGAGAATTCACTGATATATACAGAACCACAGCCAGAGACTTCCCTTATATATACAGTACCCCAGCCAGAGAATTCCCTTATATATATAGTACCCCAGCCAGAGACTTCCCTTATATATATAGTACCCCAGCCAGAGAATTCCCTGATATACATAATACGCCAGCCAGAGAATTCCCTTATATATACAGTACCCCAGCCAGAGAATTCCCTGATATATATAGTACCCCAGCCAGAGAATTCCCTTATATATATAGTACCCCATCCAGAGAATTCCCTTATATATAGTACCCCAACCAGAAAATTCCCTGATATATGCAGTACCCCAGCCAGAGAATTCCCTTATATATATAGTACCCCAGCCAGAGAATTCCCTGATATATACAGTACCCCAGCCAGAGAATCCCCTTATATATATAGTACCCCAGCCAGAGAATTCCCTGATATATACAGTACCCCAGCCAGAGAATCCCCTTATATATATAGTACCCCAGCCAGAGAATTCCCTGATATATACAGTACCCCAGCCAGAGAATTCCCTTATATATATAGAACCCCAGCCAGAGAATTCCCTGATATATACAGTACCCCAGCCAGAGAATCCCCTTATATATATAGTACCCCAGCCAGAGAATTCCCTGATATATACAGTGCTCCAGCCAGAGAATTCCCCTATTGCCTCAGTCAGGGAGTTCCCCCATATAAATATATAAATTGCTACAGTCAGGGAATTCTCCTATATACACAATACCTCATCCACATAGTGCATCCACATACACCGCTATATCCAGAGAGAGCCCACTGAATGCTGACATCCTACTAGTTCCCATGGAGTTCAGGAGGACGTTGTGAGCCGCCAATCTACAACTATTTACAGGTCACTACCTCTTTCAGCAGGAACTTATGGCTGAGCAATCTGTGACTATAAGATCACTTAATCACATGCAGTATCCAGGCACCAAGCCCTATTACACATGCTGTGACCAGGATATATATGCCATTTGTTATACAGTGCTACACATGGTGTAACCAAATTCATTTTCATTCTTTTGCAGGTACTGTTGTGGTTCAGCAATTGATGGCAGTGATGATAAGTGAACATGAAATACTTTTTCCCAAAGATGGAGATGGCCAAAATCAAATTGGACAAGAGATGAGCAACAATAATAATGAATTACAGAAGAAAATTATTTTCGGTCAAATACAAAACAAGGAGAACAACAACACAAAGGATATAGCAGTGAGACGTTGTTCATGGGAGAAATCTGATTCTCCTCAAAGATCCAGTGTTGACAATGGTTCTCCCACTGGACTTTCAGGAAGTAAATCCAATAGTCCAAGGAATAGCATTCACAAACTTGATGTTACCCGAAGCCCACCACTAATGGTGAAAAAAAATCCTGCATTTAATAAGGGTAGTG
The DNA here is from genome assembly GCF_046119375.1 of Phyllobates terribilis. NCBI lineage: Eukaryota > Metazoa > Chordata > Amphibia > Anura > Dendrobatidae > Phyllobates > Phyllobates terribilis. The sequence continues at coordinate 810,506,656 of NW_027362761.1, forward strand.
GAATTGTCACCAATGGGTCCTTTAGCAGCTCAGTGGAAGTACATGAAAAGCATCACTCTTTACCTAACTGTACCTTACAGGCAAGGAGAACCTCATCTCTAAAGAGCTCGGGAACAAAAATGGGTACCCACAGTGTACAAAATGGAGCAGTGAAAATGGGACTGTCCAGTACAGATACTATGAGCAATGCTCTGAACAGTCGGACCACAAGTTGGCTGCCCAATGGGTACGTCACATTGAGAGATAACAAACTGAAAGACTCCACTGGTGAATCAGTACAACAGCACAGGTTGTCTACATATGATAATGTCCAGCAACAGTTCTCCATGCTGAACTCTGATGACAAACAAAGCATAGATAGTGCAACATGGTCTACATCATCGTGTGAAATATCCCTCCCCGAAAACTCCAACTCGTGCCGCTCTTCTACAACAACTTGTCCAGAGCAAGACTTTTACACTGGGAATTTTGAAGACCCAGTTTTAGATGGGCCTGTTAGTGAGGATATTAACAACCAAGGTGACTTTGAGACCAAATTTGACCGGAGAAGTGCAGGCGGTCGCAGTAGCCGGGCTACTAGTAGCAGTGACAACAGTGAGACTTTTGTAGTGAGTAACTCAAGCAATCACAGTGCACTGCACAGCCTTGTGTCCAGTTTAAAGCAAGAAATGTCGAAACAAAAAATGGAGTATGAGACAAGAATAAAAAGGTATTATTAATATTTTGTATCCTACTTATAACGCAATAGTATCCTCCTAAAAGTGACACCATATGTTTAAAAAGAGTAATAAGCAACGTATTGTTCAAATTCAAGAGAGTCCTAGTCTCCAGAAAACAATTCTTGAACTTTTAAAAGGGCATCATGGGCTCAGTATGGAGAAGGGTAACGTGAGGGAGACAGTTTGAAGAGGGGACCACATGAGGTGGGGACAGAGTGGAGATTGTAGTTCATAAGTGAGTAAGGTGCAGTGGGTACAGTTCATAAGGGAGGATGATGTGGTGGTCATAATATATAAGGGGGAATGGTATGGTAGTCATGGCATATATGGAACTGTCGCTGCTTTACATTGCCCCAGCAGTTTACAGAAAAATCGTGTCCCAGTCCCAATGTGCTGCTCAGTGTGGGGTTCATCACACCCATGTGTTGAACCACAGGCCTCCGCTGTTTCCTGGCCTCCATCTTCTGGAGCCGACGCACATAACTCAGGGGACACACAGTTCGTATTAACCAACAACAGTTTACTGAACAGTATCGGGCACAACACTTCTTGTTCCTTGTTTCCTTAATACAGTCCGTTTCCAACATTACTATCCGTTCCTCCTGGACTATCCCTACGTTTGCTATTCTTGTCTGCCACTGGGATTTCCCGTCCAGTCCTGCATTTCACCCATGAACCTTCCCTTTTCGCGGTTCTGCGTCCATTGTCCCCTGTTTGTCAAAGGATAAGGCACTCCTCCCAGTACTTGTACCGAGCCCTGAGCTCCAGACATTGCAGGAATGTCCGCAAGGAATTCCAGTAAGGCCTCCCACTGCCATTTACAATAGTTTTTTGCTGCTGCCAGTAGCCCACTGCACTTGACCTTGACCTTGGTTACAGCACTTCCCTATCTCACTAACTATCAGGAAGTAGTCTGCTTTATGCTAGCGTTATCACCTTCCCATTGTGGGCTAGTCTCAAACCGTAACTGTAAATGTGCTTTCCATAAGACATCATGTCCCGACAGGGATAATAGGTGGGAGATAATCGTGAATAATTACTGAATCCTCACCAAACATGTGGTATTCTGTGAATCCAATAATTGTCAAACCGTAACTGTACCTTATCCTATGTCCCCAGCTAACTACAGTTACTGTCCTATACAAGTATGTACTAAGCCTATTGTCCTTAATCCTAATCTATATCTTACCCTATGCTGTACACTGCCATATCACAGTTTATTCACAATATACATGTTACTCTTATGTATTACCTCTACATTACTCATGTACTATACATTATCAAGATTTATTAAGATATACCTTATTCTATCGCATCCTATAATACTATACATGAAAGACACATGCATTGTTCACACTATGATACAACGCGATTGATGACTCTAGGGGTAGGAACGCGATAGCGCAGTCCACCATTCTTACAATAGTATATAAAGGGTGATGGTATGGAGGTCATAGTATATAAGAGGGGACGGTGTGGAAGTCATGGTATATATGGGAGGATGGTGTGGAGGTCATAGTATATAAGAGGGGACGATGTGGAGGTCATAGTATATATGTGGGAACTGTGTGGTGGTCATAGTATATAAGAGGGGACGGTGTGGTGGTCATGGTATATATGGGGGGACGGTGTGTTGGTCATGGTATATAAGGAGGAACAGTGTGGAGGTCATGGTATATAAGAGGTGACTTTGTAGAGGTCATGGTATATATGGGGGACAGTGTGGTGGTCATGATAAATAAGGGGGGGCGGTGTGGGGATCATGGTATATAAAGGGAGATGGTGTGGAGGCCATAGTATATAAGGGGGGACAATGTGGAGGCCATGTACCATAAGAGGGACAGTGTGGGGCAATTTTTTTGTGCAGGGATCACAGTGTGGGGCAGTTATTTATGTGGGGGCACAGCATAGGGATTATTTAAAGGGAATCTCTCAGGTGATTTTTTCATAACATACTAATTATATCCTGAAATAGGGCTTGGGCAGCCCTTTCAGAATATGTAACGTTTATTCCTGTATCTTGCCCTGTTGTAAGTAGCTACTTTTTTTGCTTCTTTTCACTAGCCTTTTTTAACATCTTTTGGGGACTGGTTTTTAATTAAATTGTATTAAATAAACTAGTGAGCAGCTAGAAAGTTGCCTGAGGAATGGTCAGGTCACTTTGTTTAACCAGTTCGCATCTTTGGAAAAAAACTGATCAGCAAATAATTTTTACAATGCATCACATATATTCAGTCTTTTTAGAGTTTATTTAGCGCTTTTTCAGGTGGGTAACGAAGAAGATCCGCCTGAAAAACATGTTGTGTGCACGTACCCTTAGTCTGAATTACCAGTAGGGGGCGTGACAACTTAAAGTGCCTAGGGCAGCATGAACACCAAATATGGCCCTGCTGGGGACCCACCTTTTTGACTAGACTTCCGTGCGGCTTGGGCTCCAGCTGGCTTTTAAAGTATGAATGCATTTCACAGTCAAACATATTATGATACATACTGCCTGTGAATCGGGCAGCATGTATCAGTTGTCAGGTTCCCTTTAAGGCCTCTGTAGAATGAAAAAAAAACTGCCAAACATTGTCTGGAGACCTAACTTCATATTTACTAAAATAATGGCATCTTTACATTTTTGGTAGAAGTACGCTTACATTTATGCCCATGAGGATGCTATGGGAAACAGCCCAAATGCTCTGGTGCCCTTTTCCATAAGGTGGCAATAACATAGTTTTGTTAAAAAAAATTGCTGGAGAAATGAGAAGGAGGTTTAGGGGAAATCAACACCCTCAGAGGCAGTCCCAAATTGGATCGTGTAATAGGACCCCTTGTTTTAAGTGTATGTCCCTATTTTGTCTATCTGTAAACTTTACCGTCAAATGTTCAGTATTATACAATTTTAGACCTGTAAAATATTAAACAGAATCTGTCAGCAGGTTTTTGCTACGTAATTTGAAAGCTGCATTATGTAGGGGCTGAGACACTGATTCAAGCGATATGTCACTTAATGATTTGTGTGTTGCTGTTTCAATAAAATCAGTGTTTTATCAACAGCAGATTACCATTACAAGACTGGCTGTGTTGGGCCTCCTAGTCAACTGTTTTGTCCAACTCCGCCCTTGCCACTGATTAGCAGTTTTCTATCAATGTACAGCATACACAGAAAGCAGTCAATCATTGATATGGGCCAGTTCTACAGGGCTCAGCATTCTAAGCACTGCTAAATGTACAGCAGAGAAAATAGTGATTGTATCAAAATGACAGCATGCAGACCACAAAGTAACACTGTGAAGAATATTGAAAGCATAATCCCTTGTCAATCATTGTGCTCTGTTTGGTGGGGGATTATAGAGGTCTACAAATGCAAAACTGAAACCGGTCACTTCAGCAGCAAGAAGGGAGGGGGCTGAGAGGCAGGCAGTGACAAATACCTCACAGCAGCTGTGGAGCTGCACAGGAAGACCTCCTGAGGACCCCAAGCCATGCGGCCCTTTCAGACAATTGTAATTCAACACCGAGTTATGGGAATACTATACATCCCAGAGATACACCAAATGGATTTTTGGAAAGAAACGGACTAGATGAATGTCACCCTGGCTTTCAGCACTGTCCATCACATAGGGAAAAGGAAATACACGGCACAGCCTTGGGGTAGTCCCCAGGGCCCCTGTGCTTGGTATCCACGCATAGCAGGGGCCAGGCTGGATCCGATGACACTAGAACCGTCCAGTAAGGAAGTATAGCCCATTTTAGTTTTTGGGGTTTTTAGCTGAGAGAGACTAGGGGTGGAGACTTAGGTTCAGCCAGGAGGGGAGGTGATCCAGAGGGGTTAAGAGCCCAGCAGCTCTGGCTCCATTGTCTTTTTCCCTGGGAGATCGCGAGGATACATCTCGTGGGAGAAGTTCTGCAACAAAGAGAGAGGGCCCCACAAGTCTCCCATGTGGCAGGCCCTCCCCCAAAAGCCAGGCCTTCCATCTGACTGGTAACTGACTCTTAAGTTCTGCTTGTATCTTTTGTACCACTACTATTGTATTTGCATCTCTGACCATTATGTATAACCCTTATGTATATAGTGTAATGTCTAGTGTGCCCTTACGGCGATTAATTTAATTTAACCTTGGGCTGCTCTTTTATCTCGACACATCCCTTGTTTGGCTTAATCCTCATGCTACCGAGGTGGGTTTCTGGCGTGATATAATTCCCGATAATGGACCAGGGACTTATGTCTAATAGAAACTGGTGGCAGCTCGACCAGGCCGACAAGGTTCTGCTTCACTGGGGCTAGTGAAGGGACTTCTCAGCCTGTCGGGGGTGTGAGCGAGAGTGGCCCCACGTCAGTGACTGAGTGGGCCACCTCTTCTCACGCCCGGTGCCTTCCTGTACCCGTGTGGACAGGGGGTGTCTGTGTAGAACTGTACCAATCTGACCTTACGCGTCCCCAAGGGGGTGTGGAACGTCATGTTGGTGCAAAGGGCAGATCCGTATCACATTATCCGTCTGACGTAATTGTGACGTCAGGCGGGTGGCGAGGTGTGGATTCTTCACATTGGTGGCAGCGGTGGGATACTGCAGGGTTTCACGGCGGCCATTCATCACAAGTGGTGGCAGCGGTGGAATTCTGCGAGGTCTCTCTGTTGCCATTTCTTCACAGACACATTGCTGGAATCAGAGTCTCAGCCCCTATGTCGTGCTGATCTCAGATTAGGTAGTAAAAAATCTTCAAACATTTTCAAAGGGAATCTGTTACAACATATATTGCAACAATGTGAGAGACCTCTAAATGTACATTTCTAACACTGTGCAGGCTTGTGATAAACTATAGCGTTATATTAACTATATATTACAGTACATTTTGTAATGAATCCATAATCATGTGGCAGCACTATGTTTCTCACATCCCAAGTGAATCTGGTCTTTCTATAGCTCATATTCACTATTTCACTTATATGTTACTGACAACATTTTGTTTTTCTTCAGCCTGGAACAAAGAAATATAACTCTGGAGACAGAAGTTCTTTCCTTGCATGAGGAACTGGAACAAGAAAAGAAAAAATACACAATGGTGGAAATTAAAATGAGAAACGCAGAACGTGCAAAAGAGGACGCTGAGAAAAGAAATGATATGTTGCAGAAGGAGATGGAGCAATTTTTCTCAACCTTTGGAGACCTTACAGTTGAACCTCGTAGACCAGAAAGAGGAAACACAATATGGATTCAGTGAAGCGGCCCAAAGTATGTTGGACAATGAGATGTAGCTGTAGATTTTTATGAGGTGGGTGTGCAGGTGGCTGGTCACCTGATGTTCTTATAACTTGGTACTCTCTAGGGAGGAAAGAGACTACAACTAACCAACATCTTAAGCAGTATCCGTCTAATAGAGTCTGTTTTATTATTACATGCTCCATAATGCTACTGTCAAGTGTTACAACTGGATGTGTGTACATAGATTAAAAATAAAAAAAAAACAAAGTGTTATGTTATAAAAGCAGAATTGTATTCCAAGAATTATAATAATGCAAGTATTGTATTTAAAATGGCAAATTGATATGTTGTTGCAGTCAAGCTTTATATGAAGTCTATATATACCCTTGCACTTAAATATAATATAATATTTTTGCGCATTGTGCTACCATCAGCTTATTTTGTATATCAATTGTTGATTCCCAAGTTGACAGGGAATGAACGAAGAAAAAAATACATAGGATAATACTTTGTGAATTTGATGTTTGTGCCAACCAACTTGCCTATGACCAAAAGAAAGTGTACAGAATTTTATAAAGCATTACAGAAAGACTGGTCATGCCTGAGTCCTTTTTTTAAATAAAATCTCATTCTTCTACCTGTATAAAAAAAAATGTTTGTGAACGATCATTAATATTAGGTTGTTTCACACTCTGGATTTGGTGGCCCATTTGGATTTATGCTTCCCCAAATTACCTATCAGGTAATAAATATAGTAAAATATAAAATTGGTTTTATAACAATATTCTTTAAGGGTTATTCTCAACATGTGTTCTCAGCAGCACACTGCTGCACAGTCTTTCATTTCCTTAGCTTGGGCATTTCTCCTTTAGTGCTTTTTGTGATTCAGTAGCTTCATCCTGCTACTGTGACTCATTAAGGTCTGTCAGTGCTTATGAAGTCCATACGGTTATAACTATATTTGCATATAGAGGTAACAATATCTTTAAACATGTCTTTTGAAAGTGAGAGCAGTGATTAGAAGAAATGATCTGAAAACAGGGAGTGGTGGGGGCTGGGACTTGTGATTTTGCAGGCCTGATAACAAGTTAGGATCTGAGAGGGAGGGGGAGGTGGTTGAACAGCTAACTGCTTTATAGAAAATAATTGGCTGGAGAGAGGTGGTTGGGATCTTAGGAGTTAACTCCGCAGCCTACAATGTAGCTGCTGCACATAGTCGGCCAAGCTCTGGTTGTCGATCTTCTTGGCAACATGCTGTACACTATTTTCATGCTGTCTAACTAACTATACCAATGTCATAACATGAAAATACCAATGTAAAGGGGTATCAAAGGGACCCAGATTTATCTGTAGGGTGGGACCTCATTGTGCACTGCTGTTAGCAGAGACATGGTCAGGATTCCCAAACAAGTGAATAGGAACTCTAACCACCTCTCTACTGACAACAGTATGTGTTAGGGCCACATTCTTGAAGAAGATGCAGGTCCCATAGGTGAGATGCACATCTAATATACATTTCTGAATTTCTGACATATCCTGTGGTTATGCTGTAAATGCACCAGATGAGAATACCTCTTTAAAAGTGATTTCCATGTATGCATTTTTATGGCTTTCTCTAAGTGAGAATAATAAGATAATAAATTCAGTAGTTACTTACTCACCCCTGCTCGAGAGACGCTTCACCACTGCTGCTCCTATCAGTGCATGTTACCACTGCAGCCTATCACTGGGCTCAGCAGTGATGCCAAAAGTCATCTTAAAGTGAAGAGGTGTCACTGGAGAAGGGGAGGAGGAGCACCAGATAAGTTTATTAATTTCCCCTAGAGGAAGTCAATATACATATAAAAAATGCATAAATGGAAAAACCCTTTAATGTACTTCTGTTAGAAGGTACCTCATTTAATTAATAGAGCTATCTGCCTTATTGAGTTGTCAGACATCTAACCTGGCAGCCACCTTCTCAAGTTTCTAGATTGAGCTCCGTTGTCAGACTAGAAACTGCTGTTAAACATTGGCAGCCCCTACTCTGGAGGGTACAGGCAGCAGAAGGAAATTTGACTTCCTATAGCTGCCACCTTAAAACATAGAAACTTAGAAATGTACAGTTGAAAGGGACCTCCAGGGTCATATGGTCAAACCCCTTCTCAGTGCAGGATTCACTAAATCATCTCAGACAGATGTCTGTCCAGCCTCTGTATGAAGACTTCCATTGAAGGAGAACTCACCAACTCTCGTGGCCGCCTGTTCCACTCCTTGATCACCCTCACTGTCAAAAAGTTTTTTCTAATATCTAATTTGTATCTTCTCCCATTCAGTAGGGGCAGATAGTAAATGTTCTAATGTACAGGAATACGACTACTATTTGATCATTTAGCAGCTAGTTACCCCACCATGTAAGGCACCATGTAAGGGCAAACATCACTCCAGGAAGATCCAATCTACCTATACAGAAAATACAAAAGGAAAAGTAAATAATAACTTTATAAGAACAATGAAATGGGATGGAAAACACTCAAAGTGTGCAGATGAATCACACAATTTCTGGCTGCCCTGCAACTAATATATATTGACAGGGATTGGATTATTTGTAATGTTAGGTTTTCTCGATCTTTTTTTGTAGAATTTTAACACAGAATGTTAAATTTAAAGGAGTTTTCCAGGGTTTAAGGAAGTAAACATGATAAAATACCAAAATAACACACTCCCCTGGAAAATTTTCCATCCCTCCATAGCCACCACTCTAGTGGTCCTTCCAGAGTTTGTTGACTTACCCTGCAGTCATGTAGTGCTGTACATGCCCAAGTGACCGCTGTGAACAATCAATGGCCGCAGTTGTGATGCCTGCATATATGGCACTAGGCCAGGCCAGTGATAAACTCCAGTGGTCAAATGCACATATAGAGCACAATACACTGCACCACAAGTCAACAAACGCTGTTGGGACCAATGAAATGGCTAGGGATTTTTTACAGGTGAGTTACTGTCATGTCCACTTATTAGACAAAATGGTTTGCACGGTCACGAATATCCCTACACTATATTACAAATGAAACGTTAATTGGTTTTGATTCATTTACTTTGACCTTTCCAAAGTAAAGTGCTTATAAAGTTTAAAGGTGGCACCACATATAATAAGGTGGCAAATCAATAGAAAGCATATATATAGATTCTTTCATATCAGGAAGTATTAGATGTAAAGCAAATGTAGCATGTCTTACCATAGTAAAAAGATTTCCTAAATTTATATCACAATGCACAATCTGCACAAACAAAAACCAATCCAGCTGTCACTTGGCTTCTTCTATAACTCTACAAGTTTCAGCACAAAAGTAGTTTCTACCAAAATGTAGTATGTAAACGTATACTAATTCATATCTAAAGTATATCACTTACAGAGTTAATCCTATCTTAATAAATGGATATTGTTGGATTGGAATAACATGCAACTTTGCAATTCATTTACAATATAACCTTTATTAGGTGTATTTAAAAATTGTCCATATAGAACCAAAGTAAATATATATAAAGTGCATGCACATAAGTGAGTGACACATTGCACAACGATGAGCAATGATTTCACACAGTGATAGAAGGGAGCTTTCTCCCTGCTATTCCCTATTGCACACCTTCCTATCAGCGGACATTAGCACCCAAAAGAAATATACGATAATGGTAACCCTGCTCATGCGTCGTCTGTCCCTGGGCTATCCTCAAATTCCCTAAAAAAGACAGACAGAGATCTATGTTATTGGAGATGATATAACCAATGTATCTCTCTATACCAGTATATCCAAGTCAGTGAGGTAAATGTCTATGATGAGAGAAAGGGAATCCCAAAGTCATGTAATCTAACTCAGGTACAGTGTATCAGATTAATACATAAGGCATGTCATGTATAGATGCATATGTGACGTCCTCATGCTCGAAGAAGCCCTTTTAGTTTACCCTGGATGATGGGGGACTCGGAGTCGGGTCCTGTGATGAAGAGATGGGGTGCAGCCATGGCCCGGACCCGACCCGTGCTCAGGGCCGTCACATTAAAAAGAGATGGTGTGGGCTCATCCGGGTTGAGTGGCTGATTTAACGACTACGCCACCTGTGGCATCTGGTGAAGGCCACCAGCGCCGCTGCAGTCCGCTGAGGCATGGTGTTATGGCGGCCAAAGTTATTACTACTCCCCACAGGCGGAGCAAGGCCTCAGGGCAGAGGGACAGGATGGAGGGGGTAGTAGTAGAGGAAGACGGGTGCCGCGTCGCGCGGTGTAGCGCAGAATAAACAGTCCGGAGGCCATAGGGGTGAACTTCCAAGGCTTTACTCACTTTAGAGATGGCAGAAGGAAGGCGACTCCCTGCTCCCCGCGGAGTCCTGCGGTCACCAGGGACGGGGGTCCGACAACCTCCGAGTAAGTCCAGCATTCAGTCGGGACCCTACAGCAGAGTGTTCCTGAACTACAGACCGAATCCTTTCCTGTCCGTATGTGTGTGAATAGGCCGGGTCTCCCTCTGAGCTCCTCTCAGAACAAGGGCACGGGTGGCAACTCCGCTCCGTCCGATACCCGGTGGGATCCTCTGGGCCTACCGGGCTTTCCCGTCCAGGACGTAGAGTAGCAAGGTCGGTTGTCGGGGCCGGTACCCCTTTTGCAGCCGGAGTCCCTCTGAATATATCAGCATGGCGAGGACAGGTGGCGTACACCGCTCCGTCTGCATCCTGCCTGGGATCCATTTGCTGTGGAGCCACACTCTTAAGCTCCGGGCCTTCTTGATCCTGGTCCTTGGCCGGGTTGAGATATTCCTTGTCTGCAACCTACCTCTCGTCCCAAGGCTAAGGTGCGAGGGCTGTGTCCCTTGCCGGTGCAGGCCCACACAGGATCTGCGCTCCGGGAGGGAGGTCACATTACACACAGTATTTGACAGCACAGAGAACAGCCGAAGACTAGCCAAAAGCTAGACAAAAGGACCAAGATCAAAGATGGCTTTTTATTAAATATGAAATTTAAAATGTAACTAACTTGTAGTGTCCTCCACCCTCACCCACTAACTGGTTCACCTAACTCTTGGTTCCCCAGTCTCCCTGTAACCAGGGGAGCAGCACCTAGTGCATACGAGCTCCCTCTGGTGGAGAAGTGTGGTGTTGGATGCAAAGGTTGGGTCACGACCATCACACTGTCCTTACCTCAGAGGAGGAACACCACACTCCATTAGAGAATTGCAGCATCCCTGTGGCGGTGAAACCCTCGGGGCACCACTCATACATAAGGTTAAGGGATGAGGGTCCAAACTATACCTATGTTGTCCCTAAGACGACCCTTCCTATCGCGGGGGGTCGGCACCCTAAGATAGTTAGACACTGGTGCCCCCACTAGTGAGTCATCTGTCCCTATTGTGCACCTAATAATCCCTAAACCAGCTGAGTGTAGGATAGTGACTGGATAGAAAAACTAGCAGGGATGAATATTAGAGCCCCCTAGCGAACTATACGGGTAATTAGACTGCAGGGTATGTAAAATTAATTGTGGAACAGATAAAAATATACAAAGTTTGCAAAAGGTCAAAAGATGAAAATGTGTTGTACTATAGATATTTACATGCTCATAGAAGCTCATATAGATAGGGGCTAAATTCAATCCTCCATATTTGACCCTAAGCAGCAACAAATAAATTACATAAAAGTAAATCTACAAATAATAAGATTAGATAGACAACATGGTATGATATTGTGCCACTCAAAAACATCTCAAGGAGGACACATATAGGAGCAAGGCCATAGTATACATTGATGCAAGATGCCAGTGCTGTAATAAACAAAGATATAAGCAGTGGTATCCCATATACCTATACCAAATACATAGGCATACGTAAAGAAAAGAAAACAAGCCATGCAACTCATAGTTAGATGTATATGTTCCCCACGGGTATCTCGATGTGTTTCCCCACCGGGTGTAACTTCATCAGGAGATCTATGGTACAAAACAATTGAATAAACGATGCCCTGCAGATAGATAGCAATTTATTCAATTGTTTTCTTTTCTTTACGTATACCTAGTGTATGTATTTGGTATAGGTATATGGGATACCACTGCTTATATCTATCTATATACAGAGATACATATATATATATGTACAGAATACATATACTGTATATAAATGTATATATATATAGATTTAGAGTATATATGTATATATATTTGTATACAGCAAGCAGCCTTTGTCACAGACACAAAGAAAGGCCCATATACTGTTCTGCACAGGGGTCCTCTTCCACCTGTGTCCACCACTGTGTGAAGTGTAACGTCAAGATTAACAGATATTAGGAAAGCAGAACTTTCTTGATAGATTATTAATGGTAGAGAAAGAGTAACAATGTTACGGTATTATGGCTTCTTTTGTTTCTGCTACTTTTGCTTGTTTCTGCTACTCTTATTAGGGTATGCTCACACAGAAATTATTTTATGAGAATTTTTATGGCTCAAAATCAACATCCAAATCCACAAATGGTTATATATATACTGTATACATCACATACCGTAACATTGTTACCATTTCTATAATACGATACCATGAACTATATGAGGCAATTACTCAAAGTTACAGTTTCCCAATATCTGTTAATCTTCACGTTACACTTCACATGCTAGGTCCAGGGGTGGACACATGATTGGTGTAACCTGTTCAGGCGCAAAGGGGCCCAAGAGGTGAGGGGGCCCACTTCTACTTCCAAAAAGGTGGAATTGTGCATAATGATGAACTATTAGACTGGAAAGGGCCCCTATATTGTTCTTGCACAGGAGCCCTTTTCTGTCATTGTCCACGAGTGATTATGTGGGTTTGAAAACTAAAGCAAAAAAGTAGAGGGACTGACTACTGTAGAGCAATCATTCAGATCACTGCTTTCATTTTCTAATTTCAAGCAGTATACTTCTACGGTAATTAGTTGCTGTAATTGATAGGTGAAATGTATCAAAACCGATACAAAGGGACGGTTTCTATATTTCATTTTTTCACAGGCAGCAGTGAAAGCAGTACTTACCTAATTGGTTGTCACAAGTTGGCTTAAAAGGGTTGTTCCGGTAAAACAAGTTATCACCTATCCTGAGGACAGATGATAACTTGTCAATGGGTGGATGTTTCACCATTGTGACCTGCAACAATCCATATAAAAGGCGCAGCAGGTTGGACACCCGACCACCTCTCCATTCAATCCCTATGGGGCTGCTGGAAAAAACCTAGCACAACATCTGGCAGCCCCATAGCGAATGAATGGAGTGGTGGTCACACATGTGCACTGTCGATGATGTGTGTCCCAGTGGTCGGGCACCTAAATTCTGACCTATGCTGGGGATAGGTGATTGTTTTATCCACACAACCTCTTTAATTATTTCACTTTTCCATTGCACCAGTTTTGATGGACCTTTAACAATATGTTATCATTTTTTTTAAAATGGGGCCTTTGCTGAACTGAACTTTCATTAAAAAAGGAGCCCAAGTTTAAAGTAGAGTACTAAACCTTAGCAACCAATCACATTTCAGCATTCACCTTTTCTGCATAAAAATGTACTATTATTATGGGCATCTTTTCTACTTTTAAACTTTTTCTTAATAATCCAAAGCTAGAAACTATATGTTGCCCATAGCAACCAATTACAGAGCAGCTTTTATATCTTATTTTGCTCTTGAAGAATAAGAGTTGTGCACTGGTTGGTTGCTATGGGCAAGACTTTTGCATTAATCTACCCAAATGTCTACCAGATCTTGATGTTAAATCCCATTTCAGATACAAAGAAATGTATTTGTATTTTATTATAAATGTAATGTTTCATCGCTGCACAGTTTAAACACCATTTTTACTATTAGTTATATTAGTAGAGATAGGAATAGGAATAAATGTATGGATATTTTCGTGCTGATGAAACCACTTGTATCACACGTGTACAGACAGTACAGTTCTTAAAAATAAAGGGTTTATTTATATCTATATAAAATGTGTTTCTTCTTGTGGTCGAGCATTTTAATGATATCTATATTTATTCCAATGAAATTGCCCAAAATCTAAATTTTTCTATTTTGTGTTGATGATTTTTGTTTTTCATTTTTCAGTCAATTATGAAAAGTGTAATAAAGACAATACAGGTGATTTAATGATATTTTGCCCACTATACTCTTTAATAATTCTAGGTATTTGAATGTGGGGGCAACATCAAGAAGCGTGTCCTTATCGTGATCCTGATTTCATGTAACAAGGCCAGTTTTAGACAAAGAATGGTCCTGGTCAAAAATTAAGTGTTAAAGGTGGGGGGTGCTCAAATTTTAACATATTACACCAACACACAAAAACATTTGGTGTGTACTTAAATGAACTGATTTCAGACTGTTAAACGAGCGCGAATGACTATAGTCAAATTGGCACTTGTTTACTGGCCTCTTTACATAGGCCAGTGAAGAATAATGGGGATAGAATGATCGCTAATTAATCAATCTGTCCCCATACACAATCAAGTTGTCTACAGCGCACTCTACATACTATATGTCATAAACTCACAGTCCATGCAACACACACAGACACACACATTACATGCTACACACACACATCCTGCATGCTACATACACACTGTATGTTACAGCCCTGTGGCTCAGTGGTAAGCAATGTAGCTTTTGTTTGCTGGGGTCATAGAATCATAGAAAGGTAAAGATGGAAGGGACCTCCAGGGTCATCGTGTCCAACCCCCTGCTCAATGCTGGAGTCACTAAACCATCTCAGACAGGTATCTGGTCTGCCTCAGTTAGAAGACTTCAATTGAAGGAGAACTCACCACTTCTCGTGGCAGCCTGTTCCACTCATTGATTACTCTCATTGTCAAAAAGTTTTTTCTAATATCTAATCTGTATCTTCTCCCTTTCAGTTTCATTCCATTGCTTCCCGTGTTTCCATGTGCAAATGAGAATAAGGATGATCCCTCTATACTGTGACATCACTTCAGATATTTGTAAAGTGCTATTAAGTCTCCTTTTCCTTTATGCAAGTTAAACATTCACAGATCCTTTAACCGTTCCTCATAGGACATAGTTTGCAGTCCGCTCACCATCCTGGTAGCTCTTCTCTGAACTTGCTCCAGTTTTTCAATGTCTTTTTTAAAATGTGGTGCCAAAAAAAACTTGACACAGTATTCCAGATGAGGTCTGAGTAGAGGAGGATAATTACTTCACGTGATCTAGACTCTATGCTTCTCTTAATAAATCCCAGAACTGTGTTTGCCTTTTTGGCTGCTGCATCACACTGTTGACTCATGTGCAGTCTGCGATCTATTAGTATACCCAAGTCTTCTTCACACATGCTGTTGCTTAGTTCTATTCCTCCCATTCTGTAGATGTAATTTTCATTTTTCTTGCCCAGATGTAGACTCTTGCATTTCTCCCTGTTAAACACCATTCAATTAGTCGCTGCCCTTTGTTCAAGCTTATCTAGATACTTCTGAATCCTTCCTCTGTCTTCTCTAGTGTTAACTATCCCAAATTTGATTAGTTTACCTCCAGTTCCCTTATAAAGATCATTTATAAAAATGTTGGACAACATTGGGGCCAGGACAGAGCCTTGTGCTACTCCACTTGAAACGCTCTTCCAATTGGATGTGCAACCATTTACTATCACTCTTTGAGTACGATCACTGAGCCAGTTATGAATTCACCTAACCATATGCCTTGTCAGTCCCATACATGGTCATTTTTTCAGTAACGATAGTATGAGATACTTTATCAAATGCAATGGTGAAGTCGAGATATCAGTCAGTGATTCCATCATAGAAGGAAATTAGATTAGTCTGGCATGACTTGTTTGCTACAAACCCATGCTGGATCTGGTTATTTACTGTATTTTTATCCATGTACTTACATACATGGTGTTTAATCATTTGTTCAAAAATCTTTCCTGGTATAAAAGTGAGACTCACTGGCCCATAATTTCCTGGCTCCATCTTCTTTCCTTTTTTGAAGATTGGGACAACATTTGCACTTCTCCAATTTCACTTCTCCTGTTCTCCATGATTTTTCAAAGATTCTGGCTAGTAGTTCTGCAATTTCCTCTGCTATCTCTTTCACTACCCTAGGATGTAATTCATCAGGACCAGGAGATTTAAATTCATTTAATTTAGCTAAATGTTCCCTCACCGTCTCTCTTTTTATAGATAGTGTGGATTCTTTTATTCCTTCGATAACACTTTGAAGATCAGTTGATGTTACATTTGCTTTCTTAGAGAACACAGATGCAAAATAGGAATTTAAATGTTCGGCCTTCACAACATCATTTTTAACCACTTCACCCTTTTCATCCTGTAAAAATCGTATAGCATCTTTGACTTTTCTTTTGCTTTTGACATACCACAAAAATCCTTTTTTATTGCTTTTGGTCTCCCTTACAAGCCTCACTTCATTACTGGCTTTAGCTCTTCTAACACTTGCCCTGCAATCCCTGCAGACAGCATTATATTCTTCTTTAGATATGCCCCCCTCTTTCCATTTGATTTACATTTCTTTTTTCCTTTTTAGCAAGTGTTAAAGTATTGTGTTCATCCATCCTGGTCTCTTTAAATGCTTTCAATTCTTCCTTCTTTTCAGGATTGTTACTGATTGTACAATGAGAATTTAATTTAGCAAAATCTCCCATCCTTCTTGGACATTTCTGTCCTTTAGAACATCCAGCCATTGGACCTTTCCTACCCTCTTTCTCAGTCCATTAAAATCTGCCTTTCTGAAGTCCAACCTTAAAGTCTGAGTCCTCGCAGGTCTTCTTCCACTTGTAATCCAAAATTTGAGGATAGCATGATCACTGCCTCCTAAATTCCTGGCCGTCTTTGCTTCCTCAACCATTTCCTCCCTCTTGTTAAGAATTAGTTCCAAGATGGTCTTGGGTTCATGTAGCACCCTGAGGATTCGGCTGCTACAGGGGTATTGCACCTCAACCCAGAGGTGTGATATTCCACTCCCGGGTAAGGAAGGAGTGTGGATCTGAGCTCGGTAGGCTGCATGCACTACACACATCCCATTTCCGAGGAGCAGACCGACGGTACTCCCACTTAGAAATGTGCAGGTACGACCGAGTCTGTTCCTGGCTGGAGTGGGAGGGGGGTGGTACATCCCAAGTAGTGTAGGGGCAGATAGGGGGAGCAGCCTGGGTAAAGATAGGAGCTCATTGGGTGCTGGTCACCTGAGCTCACACATAGAGGGTGTATATAAGGTGGGCACCAACAAAGATCAGGGTCAGTCTGTCAGAATCAGGAAGAGGAGCAGAGCAGAGCCCTAGAGAGAGAGAGAGTGGAGCAGAGAAAGAGAGACCCAGAGGGGGAAGCAGAAGAGAGGACTCCAAGATCCCAAATTAAAACAACGGGTGAAGAGCCGGCATCAGGGTACCGGAACCCAAGCTGGTGGGGGCAAAAACACACCCCAGCCAGAGACCGGAGGCCGTGGGCAGCGTCTGCCACGGCCACCCACCACATCCACCACGAAAGCATACCATGTGGAGGGTCAGGGAACCCAAGGCCAAGGGTCTCCCAACAGAAGGCCCGAGGGAGCTGGACCTGGGCGGATCAATAGTGGGGACGGCCAGAGAAAGGACAGAAGGAGAGCTCAGGGTCACGCTCCGGACTCGCTTGGGGGTTGGCTGGATCCAGGACCTGGTGGACGCAGCACGGCTCGGGAGGTCACTTGAAGCTGGAGTGACCGGAACATCAGCAGTGAGTAAATACCCTAAACTGCACAACCCGACTCTGTCTTCCTTTAACACCTATGCTGCACCACCACAACCCCCATCCTCTGCACCTGTCCCCCCTGAGGCTATACCCCTCCCGTTGGGGGTTATCATCACAAGCTGCACCTGCATCATCAGCCTCAGCGGACCCTGCTGCAGCGGCGGCCACAGTGACCGCATCACAACGGGTGGCGTAGTCGACACAAAAGAACTCTTAATAACATCCGTAGGACTGCCACATAACACTGAGCTTGACGCCCTGGGCACGGGGCCGGGTCACAGCCGCTCGGAGACTACAACCCCCCATCTGATCCGGTGCCGGGTATTCCCCTCAAAAAGGAATATGTCCCAGGGGGCGCGTCAACTTTGGCGTAGTCGGCAGGATTACGTGCCCGCAACACCCGGGTACTGCGTGCCTGAAGAAAAGTGCAAGTTTACCTCAAAAAGAAGTCTCCTGCCGGTTCCGGAGGGTCCCCGCCATCGGACTCCATCACAGGTCGATTCCCGCCGGTTGTCCGCCATTAACAACTTTTTCCCGCCATCTGCAGAGTTTCCCGCCACTGGGAAGCGATTCCCGCCATTTCCAAAGGTTTCCCGCCTTGGAAGAGCGGACGCCATTATGGGCGTGCCAGAGGGTGGCGAGAGGCCACCTCCCATCGTGGGCCAGGACCGAAAATGGCGCCAAAAGTGGAAACCGCCCCCACCAACAGAGACTGTGATGCTGGAGGTGTCTGTCAGCGTGAAAGAACTACCCCTGGAGCTGACAGTCACCGAGTTGCCCCGGGACCGCCCTCGAAGTGGGAGGAGACGAAAGGAGAGAAAAAAAATGGGTGCCGCCTGGAGCAGTCTGGAGCGAGCACACCCGGAGGCAGGAAGCCTGGAGAGGAGCAGCAAAGAAGCTCACCCGGAGATGTCCAGAGAGCAGAGCAGCACCGGCCCGCTGGCCAGGAGCCTGCTGGAAGAAGAGCAGAGCAGCACCGACCCGTTGGTCAGGAGCCTGCTAGACACCACGACCCCGCTAGGCCTAGTGGAGGTCCTTGCACAGCTCCCCCGAGACCGGGAGTGTGCACAAACTGCCCTGGAGGGCCTCGCACGGAGGATGGCCCGGGTACAGCGAGAGATATTGGCGGAATGGAGCCGGGAGATGGCCCAGCAAGCTGAAACCAAGACCCGGAGCACGCCAGCCAAGATGAGGAAACAGACTGCCTCTGAGGATGGCGCGGGAGGACCAAAGGCCGGAGACGGCGCCGAGAAGGGAGCCGAACGCATGGAGGCAGGTAAAGGGGACGTCTACACCCCAAGCCGGGACACCGCTTACCTGCCCCAGCTCCCCGTCGCAGAGCCCGAAAGTCCCCCTGCTGTGCCCGAAAACGCCATGTCACCGACGCAGACTAGGCCCCAACCGGAAGCCGCCGCCGCGACCCCTGTGACGTCACACGCCTCGACCCCGAGCGTGACCAAGCAGGAAGTACCACCAGCCTGGTCGCAAGGCCTAGTACCCCCGGGCGCCGCAATACCAACAGCGCCCCCTACCTCCGCGGAGCCCCCGGCCTGGTCGCAGGGCCAAGTAGCCCAGGGCGCCGCTGTCCTTACGGTGCCCTTCACCTTCCAGATACCCCAGGCCTGGCCGCAGGGCCCGGGCATCCCGGGCGCTAACACCACCGCGCCCATAAGACCTAAAGTGCCGCATCTGGGAGAGGACCTGTACGCCCAGCATACGTGCCCGGATGGGCAGCCATTTATATGGCCACCGGAGTTCCACCATCCCCGACTCCGGAGAGAGAGACCCCTGGATGAACCCCTGATCCCGGCTCCAAAGCCCGTAAAGAGGATCTCGCCCCCGCTAGCGGAAGCGCAGTTCGAGTGGGACCCCACCGGAGAAGATCTCATGGGGTTCACTCAAGAGACTCGGGCAGCTGCAGCGGAGCGTGCTGAGTGCTGCCGCCAACAGCTCGAGGACTTCGAGAGGGAGCGGAGAGAGAGGCGGGTCCGGGAACAGCAAGCTCAAGTAAGGAGCGCGGAGCAGAAGAGCCGGGCCAGGAGAGACCCCCGTGCAGCGCATAGTCCCCGCACCACCGGGACTGTGATAAAGTTTAACATGCAGCATGGGTGGGGCTTCATCCGAGACCACCACACCCTAGGCGACGTCTTCGTAACCAGGAGAGACGTTGAGTCCCACCTACCGGAGGGACACAGAGGTCGTGACCTTTACATCGGGGACGAGGTCACCTTCACCCGGCACAACTGTGCCAAAGGACCCTACGCCCTCCATGTACATCGCCTGACGGAGGAAGAGTTGCGGTGTGAGGAGGAAGAGCAAGAGGGCCCGGACGGGTCTGAAGCCAAAGGTAACCATAAAGCAAGAGCAGGAGGACGCCGTCGCTAAGGACAGCGAAGCAGAAGCTGTATATAGTTGCCCGTCGGGGCACCGTAAACTGAAACCGTGAAACTGAAACTGAAACTGAAACTGTTACTGTTGATAATATAGTCCCCGTTGGGACCAGCAAGTGTGAACTGTTACCCGTTTTTTCCCTTAATCC
This sequence comes from Phyllobates terribilis, assembly GCF_046119375.1. Lineage (NCBI taxonomy): Eukaryota > Metazoa > Chordata > Amphibia > Anura > Dendrobatidae > Phyllobates > Phyllobates terribilis. The sequence goes on from NW_027362761.1 coordinate 810,526,838, forward strand.
CACTGACCGAGGACTGAGAGCGGTCATTCCTCCCTAATACCTGGCCGAGGACTGAGAGCGGCCATATCCCTGTATATAGTTGCGCGTCCTAAAGCGCCCCCTAACGGTTTTATAGGAAAAACCATTTTTCTAGAAAGACTGTCGCACTTTACCCGGTCACACGTTGCACAGTGACCGGAGGAGGAGCCTGAGACGACGAGAAAGTTTTATCTGCTAAGATATGTTATTTATATAATGTTTTATATGTTTATATGAAAATTTTGTATGTTTTTGGTGTTATGTCTTACAGCCCGAGGACGTGCTGTGATTTACCAGGGGGGAATGTAGCACCCTGAGGATTCGGCTGCTACAGGGGTATTGCACCTCAACCCAGAGGTGTGATATTCCACTCCCGGGTAAGGAAGGAGTGTGGATCTGAGCTCGGTAGGCTGCATGCACTACACACATCCCATTTCCGAGGAGCAGACCGACGGTACTCCCACTTAGAAATGTGCAGGTACGACCGAGTCTGTTCCTGGCTGGAGTGGGAGGGGGGTGGTACATCCCAAGTAGTGTAGGGGCAGATAGGGGGAGCAGCCTGGGTAAAGATAGGAGCTCATTGGGTGCTGGTCACCTGAGCTCACACATAGAGGGTGTATATAAGGTGGGCACCAACAAAGATCAGGGTCAGTCTGTCAGAATCAGGAAGAGGAGCAGAGCAGAGCCCTAGAGAGAGAGAGAGTGGAGCAGAGAAAGAGAGACCCAGAGGGGGAAGCAGAAGAGAGGACTCCAAGATCCCAAATTAAAACAACGGGTGAAGAGCCGGCATCAGGGTACCGGAACCCAAGCTGGTGGGGGCAAAAACACACCCCAGCCAGAGACCGGAGGCCGTGGGCAGCGTCTGCCACGGCCACCCACCACATCCACCACGAAAGCATACCACGTGGAGGGTCAGGGAACCCAAGGCCATGGGTCTCCCAACAGAAGGCCCGAGGGAGCTGGACCTGGGCGGATCAATAGTGGGGACGGCCAGAGAAAGGACAGAAGGAGAGCTCAGGGTCACGCTCCGGACTCGCTTGGGGGTTGGCTGGATCCAGGACCTGGTGGACGCAGCACGGCTCGGGAGGTCACTTGAAGCTGGAGTGACCGGAACATCAGCAGTGAGTAAATACCCTAAACTGCACAACCCGACTCTGTCTTCCTTTAACACCTATGCTGCACCACCACAACCCCCATCCTCTGCACCTGTCCCCCCTGAGGCTATACCCCTCCCGTTGGGGGTTATCATCACAAGCTGCACCTGCATCATCAGCCTCAGCGGACCCTGCTGCAGCGGCGGCCACAGTGACCGCATCACAACGGGTGGCGTAGTCGACACAAAAGAACTCTTAATAACATCCGTAGGACTGCCACATAACACTGAGCTTGACGCCCTGGGCACGGGGCCGGGTCACAGCCGCTCGGAGACTACAACCCCCCATCTGATCCGGTGCCGGGTATTCCCCTCAAAAAGGAATATGTCCCAGGGGGCGCGTCATTCACATCCCACCAAGTACAATATCTGCAAGAAGTTTGTTCTTCTTGTGTTTCTATAGGTTTCCTCCCACACTACAAACACATTCTGATGGAGAATTTAGATTTTGAGCCTGAATGTGGACAGTGATGATGTCTGTAAAGCACTGTGGAATTAATGGTGCTATAGAAGCAAATAAAATAAATGTTACACACAAGCATTCTGTATTTTACATACACTGTGTGTAGCCCACTAAATTGTTGCACAATGCATGTTACACACAATCATAGCATGTTAGATACACCTTGCTCATTACAGACAAACATTGCATGTTAGACATACCTTGCTCATTACACCCATATATGCATAACACACTACATGTTACACACACTTCATGTTATACATACACACTGTAGAGTACATACACAGGGCCTTTCCGCTCATTAGTTTCTCTAAGCTCACTCACCCTTTTCAGGCCCACCATGAAGGAGCTTTGTTCATATTACCATGATGGCACCAACGGTCCAACTTCACTTTAAGCCAATGGATCTGCACTAATAACAATGGGACAGGGGGATCCGGGCAACTGCCCAGTTTGTACCACCTAATACTGGCACTGGTCAAATACAGTAAGAGACTAGTAAACGACATTTAGAGTAAGACATGAATTCTCTTTATGGTTCTCTTTGCATCACTGTATCATGCACCACCTCGCAGACCATGCACTAGGAATGACACAGTGTATTATAAATGTTACAGTTATATGAAAAAGTTTGGGCACCCCTATTAATCTTAAGCTTAATGTTTTATAAAAATTGGTGTTTTTGCAACAGCTATTTCAGTTTGATATATGTAATAACTGTTGGACACAGTAATGTTTCTGCCTTGAAATGAGGTTTATTGTACTAACAGAAAATGTGCAATCAGCATTCAAACAAAATTTGACAGGTGCATAAGTGACAACACTGCATGCAGGTGACAACACTGCATCTTTCCCTGGCTGAAACTTGTGGAGACCGGGACTGAGTCGGACCCTGGGACGGCACACGTGCTAATGACGCCGAGGATTGCGGGCCCTAGCTCCAGGGTTTTCTCCTACACCTGTCCCTACACCCCTTCCTCCTCCTCATCCTTCATCTCCAGATTGTCATCTTGGAGCACGTTGTCCATATTAGAAGAAGCACTGCCTCGGTGAAGCAGCAACAGGCTCTGCTGAAACTAATTTATTTAGGTGACAAACAGCACACCGACGCAGGGTTGTTGAAAGATATAACAGACCAGACAGATCTATGGCTCTTGCCGCTGAACCTACAACCAAGCATGGTCGTGTGTGATAATGGCCGTAACCTGTTGGCGGCTTTGAAGCTTGGTAAGCTCCCACACGTACCATGTCTGGCCCACGTGCTCAACTTAGTGGTTCAGTGGTTTCTGAAAACCTACCCAGATTTGCCTGAGCTGTTTGTGAAGGTAAGCCGCATGTGCGCCCATTTCCGCAAGTCATCTACAGCTGCCACTGGTCTGGCAGTGCTGCTGCAGCGCTCACAAGTGCCTGCTCACCGACTGGTGTGTGACGTGACAACACACTGGAACTCCACATTACACATGTTGATAAGGCTTTGTGAGCAGCAGAGGGCAGTAGTTGAATACCAGCAACAACATGCTCGTCAGTATTCCAGTCAGCCTCCGCACATAACAACTGACGAGTTGGCATGGTTGTCTGACATCTATGAGGTTCTGCAAAACTTTGAGGAATCAACCAAGATGGTGAGCGGCAATGATGCCATAATCAGCGTAACCATCCCACTTCTGTGTCTACTCAAATGCTTGCTGCTCACAATTAAAGAGAAAGCTTTGTATGTGGACCAGGTATAGATGGAAAAAGAAAGTACGCAGGGTTATACTACCCAGCCTCATCTCTTCTTCTCAGCATGGATTGGGTGATAATGGGGAGGAGGAGGTGTGAGGAACAGGAGATTGTTGCCTGCACTACAGAGGGTACTACCCACACCAGCTTCATCCCGTCTGTTCAGCGTGGATGGGCTGAAGAGGAGGAGGAGATGAAGAGGTAGAAGGAGATGGAGAGTCGTTCTTCTGGTGGGAACAGGGAAATCTTGCCTGTTAGGAGTCTGGCACACATGGCTGATTTTATGTCCCACGCGTTAAATGCATTTTGGCCAACACTGATTACTGGTTGTTCACTTTTCTCGACCTACTCTTCAAGTAGTGATGGGCGAACCCGTCACTGTTCGGGTTCGGCTAATATAGCCGAGCACCGAACAGTTTTTTAAAAGTTCGGGTTCGGGTACCAGAACAGTATCCGAACCCCAAACCCGAACACGGACCCCATTCATTTGAATGGGGGACCCGAATTCACCTGGTTTCCCGCACTGTCATTTGCGTGACAGCGCAGGAAACACAGGCTCTGATTGGCAGCAATTGCATTACCGCGATCAGAGCACTGTGGCATCATGCTGACCGGTGTCAGCATGATGCCACAGCTGTAACAGTGACCCACGGTAAAAAGCTTATTGCGGGTTATAGACGCCGGCACCTCCTGCCATTGCAAACAGTGAGCACAGGCACCGCTGGATGGGAGCAATAGTCTCTCATCCGCCAGCGACTGTGCTATGCTAAATGTTAAAAAAAAAGTTACAATTAATAAAAAAATATTAAAATAAAAATAAAACACATTATATTCACCTACACCTTGTCCCCGATGTTTGCCACCCCTGCAAAAAATAAAATAAAAAAAACACCATATATTCACCTAACACCTAATCCCGAAGCCCACAATCACCTGTAATAAAAGTAAAATAATAAACCAACCTCATCCTTACCTTTCCGACACAGTCCAAATAATGAGTGTCCCACGAAGATTTCATGAACAGAGCGGCCACACTGTATGTGATCGCTCTTTTCATTTGCAAGCAATACACTGACTCAGGTCAGGAGGGCTGCGCATGTGCAGTGAGTATTTTCCCACGCTTGCAATGAGTTGAACTCAGATGCAGCAAAGCAACCTCACAGCATTATGGATCCTCCACAATGCTTAACTCTTGGTAAGGTGTTCTTTTCTTTATAAGCTTCATTGCACTGTCTGTAAACAAACTGTTGCTTTGCATTGCCAAAAAACTCTATTTTTGTTTCATCTGTCCACAGAACATTTTCCCAGAAGGATTGTGGTTTGTTAATGTACTCTTTGGCAAAGATCAGTAGTTTCTTTTTATGTCTTTTCTTCAGCAATGGTTCCTTCCTTGGCTTTCGCCCATAAAGCTTTGCTTGGTTTAGTGTGTGGCATATGGTACTTGTTGAAACCATGACCCCAGTCTGTTCCAGGTTGGCCTTCAGGTCTTTGGATGTTTGACTTGGTGTTTTTTCCACCATTCACACCAACCTTCGAAGACATCTCTTGTCAATTTTCCTCTTTCGCCCACGTCCAGGGAGGTTCTTGACGGTTCCATTCTTAGCAAACGTCAACATTGCACACTGTTGAAACTGGGATACCACGGTCTTTGGAGATGGCCTTATACCCTTTGGAAGTCTTGTGTTTGCTAATAATAGCAGTTCTGCTGTCCTCAGACAGCTCCTTTGTCTTCACCATTGTGACAAAGGAACAGGGCCTACCATGTGGCTTTTTAAAACACTGAAGTCATCATTTATTGGCTAATACATTTATTTGCTCCCTAGCTGCTCTCTCCATGACCTGCCGATGCCAGAGTTCGCTCGGCTGATTAGCACAGGTCGCTTAGGCAGGCTCCATGTGCTCCCTAGCTGCTCTCTCCGTGACCTGCCGATGCCAGAGTTTGCTCGGCTGATGAGCCCAGGTCACTTAGGCAGGCTTAGATGTGTTTAGGCAGGTAGTTTCCATTTGGTAGTCTGGCTCCGGCAAGGGGGTTGCTATACACCCCGAGCAGACTGCGGGTTCCGTATCCCTGGCACTGCCTGTTAGCCACTTGGAGAGTTACTCCGCAGGCCGGTCACACACCGACAGGGAGCACGTACACTCCGGCGTTAGTCACACACACTTCCTAGTGCCTGCTGCGTAGTCTCTGTGCAGTCAACAGAGCTACGGCTACGTTAGTTGTCGCACATCTCCCGTGCAGTTAACGTGCAAATCCTTTTCCCGTCCCGGTGTGTAGTAACACTGGAGGGATTTATATTTTAGTTGGTTGTTTTACATTCTTACCCAGTGGGTGTTCGGCCGCAGTCTTCTAGGCTGCATCGTGGACCACGGGTTCGGTTGCTTTCTATTTTTAATAAAGTTGTTGCAACTGTTCCCTTCACACCAATACCAGTGACACAGCAAGCTTGAGGTTGTTCTATTTTTCCCTCCCATTGTTTTTTGTTTAAATTATTGTTTATCATTAGCTCTTTTGTATTTAAGCTATACAAAAAAACTTTCACTTGTGTTAAGGAATGGCACCAGAGAGATCCCGCAGAATCCCACTGCTGCCACCAATGTGATGAAATGGCAGCAGAGAGACCCCGCAGAATCCCACTGCTGCCATCATTGTGAAGACTGGCACCAGAGAGATCCCGCAGAATCCCACCACTGCCACCAATGTGAAGAATTGGCAGCAGAGAGACCCCGCAGAATCCAACCGCTGCCACCACTTGTGATGGATCCACACCCCGCCACACGCCTGATGTCACTATTACGTCAGATGGATCAGATGATACAGATCTGCCCTTTGCACCAATGTGACGTTCCGCACCCCCTTGAGGACGCGTAAGGTCTGATGTGGAAACCTACAGTATATGCAAAGTTTTAGGAGAATCTCAAGAGGCTTCACATGTTTGCCAGTTTTGATCAAATCCAGGAGTCGATCGATCGGAGACAAGAGAACACACAAGCAATTCTGTGTCCCAGACTCGTCTGAGTCTCAGATGCCTGGTCACATATCTTTATTACAAGCAAAGAGATAAGGAAAAAAAAGGGAAATGTCTTTATAGGCTTTACCTAACAAGGAATGTTTAAGTTTGAGAAAAACATGGTGGTAAATTATGTCTAAATGCCTTAGAAACTGGCTAAATCTAGTTTTACTATACTTTAAGAACAAAGGAAGGCTTTAATGCAAAGACAGCTCTGTATTAGATATGCCTTATGTTATTTGCTTTTACAAATAACACATATAAAGCTAATATTAAAATATAAAATTATCAAAGATATATGAATTGTCTAAATAATAAAGCAAAGTATAAATATTTACCACAACAATTCCTCCCTTTTTATTATTTACAGACAATTTATCCATCAGCTACTTTCCCATGGTATGGGAGCCTGGAGGGGACAAATCCTGTTCACTGACGGACATCTTGTTTGTAAATCTTGTCATATGTTTACTGGAGGAGCACTGTAATATTTTTAAGATGTGTTAACTGACGGTCTATAATGTCTGATCTTACGCATTGTAACATCCCTGGCGGCATGCTTGTATAGTGCACCACCTCCCACTATGCAAGACCTCAATCTTACCTGTCAGTCCAGCCTGCAAACCTTGCTCCAGTTCATGCTGTGTGCATGTCTCTTGTCTGATTGCTTAGGGCGGTGGCCCGGTTACTTCCTGATTCTTATAGCTGCTGTGGGCGCACTCCTAATGCGTCCCCAGCCTATTGCTGTGAGTCACTGGATATTTAAACCCCCTCCACCCAGAAGGAGGTGCCTGAGCAACACTAACTTTCAGTGTGCTCCTTACCTCTGAGTTGCCAGTTCTTGTCTTGTATCTTGTCGGTTTCTGCCACCCTGGGGGTCGCATACCCAGGCCTGTTATCTTGTCTGTTTCTGCCACCCTGGGGGCTGCATACCCAGGCCTGTTATTTATGACTTCTAGTCTGTTTCCGCTACTCTGGGGGCTGTATACCCAGGCTCTTTCTTGTATCTCATTGCAGTAGCAGTTCCTGTCTAAACTGTATCCTAGCCTGTTACCTGTTTGTCTCTATGTCCGTACCTTCCCTTTTCCTGCAGTATCTGAACCTGCACCTAACTGAAACTCATCTCTGTACTTCTGTTTGTGAGTTTTATGTCCACTCGCTACTTCATAGTAAGTACCTTGTGTGTATCTGGTTCTGCTTGTCCCTTTTCCTTTCCTCCGTATCTTCCTCCTGTGTTCTAGCCATCTTCCTGTATTTTCCAGTCTGTTCCATGTGAACAGAGCCCTGTCCTCTCTGCCTGCACCTTCAGCCCTGTTCGGCTCTGCTTGCTCACCGTGCCAGCGGTTTCTCTCTGCTCTGACTTGCCCACCGCTCCGGCGGCTTCCCTCTGCTCTGCCTTACCCTTCGCTCCGACGGCTTCTCTCTGCTCTGACTTGCCCACCGCTCCGGCGGCTTCTCTCTGCTCTGCCTTGCTCACCACGCCAGCGGTTTCTCTCTGCTCTGACTTGCCCACCGCTCCGGCGGCTTCCCTCTGCTCTGCCTTACCCACCGCTCCGGCGGCTTCTCTCTGCTCTGCCTTGCCCACCGCTCCGGCGGTTCCGCTCTGCCTTGTCCACCGCACCTGTGGTTTCGCTCTGCTGTGCCTTGTCCACCGCACCTGCGGTTTCGCTTTGCTCTGCCTCATCCACCGCACCTGCGGTTTCGCTGTGCTCTGCCTTGTCCACCGCTCCGGCGGTTCCTCTCTGCTCTGTCTTGTCCACCGCTCCGGCAGTTCCGCTCTGCTCTGTCTTGCCCACCGCACCTGAGGTTTTCTCTCCGCTCTGCTTGCGTACCACACCAGCAGTTCCTCTCTGCTCTGCCTTGTCCTCCGCTCCGGCAGTTTCGCTTTACTCTGCTTGCCTACCGCATCTGCGGATCTGTTCCTGTCTCCCAGTCTGTACCGGACCCTATCCAGCCTATGCTCCGACCTGCTAGTACCTCCCTGTCTGCTCCCCAGCCGTGCTTGCCAGTACCCACCTGTCTGCATACCAGCTGTGCTTGCCAGTGCCCACCTGTCTGCATACCAGCCGTGCTTGCCAGTGCCCACCTGTCTGCATACCAGCTGTGCTTGCCAGTGCCCACCTGTCTGCATACCAGCCGTGCTTGCCAGTACCCACCTGTCTGCATACAAACCGTGCTTACCATTATCCACCTGTCTGCATACCAGCCGTGCCTGCCAATACCCACCTGTCTGTATGCCAGCCTAACCTACCTGTTTCTGCATTCCCCAGTGTGGGTCAACAGCTGTGACCGGGGTCTGACCTGGAGTAGCACTTGGTCCCTCTGCTCGGTTCCTCCTTGGTTCATGGAGTCGACTGAGCCGCCGTGCGACCTTGGTCGGATCGGGTTGATACTTAGTTACTCCCGTCCAGGCACTCCTCGGTTCATGGTACAGTGGGATCACTAATCACGCTCACGCCAGTCAGTCCGGGCGCGAACATAACACGCATCTCTTTACATAGTGTCGTCATAACAAATATACTAGTTCTAGCAGTTATATACACTAGTAATACCAACATTCATGTAATGAAAGGGTAAATGCATATACTCTTATTCCCTATCCCCATTTCCACTCTATGAGATCTACCATTCGGTTGGATTGTCTGCAGCTCGTTTCTATAGGTAATGTTTGGGGACAACATTTGTATCTAGATCACCATGCGGAAGTCTGAAGGTTGCAGGCGTAAGGCGTGCCAAGGTGGAGGTTCCCTCTGCACCTGGGAGAAGCCATTTATAGGCCTGGCAACCACATACTAGATATAAATCCTTAGGCAGTATGCAGGGCATGATGTCAGTGAGTCTCCCAAGACAAAGTATATAAATCAAAAGTCCTTGCATTAGAGGTTTCCTCATTCGTAACGGGCAGTATCAAAAGTCTCTTTTTGGAAACAACTATAGTTGAAAACATCATATGGGGTTGGGGGCACTGCGAGATATGGCATAGTATCAGAGGATATTGGGCTATGGGTGCGTATCCAGCAGTTCTTAGGACAGTCTTTAGAAACTATGTCTTACAGCAGGACTTGCTGATACATATCAGTTTGTTGTTCCAGTCCTCTCCTCCTTTAGAGTTAGGGAAAGGGATGCAATTGCCATCAACATGGTCCAAAAGAGCAGGGTCATCATCTTTTCTGCTGCCGGGGATCAAGTCATTTTTCAGTAGCTGGTATAATGGCCAAGTATCTTTGCCTTGGAGGTTGACAGAAATAGCAGTTGGCAGTACTTAAAATGGCTCACAGTATCTGGACTCAGTGGTCTCCTCATATGTCTCTTGACCACGACCCAGTCTCCTGGTACCAATGTGTGTGCTGCTTATACAGTTGGGGTCTGGAGGAAAGAACACGGTTATGAGTAACAGTCAGATATTTGTGCAACTCCAACACATATTCAGTGAGGGAACTGTCGGAGGCTGCAGCTGCCATAAGAAAAACAACCCTGTCTTAGGGACACTACCAAACAGTATTTCATTAGGGACAGCTTCTCTCTACACCTTGGGGCAGTCCTCACTGAATACAATGCAATTGACGCGCCCCCCTGGGCCGTTGGGTGCTCAGTGCCAAGCCGATCGTTGCTAGGGGAGATGTCACAGTGGCGGTGACCCGGTCCGTGACACAGGGTAGTCAGTAAAAAGGGGATATTTACAGGGGATTTATAGTTTTTATATACAGTTCGTGACGCCACCTGTGGTATGCGGCTAAAGCGAGCCGCCGCTGCGGAGCAGGTTCTCTGGAGCTGGTGTGAATGCAGCAGAGTGGGTTTAGCTCTCCACGTGTAGAGCTTAGCTCCAGGGCCGTGTAGATGTAGTAGATGATGCTGGGCAGTATGGCGCAGGTGATGGCGCAGATAATGATCACAGAGACAGTAAGGTGCAGTCCTCAGGGTTTACTCACGGTTTCTTAGACTTCCAGTTACCAGTACTAAAGTAACTTCCCACGGCATCCTGTGCTTACTCAGGGTGGAGTTCAGCAAACTCCCAGGTCTCTCCGGAGTACTTAACGGGACCCCCTTCTGTGTATTCCTTCTGGCCGTCTCCCTGCACCTCACACCCAGTGTGGACCTTGTCGGGCGACGTCTTCTCTGTACCCTGGGTCCTCTATGGCCACCTTTCTGGTGATTAGATGTGGCTTTTGGCTGCAGTACCTGAAATACTGTAGCCTCTGGTTTCCTAGTTGAGGCTTAAAGAACTCTGCTAGTTTAGGGACCGGTCCCCTCTGTGCGACCTGACCACTCCACCTCCTGGTAGATTCGGGCGTACGGGTGGCCTCCAGCACTACCCGTACCCCTAGGGTCCCTTCCACATTCCTGGAGCCTTTCTCCTGCTCCTCTCTCTCTCTTCAGTCTTGGGTCTCTCTGCTAGGCCCTCCTCCTGAGCAGAGCTCCTACAGAGCTCCTGCTCCCTCTACTTCTCCTCTCAGACTAATCTGTCCTTTCAAGATGGTTCCCCTTTTTATACTATTCCTAACAAGTGCTCCCCTGATTTACTTTCTCCACCCACACCCACTACATGGGACAGGGCTCAGCAGGGAAGCGACACATCTTGCCCCTCCTGCTGGTCTGGAGTAGTCTAGTGTTGGATGCAGGTGTTAGGGTCCTGGGCAGTACTCCTTCCTTACCTGAGCGTGAGATACCACACCTCTGGGTGAGATGCAGTACTTCTGTGGCGACTGAACCCACAGGGGCGCCACACAATGATCAAGCAATCTACCCAGGACAAGTGTGTTTCCTCCATGCACTTCTGGATTTTTAATTTCAAAGTACCATTAAGGCGTTCCACCTTCCCACTACTTTGTGAGTGATAGGGAACATGGAAAACCTGTTCTATCCCCAGAGTGGCCATGATCTGTTTCATCAGTTCTCTAGTGAAGTGTATCTGTGTCACCCTCTATGGTTTTGGTTACCCCATATCTACAAACCACCTCACTTATCAATTATCTTTGATTTGAACTTTGGTCACGGCCCAAGCTTCAGGCAACCAAGGGAAGGGATCAATGCATACTAGGACGTATTTATAAGTACCCAGCTTAGGTAGCTGTATGTGGTCCTCCTATAGGCTCTGAAACGGGTAATCTGGTTTTGGCGTGCATTTTGTGGGACTCGAATAGGTCTTCCGGGGTTATGTTTCGCACAAACTAGACATACTTTGTAGCCGCATTCGGAAACCCTGGGGCGCACCAGTATTGTAGCACCACTGCACACATAACACCCATTGTGTTGTGCACTGGGAAATGTGCTAGGTCAGCCATCATGGGGAACAGGCAGCATGGGAGGTAAATCCTGGTGTTTACCTGCCATACCCCTGACTCAGACCGTACAGCACCCGCTTTGGCCCATGCATCTGTTGTGTGGGGGGCTTGTGTCTGGAAGACCTGCAGTAGTTCACGATCAACGGCCACTGGGGCTGGTGCGGTGACAGTCTCCTCTGTGGAAAGGTAGCTTCTCGCACTCTCGGTCATTGAGTCCCCTAGCGGGGCCGTGTCTATTATGGCCAGTATTCCAGTCAGAGGTTGTCGTGCTGCTTCCTTAGCCACCTGGTCGGCCAAGGCATTCCCTTCTGCAAGGGGAGTTTGTTCCCATGTGCACCGATAGCTGCCCTTTGGGGAAGGGTGAGTGCTGTGAGTAGCTGCTCTACCGCCTCATAGGTTTACCAGCAGAGGTCAGAAAATTACGGCTCCGCCAAATGGCGCCAAAGTCATGTGTGATCAGTTAAAACATATCTCGAGTCCAAAAATACATACGGTAAATCTCTTTACCTTTTCCCAGGTTGCACGCTGCAGCGATTGCCTTCAGCTCGGCGTAGAGGAGCGGGAGGAGAGTGGTTCATGAATTACTGCCTTACCATTGTGGACTACTGCATACTCGGTGATGAACCGTCCTTGATCACTGTCCCGACCTCTGGAACTATCTACAAAATACTCAGCAGAGGGGTTAGTGAGGGTACATCAGTGATATCTAACAAGCCCTATGTGTCTGCCTCCATCAATGCCTGACAGTCATGTTCATGTGTCAGTGTCACACTGAGCTTCCTCATCTGCTAGTTTGAAAAACAAGGGCGGATCTTGACTCATCGTCCCTCCCTCTTCCACATTCTGATATTCTCCTCCCTTTTCTAAATCCACTGGTAATAACGTAGCTGGATTTAGAACAAACATTACAGCATTTGATAGCTACACACGTGGTCAAATTGTTGGTACCTTTCTATGAGCCCTGACCTAAATCATATTGAGCATCTTTGGAAAGAGCTGAAACATGCCGTCTGGAAAAGGCAACCTTCAAACACGAGAAAACTGGAGCAGTTTGCTCATGAGGAGTGGGCCAAAATACCTGTTGAGAGGTGCAGAAGTCTCATTGACAATTACAGGAATTGTTTGATTGCAGTAATTGCCTCAAAAGGTTGTTCAACAAAATATTAAGTTAAGGGTACCATCATTTCTGTCCAGGCCGATTTCATGAGTTTAATTTTTTTTTTTACTTCTGTGGAAGCAGGGTTGAAAAGCAATGTCTGACTTTCATTTGTTCATTTTCATAGATTTTTAATTTATTATTACTTTTGTCAGATTCAAGTTATTTCTGTGACCATTGTGGGTTTTTCTTTCATTAAACGAGGGGTACCAACAATTTTGACCACGTGTGTATATGGGGGAAAATTAAACGGGGAGGTTATAGGGATAATAGGACCTCCTGTGTGGAGCTCTCGGATGTTATCATGTATCACCACATTCTCCACAGTACTTAAAGGATGCTACTTTATAAAGAGTGATGGACACCTGGTTTAAGTTTTACTGTCACCAGGGAATGGGTAGTTCTTCCAAATCAAGTTGGCAACATGTCCACAGCTGGCTGGTTATGTTCTCAAACCAAGTATGTAGGGAATGGGGTTCAGAGCGTGTGCTGTCCAGGGCTGTAGGAAGTGTCAGGGACAAGAGACTACACAGGGTGCCTTCGTCTATGGGGTGGTCATCTTGGGGCCATTTGCAGGCTCCAACTTTCTGCAACACGTCTGTCCCTAACAAATCAAAATATACAGTACAGACCAAAAGTTTGGACACACCTTCTCATTTAAAGATTTTTCTGTATTTTCATGACTTTAAAAATTGTACATTCACACTGAAGGCATAAAAACTATGAATTAACACATGTGGAGTTATATACTTAACAAAAAAGTGTGAAACAACTGAAAATATGTCTTATATTCTAGGTTCTTCAAAGTTGCCACTTTTTGCTTTGATGACTGCTTTGCACACTCTTGGCATTCTCTTGATGAGCTTCAAGAGGTAGTCACCGGAAATGGTTTTCACTTCACAGGTGTGCCCTGTCAGATTTAATAAGTGGGATTTCTTGCCTTATAAATGGGGTTGGGACCACCAGTTGTGTTGTGCAGAAGTCTGGTGGATACACAGCTGATAGTCCTACTGAATAGACTGTTAGAATTTGTATAATGGCAAGAAAAAAGCAGCTAAGTAAAGAAAAACGAGTTGCGATCATTACTTTAAGAAATGAAGGCAGTCAGTGCGAAAAATTGGGAAAACTTTGAAAGTGTCCCCAAGTGCAGTTGCAAAACCCATCAAGCGCTACAAAGAAACTGGCTCACATGAGGACCGCCCCAGGAAAGGAAGACCAAGAGTCACCTCTGCTTCTGAGGATAAGTTTATCCGAGTCACCAGCCTCAGAAATCGCTGGTTAACAGCAGCTCAGATTAGAGACCAGGTCAATGCCACACAGATTTCTAGCAGCAGACACATCTCTACAACAACTGTTAAGAGGAGACTTTGTGCAGCAGGCCTTCATGGTAAAATAGCTGCTAGGAAACCACTGCTAAGGACAGGCAACAAGCAGAAGAGACTTGTTTGGGCTAAAGAACACAAGGAATGGACATTAGACCAGTGGAAATCTGTGCTTTGGTCTGATGAGTCCAAATCTTTGGTTCCAACCACAGTGTCTTTGTGCGACGCAGAAAAGGTGAACGGATGGACTCTACATGCCTGGTTCCCACCGTGAAGCATGGAGGAGGAGGTATGATGGTGTGGGGGTGCTTTTCTGGTGACACTGTTGGGGATTTATTCAAAATTGAAGGCATACTTAACCAGTATGGCTACCACAGCATCTTGCAGCGGCATGCTATTCCATCCGGTTTGCGTTTAGTTGGACCATCATTTATTTTTCAACAGGACAATGACCCCAAACACACCTCCAGGCTGTGTAAGGGCTATTTGACCAAGAGGGAGAGTGATGGGGTGCTACGCCAGATGACCAGGCCTCCACAGTCACCAGACCTGAACCCAATCGAGATGGTTTGGGGTGAGCTGGACCGCAGAGTGAAGGCAAAAGGGCCAACAAGTGCTAAGCATCTCTGGGAACTCCTTCAAGATTGTTGGAAGACCATTTCCGGTGACTACCTCTTGAAGCTCATCAAGAGAATGCCAAGAGTGTGCAAAGCAGTCATCAAAGCAAAAGGTGGCTACTTTGAAGAACCTAGAATATAAGACATATTTTCAGTTGTTTCACACTTTTTTGTTAAGTATATAATTCCACATGTGTTAATTCATAGTTTTTATGCCTTCAGTGTGAATGTACAATTTTCATAGTCATGAAAATACAGAAAAATCTTTAAATGAGAAGGTGTGTCCAAACTTTTGGTCTGTACTGTACATCAGTGGAAACTAAAACCTTGGTCGCAATTAAAATTGAATCATGCAAATTCAGCCAGAGGGGCTGAGACGTAATTTAGTAGATCATCCCTCTACCCCTTTACAAGTGACATATTTGGGGGACAGTATACCTTCTGATCTGTGTTCTTGCATTAATACTGTACTGGCTGCTCCTGTATCTATCATGAATGTAACAGTCTGTCCCTCCCCAGAGAAATGGGGACAGTGAGTGTGGGTCCCTGAGGGGTGACAACGGGGCACAGAGAGACATCTGGATTGCCAGTTTCCTATGAGGGGTTCAGGATAGTAGCTGATGAACTTGTAGGACATTTGGCCGTAAAAAAGTCCTTTTTTTTCTCTCCCACGCCAATATGTACTTTGCTGCAGTCTCTATGTCTTGATGATTGCTTCCCCCTCTCCCCTTCCTCTTTCCTTTTTTTCCTGCAGGGTCCTAATTAACTCCTTCTTTGACATGCTTTCTACTTCTATATATACAAAAGAGAACCTTGGCACACCATAGGGAGCAAAGAAATCCAAGCAATGTCAATTGTGCAAAGAAAAATATATGATTTTGTTCATAAAGAAAAATATATGATTTTATTCATAAATCCCTTTCATTTTCAAAGTTCATGTACATCATCCAAGACCATATAAATCAAAATTTACCACCAACGTTTCGACCTATATAGGTCTTTATCAAGGTGTTTCTATAATAAAGAAAACATAAATGAGTGCATCATATACAGAAGAGTTATATTAGAGAGCTAATTCATTAAGCACAATCACATGGTAAAATGTATAAGAACAGATAGATATGTCAGAGGAGAATTTGTCATTGACATATATCATAAGGACAAATATCCATTGGGTAAAAGGACTTACTGATGTATGGTACTTGTGCAAGGGATTGAATAGACTGTAAACCAGTTTGGTGCTAAGGAAAACATAAGGAAAAATATTATAATATATTTACTTGTCTAATGGTGTAACCATAATAAGGATAGCAAATCCAAATGAGAACCTAGTAAAAGCGCTATGTTCCTACCAGACATATCTGTGGGTAAGGGAGAATGCCGTCAGAAGGACTTGGCCCGTGACTGGAGTGGTAAGCACAGTGATCTGATGGGAGTTCATTATATACACAAGTGAGAGATTATGGTATCCAATAGCGCGCCTGGAATTAGCGTGCGTGTCAGGTGTACCGGTAGCGTGCACGGGTGACGTCAAAGGACTTCCGGGATAATGCTTCCTGTCTGTGGAACGCACGGTGGACCGCATAAGGATACTTGCGCATGCTCTCTGTATAGCAGCTTGTATGCAAACGAAATATAGGTGTTTCCAATCATGGGAGCGCACGGTGAGACGCATGAGAATGCTCACATATATTCTCTGTGTTGTAGCTTGTGTCAGATAAGAATTTTAAGACCACAGTGTCAAAGGAGAAAATTGTAAGCAGTGTGAAAGTCAGGAGAAAATCCATGTTCCAGCAAGTAGAAGAGGGGGCAATCGTATTTTGAGGTTAAAAGAACGAGAATCCTATTGGATTCACACCCTACAGACCCTTTTTCCTGGGGGTTTGGATAGGGAGTATGAGACACAATATCATTAAGGCCATTTATGTTTTGTAAGCAGTGGGTTTATTTATGACTGTGATGTATTTCTATTATTATTTTTATTAGCACTCTAATTTTCTCTTTTTTTCCTCTTTTCTTTACAGAGTCATAATTAAACAATAGGGGGGCTTATATATACCCCACCTTTTTTGTATCCTGAGAAGGATTTTCTCCTGACTTTCACACTGCTTACAACCTGGTCATATATCTTCATTACAAGCAAAGAGATAAGAAAAAAAGGGGAATGTCTTTACAGGCTTTACCTAACAATGAATGTTTAAGTTTGGGAAAAACATGTTCATAAATTATGTCTAAATTCCTTAGAAACTGGCTAAATCTAATTTTACTATACTTTAACCCCTTTAAAGCCCATGACATACTAATATGCGTCTGTGCCCTGGGACTTAAGAGCCTGACCCGTATTAGTACGTCATGGCGATCGCGCGCGCACACAGGCTGTGCGGGCGCGATCGTCGCCGGGTGTCAGCTGATTGTCACAGCTGACACCCGGTACTATGTGCAGGGAGCAGTCCTGCACCGCTCCCAGCACATTAACCCCCGCGATGCTGCGATCGAAGTCGATCGCAGCATTGCAGTGGCTAAGGGGAGGTGATCGGTATACTCACCTCCTCTTCCGGTCTCCAGCACTGTCTGCCGCGGCTTCCTGGGTGTTGCGATGACGACCCGATGTCGTCATGACAACATCCGGGTCACCAGACAGCAGGAAGATTTTTTGGTCATGCGCAGTACATGACCAAACTATCTTCTCACTGTGCAGTGCTGACAGCCTGCATAGCACAGGGATGGTGCTCCATCCCTATGCTATGCAGGCAATCAGAATAAAAAAAGTGAAAGTCCCATAGTGGGACAAAGTAAACAAATAAAAAAACTGTCAGAAAGTGAACAAAAAAAAAATAAAAAAAATTGAAAAAATATAAAAAAAAAAAAAATAAAATAATCCACCAAAAATAAAAATATAATGTACCCATCAATCAATAAATATTATTATGAAAAACAAACAAACAAAGAATAAAAGTACACATATTTGCTATCGCCGCGTCTGGAACGACCTATAAAACTGTCCCACTAGTTAACCCCTTCAGTGAACACGGTAAAAAAATAATAAAAAACAAAGCAAAAAACAATGCTTTATCATCATACTGCCAAACAAAAAATGGAATAACACGCAATCAAAAAGACAAATATAAATAAAAATGGTACCACTGAAAACGTCATCTTGTCCCGCAAAAAAAAAGCTGCCATACAGCTTCATCATCCGAAAAATCAAAAAGTTTTAGCTCTCAGAATAAAGCGATGCAGAAAAATATTTTTTTCTATAAAATAGCTTTTATTGTGTAAAAGCGCCAAAACATATAAAAACAATATAAATATGGTACCGCTGTAAGTGTACTGACCCGAAGAATAAAGCTACTGTATCAATTTTACCACACGTGGAGTAGAATAAAAAAATTAAAAAAAAATAATTCCTGAATTGTTGGTTTTTGTATATTCTGCCTCCCAAAATCTGGAATAGAAAGCGATCAAAAAATGTCACGTGCCTGAAAATGGCACCAATAAAAATGTCAACTCATCCCGCAAAAAACAAGCCATCACATGACTCTGTCGGCCAAAATATGGAAAAATTATAGCTCTCAAAATATGGCGATGCAAAAACTAGATTTTACAAAATATGTGTCTTTTAGTGTGTGACAGCTGTCAATCATAAAAATCCGATATGATTCTGGTATCTCTGTAGTCGCACCGACCCGAAGAATAAGGTCATCTAATCACTCATACCGCACTAGAAACAGCGTAAAAAATAAACGCTAGGGCTGGGGTTGGGGTTAGGGTTGTGCTAATGTTAGGGTTGGGGATAGGGTTGGGCTAGGGTAGGGTTAGGGTTGGGGTTAGGGCTGTTTTTTTTTTCAAAAGTAAAAAAAAAAAAAAGATGACGATATGGCAACTAGCGTTGAACGCAAGTGTTCACTACTTGAGTTTGCATTGGGTGCTCAGGTAGGCATTGAGTATTGCGGGTGCTTGAGTCTCCGCCCCATATGCTTCGCGGCCAAAGAAACCTCGCCTGCCATGCACGATCCCCGCATGTTTTTTTGGGGGTGTCTAATAACCATGAAACATGCGGGCGGGGACTCGAGCATTTCACTTGAGCACCCGTGATACATGATGCAT
The DNA here is from genome assembly GCF_046119375.1 of Phyllobates terribilis. Taxonomy (NCBI): domain Eukaryota; kingdom Metazoa; phylum Chordata; class Amphibia; order Anura; family Dendrobatidae; genus Phyllobates; species Phyllobates terribilis. The sequence goes on from NW_027362761.1 coordinate 810,545,686, forward strand.
GTAATGGGTCCGGGTGGTGGAACCTCTGTGCTGCGGTGCAAGGGGGGACCCAGAAGATACTCTGGGGACGACCTTGTAGAGTGCAGGTGGCTCCCACGGGTCAGATAACTGGGACTGACCGGAGTAGCAAGTGGACACAACAGGTAGGTAGCAGTCTCTGGGTGAGCAGGCGGGTGGTCACGGGAAGTGACGGCTGAGCGGGTAAGAGTCTCTTGGTAGGCAGGCAGGTGGTCATGTCAAGTGACGGCGGAGCCTCCAGGTAAGCTAGCAGGCGGGTAGCAGGTGAGCGCTCCCAGGTGAGCGGGTTAGCAGGTACGGCAGGTAGCAGGCAGGTAACTGGTAGGTGCTTCCTGTTCCGCAGGTGGACTTGCCCATAGACAGACTGGCGGATGCAGGAGACAGACTGTCGGGCTGAAGGGTAGACAAGTAGGCAGACAGGACTGTAAGTCAGGCTGGCAACGGGACCTGAGGGCTGAAGCAGAGGTGAGTATGCTTTGCAACAACTTTGCTCGGGCACCTCCATTTTGGAGGAGGTGCCTTAAATATGGGAGGTCCTCCGGCAATTGGCCGGGGACTCCTTAGGACAGCGCGCGCGGTCCCTTTAAGAGAGGGGAAACGCGCGCGCCCTAAGCACAGTGCCCGGGAGGGAGCGCATGCCGGCAGCAGCGAGGGAAGGAGTGCTGGAGGACGCCGCACCCGGAGCAGGAAGGTGAGAGGGATGGCGTCTCTGCCTAGCAGGGGGCAGAGACGCCGATGCTACAGTACCCCCCCCCTTTAGGCCCCCCCCTTTTTCAGGCCAGAGAGAAATTTCGCAAGGAGAAGTGGGGCGTTGATGTTCTCCCTTGGTTCCCAAGTTCTTTCCTCAGGACCATACCCCTTCCAATCCACCAGAAAAAAGGTTCTCCCTCTTACCCTCTTGGTGGCCAGTATACTCTCTACCTCAAAGACGTCCTCCGCAGAAACCGGAGCAGGAGGAGTACCTGGATTGTTGGAAAAAATGTTAAGGACAACGGGTTTGAGGAGGGATACGTGGAAGGAGTTGGGAATGCGTAGGATGGCCGGGAGTTTTAATTTGTAGGCTACAGGGTTAATTTGCCTGAGGACTTCGAAGGGTCCGATGAATCGAGGGCCCAACTTGTAGGAGGGTACTTTGAGCCGCACATGTTTGGAGGAGAGCCAAACCTTGTCTCCTGGACGGAATTGCAGCGGATCCAGACGTCTCTTATCAGCATATCTCTTCATCCGCTCGGAGGACTGAAGAAGAGCGGACCTAGTACTCTCCCAAATGGTAGACAATTCGCTGACAAGAGACTCCGTGGCAGGGTTGTCCACAGAAGCGGAGACGGGAACCGGAATCCGGGGATGTTGGCCACAGACTATAAAGAACGGGGATTTGGAAGAGGATTCGCTCTCATGGTTATTGTAAGACAACTCGACCCATGGTAGGAGATCCACCCAATCGGAATGGTGGGCATTAACGAAGTGCCGGAGGTAGCTAGTAAGAATCTGATTGATCCGCTCCACTTGACCATTGGACTGTGGGTGGTAAGCGGAGGAGAAATCCAGGGTGATATCTAGCAGCTTACATGTGGCTCTCCAGAAGCGAGAGGTGAACTGAACCCCACAATCCGACACGATGTGGAGGGGTAGGCCATGGAGACGGAAGATGTGACGGATAAAGTCTTTAGCCAGCTCGGGTGCAGATGGGAGACCAGGCAGGGGAATAAAGTGGGCCATCTTAGAAAAGCTGTCAGCGACCACCCAAATGACCGTACACCCGGCAGAAACAGGAAGATCGGTGATAAAGTCCATTGCTATGTGCTGCCATGGAGCAGCAGGTACGGGAAGTGGCAGGAGATGGCCGGCTGGTAGATGTCTGGGAACTTTGTTGCGGGCACAAGAAGAACAGGCCGTGACGAAGTCTACAACATCCTTACGCAGGGTAGGCCACCAATAATGCCGGGTAATGAGCAGGAAGGTCTTCTTTTGGCCAGCATGGCCAACTAGTTTAGAAGAATGACCCCAGTGAAGAACCTTCTCACGATCAGGAACTGCTACAAAGGTTTTTCCGGGTGGAAGACGAGTCAGATCCAAGGGGGCCACATTCATCACCTTGGAGGGGTCAATGATGTGCATAGGCTCCGCCTCTTGATCGGAGAACAGGAAGGATCGGGACAAGGCATCAGCTTTGACATTCTTGTCCGCCGGGCGGAAATGTAGGATGAAGTCGAAGCGGGCAAAAAACAAGGACCATCGGGCCTGTCGCAGATTAAGTCTCTGGGCATTTTGGAGATATGCCAGATTTTTGTGATCCGTGTAGATGATCACCGGGTAAAGAGCCCCTTCAAGCAGATAGCGCCACTCCTCCAGTGCCAATTTGACGGCTAGCAATTCGTGGTCTCCTATGGAGTAGTTGCGCTCAGAAGAGGAGAAGATTTTGGAGAAGAAGCCGCAGGTTACCATTCTCCCGGAAGAAGATTTTTGGGTGAGTACCGCTCCGCCTCTGGAGGAGGAGGCATCAACCTCCAGGTAGAATTGTTTATTGCAGTCCAGACGGTGCAGGACTGGGGCGGAGGCGAAGGCTTGCTTTAAGGAAAGAAGGGCTTCCTCGGCTTCGGGCGGCCTTCAACCCCTCTGGACGGGGCCACTTTAGGACAGCAGAGAGCTTCTCGTGATCCATTCGCAGGCCTGTCCGGGAGATAACATAGCCCAAGAATGGAAGGGAGGTCTGTTCGAAGAGGCACTTCTCGTATTTGGCATAAAGGTGGTTCTGCCTGAGCCTAAGCAGGACCTGACGAACATCCCTCCGGTGTGTGGGCAAATCCGGAGAGAAGACCAAGATATCGTCCAGGTATACCACCACGCAGGAGTAAAGGAGGTCACGGAAGATGTCGTTGACCAGTTCTTGGAAGACGGCGGGAGCATTGCAGAGACCGAAGGGCATCACACGGTACTCATAGTGACCGTCCCGGGTATTGAATGCTGTCTTCCACTCGTCTCCTTGACGGATACGGACCAGGTTATATGCACCAAGTAGATCTAGTTTGGAGAAGATCCTGGCGCCTTTGAGTCGATCAAACAACTCAGAGATGAGCGGCAGGGGGTATTTGTTTTTTTTCGTAATCTGATTAAGTCCTCAATAATCAATACAGGGACGAAGCGAGCCATCTTTCTTTTTGACAAAGAAGAATCCGGCCCCAGCCGGGGAGGTAGATTTTTGGATAAACCCCTTAGCCAGATTCTCTTCAATGTACTCAGACATGGCCCGGGTTTCGGCCGCTGACAACGGGTAAATACGCCCACGGGGTGGAGTGGCGCCAGGTACCAGGTCGATCGGGCAATCATATGGCTTATGGGGTGGCAACGTGTCTCCTTCCTTTTTACCGAAGACATCCGCATAGGGCCAGTAAGGAGCCGGAAGACCGGGTAAATTAGCTGGAGTAGGCGGAGGTCGAGCTGGGCGGACCGGAACCAGACAGGTCTTATGGCAGTCTGGACCCCACCGGAGTACTTCACCGGATCGCCAGTTCAATAAGGGTTCATGTGTCAGGAGCCAGGGTAAACCTAGCAACAGGGAGTGAGAGAGTCCGGACAGCACATGGAAAGAGATTTTCTCAGAGTGCAGCATTCCCACCTGCAAGGTTAAGGGTTCAGTGACGAGCAGGATGGTCACCGGAAGGAGTCTTCCATCCATGGAGGCAACAGACAATGGTTCAGCCAGGGGTTTGGTGGGAATATGGTATTTCTCTACCAGAGACTGGGAGATGAGGTTTCCAGCAGCTCCAGAGTCCAGGTGGGCAATTTCAAAGTGCCGATTCTCTCCCCAGGAGATAGAGACAGACAAGGTTAGAGATGGAGAGGGTTTACTTTTGTCTAAGAGGACCTCTCCGAGCGGTCCTAGACACTGGAGTTTCCCGGCTTCTCCGGGCAGGAACGGATCAGGTGCTCCTTACTGCCACAGTAGAAACAGCTCCCCTCGGCTCGGCGTGACTCTTGGCGAGTTTTGACCATCTTGGTCTGGTCAATCTGCATGGGCTCGGGTGAGTGCGCCCGGGGAGTGACAGATGAGGAGACAGGTCTCTGGAAAGTAGGAGCAAGGCGGGGAAACCTCCTCTCACGGGTGGTCTCCTTCGTACGTTCCTGGAACCGGATATCAATCCGGGTAGCTAGAGTCACCAAGTCATCCAGGGTGGTAGGAACGTCCCGGCCGGCAAGTTCGTCTTTAATCCGACCGGAAAGGCCCTCCCAGAAGACGGACACCAGGGCCTCGTCATCCCAGGCAAGCTCAAAAGCGAGGGTACGGAACCATATGGCATATTGGCCCACGGTGAGACTCCCTTGGCGGAGACGTAGCAGAGAGGAGGCTGATGAGGCCTTTCATCCCGATTCATCAAAGACTTTCCGGAAAGCAGTGAGGAAAGCCGGCAAGTTGGATACCAGGGGATCCCCTCTCTCCCACAGGGGATTTAGCCAGGCCAGTGCTTCCCCAGTGAGATGGGACATGATGATGGCCACTTTGGCCCGGTCGGAGGTAAAATGATGTGCCAAGAGTTCAAAGTGCAGGGTGCACTGGTTAATGAAGCCTCGAGCCAAGGCGGGATCTCCACCAAAACGGGACGGTGCAGAAAGCCGGGGACCAGGGCCGGGTACCATGGTATTGATGGGCAGCGGCGCTGCCGAGGCATGGGTCGTGCGACTGGAGGCAGGTCCCGAAGGAGCAGTCAGTGTGTGCAGGCGGGAGTTGACATTACGCAGGTGATTCAGGATGGATTCCTGTTGGGTTCCATGGCCCGAGCAAACTGTAACGGGTCCGGGTGGTGGAACCTCTGTACCGCGGTGCAAGGGGGGACCCAGAAGATACTCTGGGGACGACCTTGTAGAGTGCAGGTGGCTCCCACGGGTCAGATAACTGGGACTGACCGGAGTAGCGGGTGGACACAACAGGTAGGTAGCAGTCTCTGGGTGAGCAGGCAGGTGGTCACGGGAAGTGACGGCTGAGCGGGTAAGAGTCTCTTGGCAGGCAGGCAGGTGGTCATGGCAAGTGACGGCGGAGCCTCCAGGTAGGCTAGCAGGCGGGTAGCAGGTGAGCGCTCCCAGGTGAGCGGGTTAGCAGGTACGGCAGGTAGCAGGCAGGTAACTGGCAGGTGCTTCCTGTTCCGCAGTTGGACTTGCCCATAGACAGACTGGCGGATGCAGGAGACAGACTGTCGGGCTGAAGGGTAGACAAGCAGGCAGACAGGACTGTAAGTCAGGCTGGCAATGGGACCTGAGGGCTGAAGCAGAGGTGAGTATGCTTTGCAACAACTTTGCTCGGGCACCTCCATTTTGGAGGAGGTGCCTTAAATATGGGAGGTCCTCCGGCAATTGGCCGGGGACTCCTTAGGACGGCGCGCACGGTCCCTTTAAGAGAGGGGGAGCGCGCGCGCGCCCTAAGCACAGTGCCCGGGAGGGAGCGTGCACTGGCAGCAGCGAGGGAAGGAGCGCTGGAGGACGCCGCGCCCGGAGCAGGAAGGTGAGAGGGACGGCGTCTCTGACTAGCAGGGGGCAGAGACGCCGATGCTACAAGGCATGCCTGATTACCCGATGCAAACTCAAGTAGTGAGCACTTGCGCTCAAGACTAGACTGTGTTCCAAATTATTATGCAAATAATATTTTCTCAGATTTTCCCAAATTACCTGAATTGCAGTCATTGTAATTTTCCAGTCAAGTAACTATTAGAGTACAATTGAAAGGTTTTTGTACAAACTGCCTATGATAACAGTATATTTTTAAAAAAATAAAAAACTCAAACTGCACTCAAAATGCATGTTCCAAATTATTATGCACAGCAGAGTTTTCAACCTTTTTATTTTAATAAAGAACAAAAAAATGGTCATTTTTGAAATTATAAGCATTAGCAGGTTATTACAAACTGAAATCAAACAGTTTTCAACTCAAAACTTTATTCTAGGTGATGTTACATTTGCACATAGGACCCCTTGTTCGAAAGGAGCTTCTGAACTCTCTCATCCATCTCATGCTGCACATAACACATCTGCATCTCTGGCTGCTATGGGCATAAAAGGGGACAAACTTATGGTGTGGCACCCATGCTCCCCTGACCTCAACCCCATTGAGAACCTTTGGAGCATCATCAAAAGGAGTGTCTATGATGGCGGGAGGCAGTTCACATCTAAGCAACAGCTCTGGGAGGGTATTCTGTCCTCATGCAAAACAATTGGAAGCAGAAACCATCCAAAACCTGACAAATTCAATGGACGAGAGAGTTCAGAAGCTCCTTTCGAACAAGGGGTCCTATGTGCAAATGTAACATCACCTAGAATAAAGTTTTGAGTTGAAAACTGTTTGATTTCAGTTTGTAATAACCTGCTAATGCTTATAATTTCAAAAATGACCATTTTTTTGTTCTTTATTAAAATGAAAAGGTTGAAAACTCTGCTGTGCATAATAATTTGGAACATGCATTTTGAGTGCAGTTTGTGTTTTTTATTTTTTTAAAAATATACTGTTATCATAGGCAGTTTGTACAAAAACCTTTCAATTGTACTCTAATAGTTATTTGACTGGAAAATTACAATGACTGCAATTCATATAGGTAATTTGGAAAAATCTGAGAAAATATTATTTGCATAATAATTTGGAACACAGTGTAATGACAACTTATTCAATATGATGACCTAATGTTATCAAATTCTGTGTCGTACCTCTGGATTCAAAATGTTAACTATACCCCTTGATAAAATCTTTGAGGGGTGTAGTTTCCAAAAGGGGGTCACTTGTGGGGGGTTTCCACTATTTATGCACATCAGGGGCTCTCCAAACGCGACATGGCGTCCGCTCTCGATTCCAGCCGATGGAAAAAAAAGTTCAAAAAGTCACACAGTGCTCCTTCCCTTCTGAACTCTGCCGTGCGCCCATACACTGTATTTTCCTCACATATGGGGTATTGGCGTACTCTGGAGAAATTGCGCAAACATTTTTGTGGTCCATTTTCTCCTCTTACCCTTGTGAAAATAAAAAATTGGGGCTAAAACTTCATTTTTGTGGAAAAAGTTTGATTTTTTTATTTTCACGGCTCCATGTTATAAACTTCTGTAAAGGACTTGGGGGTTCAAGGTGCTCACCACACATCTAGATAAGTTCCCTGAGGAGTCTAGTTTCCAAAATGGTGTCACTTGTGGGGGGTTTCCACTGTTTAGGCACATCAGGGGCACATCCACTAATTATTCAAGCAAATTTTACAATCAAAAAGTCAAATGGCGCTCCTTCCCTTCCGAACCCTGCCGTGCGCCCAAACAGTGGTTTCCCCCACATTTGGGGTATCTGCTTACTCAGGAGAAATTGTACAACAAACTGCATGGTGAAATTTCTCCTGTTACCCTTATGAAAATGCAAAAGTGGGGGCTGAAAAACATTTTTGTGGGAAAAATGTGAAAATTTTATTTTTACGGCTCATTGTTATAAACTTCTGTGAAGCACCTGGGGGTTCAAGGTGCTCACCACACATCTAGATAAGTTCCCTGAGGGGTCTAGTTTCCAAAATGGTGTCCCTTGTGGGGGGTTTCCACTGTTTAGGCACATCAGGGGCTCCCCAAATGCAACATGGCGTCCGCTAATTATTCAAGCAAATTTTACATTCAAAAAGTCAAATGGCGCTCCTTCCCTTCCGAACCCTGCCGTGCGCCCAAACAGTGTTTTTTCCCCACATATGGGGTCTCTGCGTGCCCAGGGGAAATTGCACAACAAATTTTGGGGTCCATTTTTTCCTGTTACCCCTGCGAAAATAAAAAAAAATTGGGTCTAAAGTAACATTTTTGTGAAAAAAGTTAAATGTTAATTTTTTTCTTCCACATTTCAAAAATTCCTGTGAAGCAGGAAGGGTTAATAAAGTTCTTGAATGTGGTTTTTAGCACCTTGAGGGGTGCAGTTTTTAGAATGGTTTCACTTTGGGGTATTTTCTGTCATAAAGACCCCTCAAAGTGACTTTAAATATGATGTGGTCCCTAAAAAAATGGTTTTGTAAATTTTGTTGGAAAAATGAGAAATCGCTGGTCAACTTTTAACCCTTATAGTTCCCCAATAAAAAAAAATTTTGGTTCCAAAATTGTGCTGATGTAAAGTAGACATGTGGGAAATGTTATTTATTAACTATGTTGTGTGACATATCTCTCTTATTTAAGGGCATAAAAATTAAAATTTTGAAAATTGCAACATTTTCAACATTTTGGCCAAATTTCCATTTTTTTCACAAATAAACGCAAGTGATATCGAAGAAATTTTACCACAATCATGAAGTACAATATGTCACGAAAAAGCAATCTCAGAATCAGGGGGATCCGTTGAAGCGTTCCAGAGTAATTACCTCATAAAGTGACAGTGGTCAGAATTGTAAAAATTGGCCTGGTCATTAATGTGCAAACCACCTTGTGCTGTAAAGGGGTTAAGAACAAAGGAAGGCTTTAATGCAAAGACAGCTCTGTATTAGATATGCCTGATGTTATTTGCTTTTACGAATAACACATATAAAGCTAATATTAAAATATAAAATTATCAAAGATATATGAATTGTCTAAATAATAAAGCAAAGTATAAATATCTACCACAACAGGTCAGATTGGTACAGTTCTACACAGACACCCCCTGTCCACCCGGGTACAGGAAAGCACCAAGGAGTGAGAAGAGGTGGCCCACTCAGTCACTGACGTGGCACCACACTCGCACACACCCCTGACAGGCTGAGAGGCTCCTTCATTAGCTCCAGTGAAGACAAACCTTGTTGGCCTGGGAGAGCTGCCACCAGTTTCTATTAGATATAACGGGACTTATATCGGGCTAGAAACCAGCCCAGTAGCGTGTTTGTTGGACTGAACAATGGATGTGAGAATTCGTTATTTGAGATAAAAAAGTAGTCCAAGGTTAAATTATATATTTAATCTCTGTAAGGGCACACTAGACATTACACTATATACATAAGGGTCAGAGATGCAAACACAATAGTAGTGGTACAAGAGATATAAAGCAGTTATTAAGAGTCAGTTACCAGTCAGATGGAAGGCCTGGCTTTCGGGAGAGGGGCTGCCATATGGGAGACTTGTTGGGCCCTCTCTCTTTGTTGCAGGACTTCGCCCACACAATGTATCTTCGCGACCTCCTAGGGACAAAGACAATGGAGCCAGGGCAGCTGGGCTCTTAACCCCTCTGGGTCACTCCCACTCTTGCGTCCTGGCTGAACCCAAATCTCCACCACTGGTCTCTCTCAGCTAAAAACTCCCAAAAACTAAAATGGGCTATACCTTACTGACTGTCCTAGGGAGCTGGTTCTGGTGTCATCGGATCCAGCTTGGCCCCTGCTACACGTGGAGACCAAGCACCAGGGCCCTAGAGGCTCCCACAAGGCTGTGCCAGGTATCTCCCTTTCCCTACATGCTGGACTGTGCTGAAAGCCAGGGTGACATTCCCCATTCTCTTAGGTTTCCAAAAATCTACTTGGTATATCACTGGGATGTATCGTATTCCCATAACTCGGTGTTGAATTATAATATCTGACACAAAGGACCGCATGGCTTGGGGTCCACAGGGGGTCGTTCTGTGCAGTTCATAGCTTCATAGCTGCTGAGAGGTATGTCACTCCCTGCCTCTCGGCCCCCTCCCTTGCAGGAGTGTCGAATTATGCTGTACATTGAAGATCTCTATAATTCCCGCCAAACAGGGCACAATGATTGACATGGGATTATCTTGAAAATTCTTCACACCTCCCCCCCTTTAGAGCGCGCTAGGGGGTAGCACCACCCGGTGCTTCCCCCACGCCCATCCGCAACTTCCCCTTGTTGGGATAAGCCATCGGCATTGCCATTGTGGCGACCCTTTTTGTGGTGAATGAGGACGTGGTACTGCTGGAGCGCGAGGCTCCAGCGTAGCAACCTCCCATTCGTTACGGATACGGTGTGTAACCAGCTGAAGGGATTGTGGTCTGTTTCCATGGTGAATTGGTGTCCATACAAGTATTGCTGCAAACGGTGCAGGGCCCACACAATTGCCAGACATTCCTTCTTCATTGTGGAATAGGCCACTTCCCTCGGCAGGAGCTTCCGGCTCAAGTGTCAAACAGGGTGTTCAAGGTCCGTAGTGTCGACCTGTCTGAGCACAGCACCGATGCCAAAGTCACTGGCATCGGTCTGCACTACAACTGCTTGTAGTACCGGGGAGCTAGAAAGGGCGGTCTTCAGTGTCCGGAAGCAATCTCACAGTCGTTTGTCCACTCGACTGCGGAGGGCAGTGTCTTCTTGGTGAGGTCCATCAGGGGCTTCGCCAGGCTACTATAGTGAGGGACGAACCTCCTATAGTACCCGTAGGTGCCCAGGAAGGACATCACCTGTTTCTTGGTTCTGGGGATGGGCCAGAATGCGATGGCATCCACCTTCCCGGGTTCTGGCTTCAGAGCTCCCCCACTTACCCAATGTCCCAGGTAGTGGACCTCACTCATACCCAGCTGGCACTTTTCCGGCTTAATGGTCAAGCCTGCCGTTGGATAAGCCCGTGCACCTGCACCAGATGCTCCAGGTGATTCTCCCAGATGGGACTGAAGATGGAAATGTCATCCAGGTACCCTTCGAGTCCCTTGAGCAGTGTGTTGACCATCCGCTGAAAAGTATAAGGGGCGTTCTTCATGCCGAATGGCATCACCGTGGACTCATACAATTCGAATGGTGTGATAAAGGAAGAGCTTTCCCCTTTCCCAGGTATCAAATCCTGGGGCGACACCAGTCCTGTCCACACAAGAGTCATCTCAGCGCTCGCAGTCCCATGGACTGGCGTGGCCTATGGTGACAGTCTGAAGGTTGTCAAGGGACCTCCCACCACCCCCACACAAAACAGTGGACGGTTTCTGGAACGGGCCCTTCTGGCGCTGGGGACACATGGCTTTGAAGTGGCCTGGCTGTCTGTAAAGGTGACACTGTCGGGGTTCCCCTACCGGCGTGGAGAGGAAAGCATAGGTAGATGGCCCCTTGGGCTTGGAGGCATGGACAGCAGGCACCGCGTTCGTCTTACACCCTCTCCAGCTGGCAAGTTTCTTGGCCTCTGGAGTCCTGTTGTTAGAGTACTCGTCAGCAAGAGTCGCTGTTGCAAAGGCCCCCTTTGGCTTCCGGTCATGGAGGTACTGTTGGAGGTGCTGCAGGCAGTTCAACAGAAACTGCTAAGTTGCGATGAGCTCCTTCAGCTGCTGGATGGTGGTGAGCTCCAGTCCCGTGGTCCATTGATCATCTGCTCTCAGTAAGGCCCGCATGTGATCGACCCAGCTGTCTGCAGGACCCCGCTGCATACTCCAGAACTTCTTCCGGTACGACTCAGGGGTCAAGTTGTACGGCCGGAACAGAACCTGCTTGATGTCCTCATAGCTCAGGGTGGTCTCACTGGATAGGGACCCAAAGATTTCCAGGGCCTTACCCCTAAGGAGAGGGGTTAAGAACTGTGTTTTTGTGACATATTGTACTTCATGATTGTGGTAAAATTTCTTCGATATCACTTGCGTTTATTTGTGAAAAAAACGGAAATTTGGCCAAAATGTTGACAATTTTGCAATTTTCTAAATTTTTATTTTTATGCCCTTAAATCAGAGCGATATCATACAAAATAGTTAATAAATAACATTTCCCACATGTCTACTTTACATCAGCACAATTTTGGAACCAAAATTTTTTTTTATTAGGGAGCTATAAGGGTTAAAAGATTACCAGCGATTTCTAATTTTTCCAACAAAATTTACAAAACCATTTTTTTAAGGGACCACATCACATTTGAAATCACTTTGAGGGGTATTTATGACAGAAAATACCCAAAAGTGACACCATTCTAAAAACTGCACCCCTCGAGGTGCTCAAAACCACATTCAAGAACTTTATTAACCCTTCAGGTGCTTCACAGGAATTTTTGGAATGTGGAAGAAAAAAATTAACATTTAACTTTTTTCACAAAAATGTTACATTAGACACAATTTTTTTTTATTTTCGCAGGGGTAACAGGAAAAAATTGACCCCAAAATTTTTTGTGCAATTTCCCCTGAGCATGCAGATATCCCATACATGGGGAAAAAAACACTGTTTGGGTACACGGCAGGGCTTGGAAGAGAAGGAGCGCCATTTGACTTTTTGAATGTAAAATTTGCTTGAATAATTAGCGGACGCCATGGTGCGTTTGGAGAGCCCCTGATGTGCCTAAACGGTGGACACCCCCCACAAGGGACACAATTTTGGAAACTAGACTGCTCAGGGAACTTATCTAGATGTGTGGTGAGCACCTTGAACTCCCAGGTGCTTCACAGAAGTTTAGAACATTGAGCCGTAAAAATACAATTTTCACATTTTTGCAACAAAAATGTTTTTCAGCCTGTAATTTTGAATTTTCATGAGGGTAACAGGAGAAATTGCACCATGCAATTTGTTGTGAAATTCCTCCTGAGCATGCCAATACCCCATATGTGGGTGAAAACCACTGTTTGGGCGCACGGCAGGGCTTGGAAGAGAAGGAGCGCATTTTGACTTTTTGAATGTAAAATTTGCTTGAATAATTAGCGGACGCCATGGTGCATTTGGGGAGCCCCTGATGTGCCTAAACGGTGGAAACCCCCCACAAGGGACACCATTTTGGAAACTAGACCCCCTCAGGGAACTTATCTAGATGTGTGGTGAGCACCTTGAACCCCCAGGTGCTTCACAGAAGTTTAGAACATTGAGCCGTAAAAATACAATTTTCACATTTTTCCCACAAAAATGTTTTTCAGCCCACAATTTAGCATTTTCATAGCGGTAACAGGAGAAATTGCACCATGCAGTTTGTTGTGCAATTTCTCCTGAGTAAGCAGATACCCCATATGGGGGGAAAACCACTGTGTGGGCGCACGGCAGGGTTCGGAACAGAAGGGGCACCATTTGACTTTTTGAGTGTAAAATTTGCTTGAATACTTAGCGGATGTGCCCCTGATGTGCCTAAACAATGGAAAGCCCCCACAAGTGACACCATTTTGGAAGCTAGACCCCTCAGGGAACTTATCTAGATGTGTGGTGAGCACCCTGAACCCCCAAGTGCTTTACAGAAGTTTATAACATAGAGCCATGAAAATAAAAAAATCAAACTTTTTGCACAAAAATTATTTTTTAGCCCCAATTTTTTTATTTTCACAAGGGTAAGAGGAGAAAATGGACCCCAAAAACTGTTGTGCAATTTCTCCTGAGTACGCCAATACCCTATATGTGGGGAAAATACAGTGTTTGGGCGCAGGGCAGAGTTCAGAAGAGAAGGAGCACTGTGTGACTTTTTGAACGCAAAATTGGCTGGAATTGAGAGAGGACGCCATGTCGCGTTTGGAGAGCCCCTGATGTGCCTAAATAGTGGAAACCCCCCACAAGTGACCCCATTTTGGAAACTACACCCCTCAAAGATTTTATCAAGGGGTATAGTGAACATTTTGAACCCAGAGGTACGACACAGAATTTGATAACATTAGGTCATCATATGGAATAAGTTGTCATTAGTCTTGAGCGCAAGTGCTCGCTACTTGAGTTTGCATCGGGTACTTGGGTATGCACCATGTATCGTGCGTGCTCGAGTGACATGCTCGAGTCCCCGCTCGCATGTTTCATGGTTATTAGACACCCCAAAAAAAAACATGCGGGGATCGCTCGTGCATGGCAGGCAATCCCCGTGAGTTTTTTTTGACCACGAAGCATATGGGGCGGAGACTCGAGCATGTCATTCCAGCACCTGCAATACTCAGTGCATACCCGAGCACCTGATGCAAACTCAAGTAGCGAGCACTTGCACTCAACACTAGTCACTATATCGTCATCTTTTTTTTTTTTACTTTTGAAAAAAATCCCAACCCTAACCCCAACCCTAATACAACCCCAACCCTAGCCCAACCCTAACCCTAACCCCAACCCCAACCCTAGCCCAACCCTAACCCTAACCCCAACCGTAACCCTAACACAACCCTAACCCTAGAGTTTATTTTTTACGCCGTTCCTCGTGCGGTATAAGTGATTAGACGACTTTATTCTTCGGGTTGGTGCGATTACAGTGATACCAAAATCATATTGGGTTTTTATGATTGACAGCTGTCACACACTAAAAGATGCATTTTTTTGTAAAATCTAGTTTTTGCATCGCCATATTTTGAGAGCTATAATTTTTCCATATTTTGGCTGACAGAGTCATGTAACGGCTTGTTTTTTGCGGGATGAGTTGATGTTTTTATTGGTACCATTTTCAGGCACTTGACATTTTTTGATCGCTTTCTATTACGATTTTTGGGAGGCAGAATAAACAAAAAACAGCAATTTCGGAATTGTTTTTATGAAGTTTTTTTTATGCTGTTCCGCATGTGGTAAAATTGATAAGGTAGCTTTATTTTCCGGGTCAGTACGTTTACAGCAGTACCACATTTATATAGTTTTTCTATGTTTTGGCGCTTTTACACAATAAAAGCTATTTTATAGAAAAAAATATTTTTTTGCATCGCTTTTTTCTGAGAGCTATAACTTTTTTATTTTTTGGCTGATGGAGCTGTATGGTGGCTTGTTTTTTGCGGGACAAGATAACGTTTTCAGCGGTACCATTTTTATTTATATTCGTCTTTTTGATCGCATGTTATTCCATTTTTTGTTTGGCAGTAGGATGATAAAGCATTGTTTTTTGCTTCGTTTTTTATTTTATTTTTTTACCGTGTTCACTAAAGAGGTTAACTAGTGGGACAGTTTTATAGGTCAGGTCGTTCTAGACGCAGCGATACCAAATGTGTACTTTTATTTATTTCTTTTTTTAATAATAATATTTATTGATGGGTACATTATATTTTTATTTTTAGTGGATTATTATTATTTTATTTTTTTTTATATTTTTACAAAAAATGTTTTTTTTGTTTTTTTTCCATTTATTAACACTTCTTGGACTTTTATTCTGTGTCCCACTATGGGACTTTCAATTTTTTTTATTCTTATTGCCTGTATAGCACAGGGATGGAGCACCATCACTGTGCTATACAGGCTGTCAGTGCTGCAGATGCAGAAGATGCTTTGGTCATGCACTGCACATGACCAAAATATCTTCCTGCTGTCTGGTGATCCGGATGTTGTCATGACGACATCGGGTCATCATGGCAACATCCGGGAAGCTGCGGCAGACAGCGCTGGAGGCTGGGAGAGGAGGTGAGTATTGCGATCACCTCCCCTTACCCCCGCAATGTTGCAATTGACTTCGATCGCAGCATTGAGGGGGTTAATGTGCCGGGAGCAGTGCGGGACTGCTCCCTGCACATAGCACCGGGTGTCAGCTGTGACTATCAGCTGACACCCGGCGGCGATCGCCCCGCACCGCTTGTGTGCTGGCGCGATCGCCATATGACCTAATAGTGTGAAGTATGGACTGGCTTTCCATGGTGATAATGATATTTTTATCCCCCCCTTAAGCATTATATATTTCTGCCTAAACCAGTTTAACAGATACAGAATCCACCTCGTATAGGAATGCCACTTCATATAGGAATGTATCCAGGAATGTGTCCACGCTTGACAACGACAAGACAACACCAGAACCAGATGAACTGCTTCATTGTTGTTCCTAATATGGGCAAAGGACTGAACTCTGGGTGATGGGAACTAGGAAGGAATGTCTGTAAACCTATATAACCTGCCTATGCAATACAAGGGTTAGAGATTTCCACGGAATCCTCCCAAACTGAGACCTGCCTCTGTCTGGTTCCTTATTGCCTGCTTGAGCCTAAAATATTTGGAAACCACCTTGATGACCCCCTGGAGGTCCCCCCAACAGCCTGGCGCCCAACATGGGGCCCCCAAAAGGAGCACCCCAAAACCCGAGAGCTCGGCGAAACTCGCAGTCAAGCAGCGGAAGCCTCCTCTCTCTAAAGCGGGACTGATCAACCCCCCGAACTACGGTAAGTGTTACATACTGTGTATTCACTGCCGTTTGTTGGGTTTAGAGAGAGGTGGTGAAACGCTGCTGCCAACCGTATCTCGCCGAGTCGGGGTGACCGGAAGTGACCCAGTAGGTGGTGCCCGCTGGGGGCCCGGTAGCATGAACACACTCCCCGAGGTGTACGTGAAACAATGTCACAGAGGATCATAAGGTGGTCGTTGGTTCTGAATATAATAGGTTGAAGCTGACGGTTTGACAACAGTGAGATTTGTTTCTCCTTGTCTGTATTTGAGACAAGGCGGTGTCTGTGATCGAAGATTGGGAAGGGCTGTAAAAGGCATAGCTAGCCGCGCCCGGAGATGTCTGTATAGGAACTCCTCCTTTCACGGACCACCGTGGTTGCCTACCTAGCGAAGGGAGTTAGAGTAGGGGAGGAACGCCCGGTACCGGCCCGACCATAGCGTGTGCCAAAATAGTCTTTAGTTCTTGTCAAATCATCATTTTAGTCAAGGAATAGACAGGATGTTTAGGTGGGGTAAGAAGCAGGATAGCGAGCGAGAGGATCTACAGGATGTAATTATTCTAGTTGCCAATAGAGAGGGGAAGAAAGCGGTGAAGAACAGTATTAAACTGTTCAAGCTACTAGGCATGCCGAAGAGTTGCTGCTTACAACCTATCGAGTGGGAAAATGGCATTAATGAGAAGAAGGGAAAGTTAAGTGATGAGGGTTTGTTGGATGTTGCGAAGACTTTCTTTGCCGTAGCACGCGCATTGAAACGAGAAGGATATGTAGAGATTGAGGAAGAATGCAAAGATGGTGTATTCACGTACTACTACATGCAGCAGGAAACGGGGAAGGAACAGAAAGACCCCTGGCAGGCAGCCCGATTAAATTTATGGTGGATACTGGGGCGGCCAATTCCATAATCAAATCCTCTGATTTTCCAAGCAACCTCCCTCTCCAATTTTCTGATGATGCATTGACTCTCATTGGGGTGGATGGACAACCAACCACTCATACTTTGACTGTCCCGATTCCTGTTGGCCCCTTTCCCGATGTGGTATCCCAGTTTGTGATCTCTGAAACCTGCCCTGTTAATTTGATGGGGTCCGATCTCCTGTCACAGTTTAAAACCAGAATTACCTACAGTGATGATGGTAATATGCATGTTGTCCTCGTCAATCCTCATACTCAACAGGGGCATGAGGAAATCTGTCTGCTCAAAGCACTACCCACAATGATGATGGCTCTGTCATCACCTGCTAACAAACCCTAATATCAAGCCCTCCTGGATCATCTACCAGACCATTTATGGTCCAAGGGTCCCGATGATATCGTATGTCTCCCAGTCGACCCTATCATGGTTCATTTGAAACCTGGTGTCCCACTACCCAGAGTTCCCCAATACCCCCTAAAACCTGCCCAGGTGCAGGGCCTACAGCAACAAGTCAATACCCTTCTTGGAAACGGAGCCCTCAGACATTGTGTTTCTCCATGTAATTCACCCCTGTTTCCTGTGAAGAAAAAAGCTGTACGAGGACAAGCTCCAGCCTATCGCTTAGTCCAAGACTTGAGAGCTGTCAATGCCGCCACGGTTCTCGAAACCCCTGTAGTCCCTAATCCTCACACATTGTTGTCTAACGTACCGAAGGAAGCTGGTTGTTTCACTGTCATTGACTTGGCAAATGCCTTCTTCAGTATTCCCTTACATCCAGACTGCCAGTATCTTTTTGCTTTTACGGTCAAAATTTCCCAATTAACGTGGACTGTTATGCCCAAAGGAGCCCAAAACAGTCCGAACCAATTCACCCGCAACATGACAAGTTGTTTGCTGCCCTGGATAATGCAACATACTGATGCAGTTC
Source organism: Phyllobates terribilis (assembly GCF_046119375.1). Classification (NCBI taxonomy): domain Eukaryota; kingdom Metazoa; phylum Chordata; class Amphibia; order Anura; family Dendrobatidae; genus Phyllobates; species Phyllobates terribilis. The sequence continues at coordinate 810,563,480 of NW_027362761.1, forward strand.
TCTTGCAGTATGTTGATGACCTCCTCCTTTGTGCGGAGGATGAGCAGTTCTGTTTGTCCCTCACTATATCCCTCCTCAAGCATCTCACAGATCTTAACTGTAGAATCTCGTGCTCTAAAGTTCAGCTCTGCCAAAGTCAAGTTGTCTTCCTTGGACACTGCATATCTCGGGGTGCCAAACATCTCACAGAAGAAAGGAAGACAGCCATCATCGCACTCAAGTTTCCAAGCAACCCAACTGAACTTCAAAGATTTCTCGGACTATGTACCTACTGTCGGCAATGGATTCCAGAACCATGCAGCCTCTGTATGATGCTCTCAAAACTGGATTCTCCTCATATACCGAGGATAAATCTCAAACAACCACAGCCATCCATCAAGCCTTTAATTTACTCAAGTCTCAGATTGTCTCAGCCCCGGCACTAGGAATCCCAGACTATCAAAAACCGTTCCACCTGTATGTTTCAGAAAATTCAGGACATGCTGCCGGAGTACTCACCCAACATCATGGCACACGACAACGGCCAGTTGGCTATTATTCTGCATGTCTTGACCCGGTAGCCAGAGCTTCCCCCACCTGCATGAGAGCTGTTCATACCACACACATACTGCTCCACAAGACGGCTGACATCATCCTTGGCAGGGCCGGCGTCAGCACCCGGCGTACCCGGGCAAGTGCCGGGGCCCTGGAAAATCAGAGGGGCCCACCGCCCACTCACTGTCGGGGCCCACAGCCCACTCACTGTCGGGGCCCACCGCCCACTCACTGTCGGGGCCCTGGCCGCTTCCTCGGCACCTGTTCAGTGACGCAGGCACTGCTTGATTGCCGGCAGTCCCCCTGACATGGCCACGCTGTGCGGCTGTGTCTGCTAGTAATGACACGGCAGGGTCGACGGCACTGCACCTTTAATTGTGCTTGTGTGTCGCCCCTGCCGCGTCATTACTAGCAGACACAGCCGCACAGCGCGCGGCCATGTCTGGGGGAGTGCCGGCAATCAAACACCGTCGGAGGTCCTGCACAGATGGGGGGGAGTGGCCCCCCCTGACGGTCCAGGGCCATGATGTCTGTGACACACCGGGGGCCCTGCCCTGCCCCATACCTGAGGAGCTGCTGGACAGGACACTGGACCGGGGACAGGTGAGTGAGGCTTCCCCAATCCCCATATTAAAAATATTTGTAATGGGTCTGTGTAAGTGCATGTATGTGAATGTCAGTGTGTATGACTGTGTATATATATTTGTCTGTTTTATATATGTTTTTAAGAATTTTTGTAAAAATGTGTGTATGTCTGTATGTGTACATATCTGTGTACCATGTGTACATATCTGTGTACCATGTGTGCGTGCGTGTGCGCATGTCTGCGTACCGTGTGTGCGTGCGCGTGTCTGCGTACCGTGTGTGAATGCGCGCGTCTGCGTACCGTGTGTGCGTGCGCGTGTCTGCATACTGTGTGTGCGTGCGCGTGTCTGCGTACCGTGTGTGCGTGCGCGTGTCTGCGTAGCGTGTGTGTGCGCATGTCTGCATATGTGAAGGATGAGGTGGCAGGCTGGGCCCTGTGTACTATATATATATATATTTCTCCGCCGTATCTGTGCATCATGAATCGTGTATGTGTTAAAAGGGCCCACTGAGACTCTTTCGCCCGGGGCCCAGAAAAACCTGGAGCCGGCCCTGATCCTTGGGCACCCGACCAAAATCTTCACCCCTCATGATATCTCTGCCATCTGGACCTTGACTCAACCCAAACATTTGTCTACCCAACAACATCTCCGGCTCCAGTGGTCCCTCCTCCTTCCAGATAATGTCACTCTCCATCGATGCACCACCATCAATCCAGCAATGCTTCTTCCTCTTCCAAGGGGGGATCCATCCTGTGAAGAGACTCCTGGACATGACTGCATGCAAGAAATGGATCTTGAGACTGTCACTCCACAGAATATTCGTGAGCACCCCCTACCAGAGGCAGACTATACGTTATTCACGGATGGGTCGCGATATGCAGATGATACGGGAAAATTTCACACTGGATACGCAGTCACCACCCAAGTAGTAGTGGTCAAATCTTCAGCACGGTCACCACACATGTCTGCGCAAGAAGCTGAGCTTGTGGCCCTGACAGAAGCCTGCCATTATGCAGAAAACAGCACGGTTAACATATACACGGATTCCGGATACGCATTTGAGATAGCCCACGATTTTGGAGCAATTTGGGAGAATAGAGGGTTCATAACATCAGCGGGTACCCCAGTAAAAAATGCTGAGTGTGTCCGCAGATTGATGTTTGCCTTAACCCTCCCAAGACAAGTGGCCATCCTCAAGGTCCAAGTTCATGGACCCCAAAACACGGACATTGCTCGAGGTAATGCTTTTGCAGACCAGAAAGCCAAAGAAGCTGCTATGATGGAAGTGAAAAAAGCTGAGTACACCTATGTCATGGTAACCACTCAAGCTCAAAGGAGACAGGCCCAGGAATGTTGGGCCCACATAATCAATATAATTGATAAAAATATATTATCAAGGGGGGACTGTGAAGTATGGACTGGCTTTCCAAGGTGATAATGATATTTTTATCTATGAAGGACCCCGTCCCCCCTTAAGCATTATATATTTCTGCCTAAACCAGTTTAACAGATACAGAATCCACCTCGTATAGGAATGCCACTTCATATAGGAATGTGTCCAGGAATGTGTCCACGCTTGACAATGACAAGACAACACCAGAACCAGATGAACTGCTTCATTGTTGTTCCTAATATGGGCAAAGGACTGAACTCTGGGTGATGGGAACTAGGAAGGAATGTCTGTAAACCTATATAACCTGTCTATGCAATACAAGGGTTAGAGATTTCCATGGAATCCTCCCAAACTGAGACCTGTCTCTGTCTGGTTCCTTATTGTCTGCTCGAGCCTAAAATATTTGGAAACCACCTTGATGACCTTGAAGACCCCCTGGAGGTCCCCCCAACAATAGTACGTCATTGGTCCAATCGGCCCAGATCACCATGACGTACTATTAGGTCACACGTCAGAAAGGGGTTAAATACCACAGCAGAGAGGTATAGGAGAATAAGTGTAAGAATGAGGGATTTGGGTTGTTGGAGAACTGGTCCAACTTCTCTGTTGGTTATAGGCATAGACTCTGGAGGGGAAGCTGCACCTGCATTAAGGAAAAGGATATGTGGATGGTTGAGTTTGTACTTAAACTTCATACTGGGGGAAAGCCAATTACAGTATAAGAGGGGAAAGTAGTATAAATACTCAATTGGGAATAAGTAATTAAATTAAGGTTGTAAATGCAGGGAGGGGCTGGAGCAGATATTATGAATGATACTGACAAACAGTTTTAACTAATGTATGACTGTTTTGGCATAAACTGTGCCTCAAGATATCACAGATTGTGGAAATGTCAGAAACTGAGCAAAAAATTGTATAAAATTTCCAACTTTTGGCTAAAGACGTAGAAATTGAAAGATGCCTAGAAAAGTAGATTTAGTTTATAAGAAATGGGTGCAATTTACAAGGAATTCTGCAAAGTTTGCCATAAATCCATGCCTGGCCATAGCAGGCGTATATTTAATTTTCTGACTGTAAGACAGTCCAAAATGCTCCACATTGATTGAGATAAATTTGCTGCAATTCGCACTACCAAACTTAATCTTTAGACTGGTGTAGGAAATGCCAGTCTTAATAAATGTGAGTAAAATAGTGCATACTGTATATACTAGTAGGAGAAGCTTCAAGTCTAACAATATTGAAAAATTATAATCAATAATGTTGGAAGAGAAATTACATAGTAAGGATAATTGAGATGTAGCTGGGTTAAAGCTATGACTGGGCTGGTAATTTGTCGAATTACAGTCTGTTTAGAACTACGGTAATTGTGCAATTAACAAAAGAGAGGTTTGCTTATATGTAAAATCTTGCATAAAGCCTATCCTGTGTGATGATATTTGCTAGGAAACTGCACTCCCTATAGGTGAAATTAGAGGAGAGGGAGAAAGAACACTAAAATACTGATAGTTTTTTATAAATTTACAAGTATAATTGAAGTACAAATGCTAGGATGAAAGTAAGCGAATCAATAGGTGGGGTAAAGTTATAAAAGACTTTCTAAAGGTATAGCAAATTTGTGAAACAGCACGAGACACATTAAACTGTGTAGGCCAAGATTACAGTGTCTAAAATGTACACTGGACTAGTAAATGTCCCATAATTACTTTTCACAAACAAGTGCAGGACCCAATAATTGGGGGTGTCATTCCTAGACCTAATTTTAAACACTAGACTTGACAGGAAAGCAAAATTACAGAATAGAATGCACAGTAGATTTGTTTAATAGAGGGCCTTAAAAAACATAAAAGTTCAAACAAAGATATGACCTTGAAGAGGTATTCAAGTTTTATCAAGTTTTAACATATTTACACTTCTCGATCGGTGTTAATACGACTGCAGAAATCACAACTGATGACCAGAAATAGGGAATTATGTCCTGTTTAAATGGACCATGCAATTTTATGCAAAGGTACCTGAAGAACAGGGTATATAATACATCCTACATAACCAGGGAAAAGGGCATAAAAAAATGCAGAAAAGTATAGGAATTATCTTGCTTCTAATTTCCTAAGGAATTCATTTTGAATTATTAACAGTGACTTACAATGCTGTATATAATGTTTCCTCCATACATCTCTGAACTAATTTCCTGATACTTTCCACACGTAATTGTAACATGTTGACATGTCTTTTTAGTAATGAGTTCATATTACTGACAGTATAAATTTCTCCTTCAATGACTTAGTCCGGCCATTAGGGGTCAGCAAGAAACAAGTAAAGAAAAAGCCCGGGGATCTGTAAAAAAGCCCGGGAAACACAGAACCAGGAAGTCCTCCGAGGAGACGAGACATGACGGATTCCTAGGAAACATTTGGGAGCTTGTACAGACTGCAGCCAGACGGTGTGCCCAAGAAGAAGCTGTGCCTTGTGAGTAACTGAGATATGTGACCGGTCACCAACTGTGTAGTCAGTTAGGGAAAGCTAGTTAGTGATTCCAGTAGTGCTGAGAACTGCCTGGTGTATATCACTGCTGATGGACTGGTCAGGCTTGATCCAGAGATTGTAAAGGATCTGGTATACGAAGACTGTGTACGTGGATACTACAAAGGAGCCATGTTGTGAACTAGACTTTGAGACTGAGATTGATTCTAATTCCTGCTTACACCTGAATGTGCTGAAGAGCTTGGTGAGAAGGAGAAGCTGATCAAACCCTGTGGCTAGAGATCAGGGTCTAATAAAAGGTTTAGTTTGTTAACTGTTTGTATATGTATTAAGTCTGAGAAATTTCTCTTTGCTCTTGTAAGAAAAGAAACTGTATACTGTATAGGTAACATGTTGGCTAAATATATATATATGAGTGTTCTCTAAGGGGAAAACAAGGGTACCCAGATCCCATTGTATTAGTGTGGGAGGGGGGTGTAAGGTTATATTCCTGGGAGGACCATGTGCCACGTCCGCAGTAACATCCTGGGTAGGCCCTGTACTGTATAAGGGTGGGAGCGGCATAGTCCAGGGGTAGTTTGGCTCATTCCCACGAGATTGGCACTTGGGCTCTCTCGGGCTGCATAACTTGTAATTTGTGTTAGTGGATGTTGTGGCCCATATTTTGTAGAATCGTTTAACCCTGTCATTTGTGTGACCAGTATAAAGAAAGTTATCTGCCACTATACGAGGTCAGAGTCATTCATAGCAGCGCCGTATCCCTCATTCACATTCGACCGGCGTTCCAGTCATTACATAATCTCTGGTCCTCACAAGATCTTGTTCTTGCCTCTGTCCTTGTACGTTCTTCACCCAATAGCCTCCAAGATTTTTCCCAAGAATCCCCGAACCTCTGGAAGTCAAATGTCTTCCACAATTTAAACCTTCAGATACAACCTGAACACTTATCTCTTCATTAAAGCCAACAGCCTGCAATAACCCACCTACCTCCTTACTACCACCAGAGTTGTTCCAACCACTTGACCTATAGTCTTTGTCCTTTATGCTCAGTAGATTGTAAGCCCATGAGGACAGGTACCTCCACCTTATGTACCAGTCTGTCACTGTTAGTTTGTTGTATTTTATATTTATTGTATTTTATACATGTAAACCCTCTTCAAATGAACAGTAAAATGGAATTAGTGGTGCTTAAAAAAATAGGAAAAAAATGGCGCATTCACGTGTTCATTCAGGCAATCAAGCTCTTCCTCCTGGAACAAGAGGTCCCTGCAGTCGTTCACCCTTACTCTTTCTGTAGAGAATTCCTTCTTTCTTCGTCTGTTCTTTTGTTGTGGTGTTTGAGTGGAGGGAGTACCCTAGATAGAGTAACATCTCTCATGTGGAAAAAAGGATGATAGATGGTGAGCTCAACCACCTATCCAAGAGTTACCTCTTTGATAAGTACAAACCTGTTGATTGGCCAATAGACTTTGATGTTTATGGTTGTTTAATTCCTGGTAATGTTTCCTAACAAATTCATTGATAAATCTAAAATCCAAAACCAAAAAATGATGCAAACTTTATTTCTGGTAACATAAAACACAAGGAAATTCATTTCTCAATTCAAATGTTTTCGTTTTATTTTCAATCACATACATATAGTTTTAATCATGTACAGTCAATTTAAAATATCGCGTGCCTTGATTTGTTTTATGTTTGCCTTTTTATTCCAAAAAGAAAAAATATCAGGATGAAATTTTGTGTACTGTAAGTATCGGAGATGATTGTTTCAAAAAGTTTGATTTTTGGGATTTGGCAAACTGTAAAATAAAGAAGGAATCAAGAGAAAAGCAAATTTGGAAAGAAACGGCACAAGTCTCATTCTCACACCAGAACAGAATGATTCACAAACAGTACAAAATAAAACAATTTGCTAGTATTATCACAAATATTACATCAAGTCTCAGCAGTCTGAACCCCCCTCCCTTAGCTCTAAATTTCCACATTTCACCAAGAGAAGTCCTGGTTAAATAATAAATACAATAGGCATTGCTTTATAGTCTGCACCAGCTTAGGCTTAGAGGTTACTATGCAGAAAGTTTGGTCAGGCATATCCAAGTGCATTCCTGCTGGTCTATAGTATTCCTAATGCTTGATGCATAAAGCTCAGTCTAATACAGAGCACATACAATTTTATGAATGGATCTGTACAGTTTGTCAAGGCTATCCTAACATATTCCCAAGCATAAAGATGCAGATGAATTTGACATTTATTTCTGAAGGCGTCATTTGTATCCAGAAAAGTCAATGAGCTGCGGGTGCAGAATAGAAAATACATAAACAAGTTTGGACATGGCGAGTTGATGTGCGAGTTTAGTGTATCAATCAGAAAAAGGAATTGCATCCTATAAAATAGTACTTAGAACCTTTATATCCCTATTCCAACATCATGCGGATTTTGTTGTTTGGGGTTTAAACTAAACCTACTAGAAAGTCATGGATCTCATCATGTAATCAGTTAGATATATCAATGAATCCAATACAAAACAGGTTGGATATGTGTGATCTGTTTCGTGAAAGGGAAATATCTACAAACGTTGTAATATGGGTACTATAGATCACAATATTCTAAAATCACTCTACATATTTATCTGTGTTTTGGTTTACATTAGCGGTAAAACCTATGTATGTAAAAAAGTACTATGTTTCCATCATCCAATAATCGCATAGCAACTTTAAAAGAAAAAAAGAAAAATCAGTATTTCAGAAATTTCAGGCATGGTACGGTTGATGATGACTGTTCCAAAAATTGGTCTACCAATTTATTCTAAGTTTAGTTTAAAGAAGTTGTCCAGGATAACTACTTTCTTCTAGAAATGGAGCACCATTTGACCACATGTTATTTTTGGTGGTGGAGCCAAGCAGCAATACTAGACCAAAAAAATATACAGTTCTGGAAAAGTTTTTAGAAGAAAGGTACCTACATTTTTTCCTGGATAACCCCTTTGAAGAGTGAACAAACATACAAATACATGTGTGAGTAGGATAAATGTTCAAGATGTCATTATACAATGCTAAATGAAGTTGGCCCAAATGGTTCATCAAGTCATAGGGCTGCATAAAAGTACAACCTTGAAAATAAATCAAAATCTTATTGCTGCAGAAATATCTATAAGTGTCTTTCCTTTATGTTTGTTTCTTTGAACTTGTGCTGTGAAGAAATCCTGGTTCATCATGGTATTCAATTAAACCTTATAATTAAAATAAAAATCTTATACAGGTTGAAATATGTGTGCACTAATATTTATAAAAGTAGACTAAATGTGAATAACAGTTTGGATACACGCTAGCAGTCATCAAGTCCTCCTCCTTACAACACATCATGCAAAGAGGTTGCCCAATAAAGAGAACAACCCTGGTAACTTCTTATGCACTGACAATAATGATATCACATGTGCCATTCTAAGGAAATCCTGAGTACATGACCTGTTCGGTGAGCTTAAGGACCGGAATGGAGAAACACTGTGATGAAATACCTTTATCTAACATCACATCAAGGATTTAGTAGTTGAGTTTATTAATATTTGCACACAGTAATGATTTCATTGGATAAATAATGCTTATCGTTAGTCAAATGTTATATGAACATCATTCAGGTAATACAATGGCATCCAAGCCATTGAATGAAGCAATCCTCATGAATACAATTCCAGATGGATCGTAAACATGTATGTTAGTTATAGAGGCTGTCTATTACCATGTAATTGATAGACTACATGCAAGTTCAATCTACACATATGGCGGGGTTCCTCCATTATATGTGCCAGTAGTGCTATATAGAACTGAATTATGTGGACACTAAGAAGCTATAGTGATGTAATTACTTTACATTTGTTGGCAGGAATCGTTATGATCAACTATTACCGTCAAGAAATTGTAAGAACTTTCCAATCCTGCAAATAAAGAGCTTGGTATAGAACGTCAGCACCTTAAATTCATGGCAGGACTCGCTATAATTAGCCATCAGCTTCAAAAAAAGAGGCCAGAGGTCCAACCACTCATTGTAGAAACTATTCACGCCTGACAAAAAAGAGGTCACCTAGTGGGAGAACATCCTATATTTCATTTTGGTAAAACTTTTAAATAGGACTTGTTTAAAGTTGAAAACATTAGTTTGATATTTTATTTTTAAATTGTAAATTCTACTATTTTCAATTAATAATTACAATTCAATTAAAGATTGCAAACAAAATTCAGACAACTCAGTGTTTTGGTAGGATAAAATGAACATGAAATCATAAAAAGTAATGCAAAACAAAAAGTGTAACATATGCCATCTGTGGGGTAAGTTTCATTAAGGATAATTTATTTTATATAAAACCTAGGTTCTCAATCTATGATACATGTAGTGTGCCTTAGAGGGTACTTGCTATTTGTTTAGTGTGTGCCGAGAGTGCCCGATACTGTGCTTCTAATAATAGGGTTTGTTATAACTTTGTTTTGTTTTTCTTAGGAATATTGAAAAATACTGCATATTAGTATACAATTGATTACCATTTCTCACATAATTGCAATTTTAACCACATTTTTATCTGAAAAGTTTGCGATATGGAATGGAATGAATAACATGTTTTCATGAAATACATTATTAATGGCATTACTGGCCAGAAGTCCCAACGCACTACTTATAGTAGAGTGAAATTATAAATACAATTATAGGGTTACAGTGTGGTTTTATAATAATATACACTTACCGTTATTCATTTGTGCTAATATAACTTATTTTTAAATCTGAGCTGTTTTGCACATATTACCCCCCAAATTTTATCCTTTGCCATCAGCATAGCTAAATGGGTGGTTTTACATCATTGTTAGCTGGCTTCTTTCAGAGCACAACTCTTCTGTACTTCTTCACAACATAACTTGTTATTACTAGTCAGTGCAAAGCTGGGACACTTCAATAAGCTGCACTTCATATATCTGGTATATCATCAAGCTAACCTGAGCATAGCATGGCAAGGCTGACATGTTTATCAGTCAGCCGGCTTTCAGCACAGATCTGAATCATTAACTCAGTATAGAGGGGCTTGCCAGGAGCACACAGGAGAGGGAGGTATCTGCAGCACTGAGGAGAAGCAGGGTGCTGTTAGGAAATGTCATTTTAGCAGACAAGAAGACCATTCATTCAGTTATGTGAAGTTGGTTGCACAAAGGGGAAGATAGTAACGAAAAAAGACACAAAGATATGTGTTGCATGTATATGTTTTATCTGTGTTTTTATGGATACCACACATACTCATTATAGTCTATGGGGCTGTTCACATATTCGTGTTTTTCACAGACAAAACTTAGTGAGACATTTCCATTTTTCTCTGGTATAACAGATGAAAAGTGTCAATACAAGTCTATGGGTCCGTGAAAAACACATACAGCTCACGAATGACATCTGTGTGCTTTCCATATTTAACATTGCAAAAGATGGGAGAAACGTTGTAATTTATTTATCCATCCGTGAAAAACACTGATGACATTGATGATAAAACAGACTCTAAACACTGACAACACACTGATACACAACACTGATGACATAGGATCATTTTTTCACGTACGCGTTTACACACACCTCTTTTTCTAAATGTTTGTTTGCATGGTTCCATTACTTCATCTTATTTTTAGAACCATAAACTCAATGTAGGTGAAAGAGTTGGGATACAGATTCTGTAAGTATAAATGGCACACATGAAAAAAAAATGTCTAGGTTGGAAACGCCTACAGTAACTAATGTAGTAACTACAGATTAAAGCTAACATCAGGTAGTATACGGCACTCTTGTTACTAGTAATTTATGGTGCACAAGTAGGGCATCCAGCCCATCCATAATATAGAAGAAAGACTTGGAACTCAAGATAGAATACAGTTCCGTATTTTATTTAAGCATTCACCAATTGAAAAGTTAAACGTTTTCGGTCTCATAAGGGACCTTCATCAGAACTGAATGCTCATGAGATGAAACCCCCAGAAAAGATAGCGCTGGCGGTGGCAACTAGCGTTGCTTGTGGAATGCTACAGATTAAAGCTATGCCGATTAAAGCAATCTGAGTTCATAAATATATTCAATTAAGCATTCCATTACAAATAATGTAAAAATTGCTCCATTTGTTTACATGCTCAGCACTTTTCTGAGGCTTTTATCAGTCTTGTTAATGATAAAAGCTGGCCACTGCCCACTGGGGAGGGTCAGCTTGCTTGTCTCCTCTTTCTAACCACATACAATATCTAATATACTTAGAAATATATTGAAACTGTTGCTGTGCTTACTCTTGGACTAGATTTGAGAAGAAATGGGAAAATTACTCCCTACCTGAGAGAAGCAGGATACATGACCTACAGGCCATGTCACAGGCACTTCATCCCCATTGTATTAGGACTGGCTGAAGAAACATGAATGACAAAGGACAGGCGGTTGGCATTGTAGGGAGGAGAAGGTAAAGGATGTTATGTTATTTTGTAAAGGATGTTATGTGCTTGAGGGTAGAGCAAAACTAAATATATTTGGGGAAGAGATGTGAAAATAGTTTAGTCTGGACATCCCCCAGCACTCTTATTAACTTGGCAGCAAACACGTTTACATAGTTAACAAAATAAATTATATTCTCAGGCACCTACTCTATTTTGTGAAAAATGCACCAAAACTTTACCCACTAAGTAAATGCTGTCAAAAGTATGGATAGCCCAACACTTGACCTACCGTTTCAGATTCCTTTCTCTAAAATAAGTATATACCTAGCAAATCTTAACAAAAGTGGGCAGCACTGTGACTCAGTGGTTACCCCTGAGGTCCTGTTTTGCACTCAGCTGAGTAGAAAACCTTATGAAGTTTGTATAATAATTTTGTTCTTACATGGGATTCCTTTGTGTATTTTGGCTTCTTCTGTGTCAAGAAAATATTTAATAATTTATAAAAGAAGATTATGAGCCATGTTGGTGAGCACTGACTTATTACATATGTAATTTATTCTGTATTGGTACAATATAAACTGCCATATCAAGACAAAAGTGCTTAATTTGTTCTTCTATCATTGACTTGTAGTAATACCATAATGTCCCATTAATGTGAAATGAAATATTTCTAACAGGCACAATCTCACTGTACTGATATCTGTTAGGCTAGGTTCCATTGGAATTCCCAAAAAACAGGATTAGACAGTAACCTCGACAGAGCTCCAATAGGGCCATTCACTTTTAAGAGGCCAATTGAGTCATTTTTTTTGAGCCCACCTTTTTCAATTGTGCTCAAAAACGGGGCAGACCATGTTATTATGCACATCTGAAAAGGATGAACATTGCCAGGATGGAGGTCTCAGAATAGTGAACGGTTCTGGAGGGACCCTGGTAAGGTTTCCATCAGAATCTTGTTTTTCGGGAATTCCAACGAAAACTCCATCACAGTACTCGGTGGATAGTACTGTATCTGCCTTATTCTATCTGCAAACAAAATAAAAAAATATCAAAAAGTTACCTGACATGTCAAATTAAAATAGGTCTAGAGGCTTGAGATATTTAAAACTGTAGAAAGAAATCTATAACTGAATTATTTTGACATTGCCCCATAGTTAATAGCCCTGACATTTTAAACAATGCTAAAACATTAGGATATGAGGAAAAAATACATAAAACACTATGATTGATTTTATCATACCATTAGATTATAGTACAAGCAAAGTCTAAGCTATTTGAACCACGTTGAGGATGGCTAAATACTAAATATTGTCAGAACAACAACTTAAAAATGATGCATGAATACATGTTGCCCTAAAGGCACCATTAAAATGATAAGGCATTGGTCTTTGGTAGCTGTTAGCAATGAACACACTTCACAGGAAAAATTAACAAAATGAAAGATATGTTAATGATACATTCTTAATTTTCTTAATTTTGTTCCTATTCCTTAGAAACCGAATGTTAAGGCTGATCATCATATCAACTGGGCTACCATTTTCACGTACTGAATTCTAAATGATCACCACTTTCTGGATAACAAGTATTTTGATCAGTAGACAGCAAAGGATAGTTAAAGAAATCATCATTTGCTGAAATCCCATATAGGAACTCATTCACCAACGATGATTTACACAATATATAACATCTAGCCCTCTTGAATTGACTTACATGCAACTACTTATTGGTCTGGTTGTGCAGTAAAAGCATGGCATGTGGACACACAAAACCACCAAAAAATTGGAATATGATACTGGGTTGATAAGCAACATGTAATGAATTTTACATACGTGAATGTCGATTATTAACACCATGCCATTTATGGGTCAAACATGCAGTCTTATTTTTTAATATACAACTCAAAATACTCTGTATAGACAGAAAGTAAAGTAAGGTTACTGCACATGCAGCCACTATTAGAAGGCACTTATGAAAATATCACATACTGGGTTATTATTTTCGAGTTTAATATATAAATTGTATGTAATAAGCCTCTTAAGCTCCATCTAGTGGAGACTGCAGGCAGCCAAAATTTGTATCATTTACTTCTCTAGAAGGAATTTAAAGCTCAATGTAAGAAAAACAGAATGTCAGAACCTGGTCTCCCAGGGCTTGCATGACATTGTTATGCCATGTGAACCTGCAACCAGTCAGAGGTCACTTATGGGCTGCAGTTCTTACACTTCCTTTGGACGTCCGAGGTTTGCCCAATGGAAGTGTGAGTGAAGCAGTCTGTTAGTAACCACTGATAGTCTGAAGAGCTCATGTAGCATGAAAATGTCACACAAGCCCTGGGAGACCTGGTGCCGACATCACTGGAATAGTGCCAGAGTGGTTTTACTTTACACTGGGGGATATAGTATTTAAGAATCTAAGTAGTGGACAACTCCTTTAAAAGAAAGCTATTGGTCCTCCAAAAACACTGCCAATCCAGTGGTCAATGTTAAGATAGATAGTTGTATGCTGATTGATACACCCTCCATCACTGCACTAAAGTCCTACACTACATATGTGACAGATACTGTACAATCAAAACGGTGAACCATGGCCCTAACAATACGGATGAGAGAAATGTGACAAATTTAAGATATCAATTAATATTGTATAAGTTTGCATGTGTTTGCCCATTTGCTTGGTTTAATTATTCCAATTTGTACAGCCATAAAAAGAAACAATTACACAAAACATTTTGAGCATGAGAAAAATTAATGTTCCATTTAATTTTTTATGTAAACAATGTATTATTTGCCATTTTACTTCTTTACTGTGCAGAACATGGTAGTGAACTTTATACACATAGAATGCTGTCCAATGGAAAATGTTTACTCAACAGTGCAATGTTAAATTCCTTAAAATGAAGCAGCGGGATGTAGAAGAGCATCAAATACAAGGCAATCGGGTGGTAAGCTGTGTGATGACATAAAGAAAGGATTCACTGCTGAGAAATGATTCTTTGTACTGAATAAATAACACATTTTCTAGACATCTGGGAGAAGATCTCACCTCCTTTGGCCATTCCATTAGTATGTGCTGTTAAACATGAAGAATAATATGGCTCATTTAAGCCCCCCATACTAATTAGACTAATGTTGTCTGAACCCGGACAATCTAATGTGCATGAAGGCCTCCTGACTTCCCTCGGTCAGATGATGTTAGGGATGATAAGGAACTCGCAAGTCCGATCCTTTTTTTCTCGGTGAGCTAAGCCGCCGTCACAGCACTCCTGTGTATGGAGGAGTCAAAAGTCGATCATTCGTCTGACAGCTACCTACTATGTATGGTGCCCCTTACTTTTCACATTTGCAAAACTTTACGTTATCATGGCACAGATCTCCAGTCTTATTCATTGGGCAACTCCTAAAATTAGCTTTTTATCACTCTGAGGCAAAACCTACTCCCAATCCTGCTCGGAGAAGCTTGATGCCTGTAGCCATAATTCTTGCCTACTGCCATATTTTGCAAAATTTGTTGACTGCTTTGTTAAATATTGTCAGGCAGGTTGAAGGTAATCCATCCCTACTGTTATTGTTGGAGGTTTTATTTTTACTACTTTCTTGTGCAGAACCCTTGGTCAGATTCCATTCAATCCAATTTTGGGAAACAGCAACTAAATAACATCAACTATAGGAGATAAGACCATCATGATGCTTAGTCTGTTCATGTAAAAAAGGAGTTAGCTATGCCAATTTATAGTGTAAATAGTGAGACATTTTCTAGTGGTCTCACTCCACAAATCCAGAAGAAACCTATGCTTTTTGGACAGGCCTACACTAAAGGCAGTATTTCTGCTTGTCCTTTTATTACTTTAGTTATGTCTGTGCTTACAGTATTTCTCCTTATCCTAAGGTCCCCATACACATGAGATAGCTGTCAGCCAAACAGTTCACTCTCCCAACTCCTCCATTCACAAGTCCATGTGTTTTCAATGGTGAGAGGGGAGAAAGTCATTGCCATCAACTTATCTTCCAGAAGAACAAAAAAATTGGGAGTTTAAATTTAAACTGTCGGATCATGTTCTCCCCTGACATCATCAGTCAGGGGAGATTCAGGAGGCCCAACTCAGATGGTTAGGTGGTCCCACCAAAATCTAATGTGTATGGGGCCCCTGCTAAAGTCATCCTTAACCCCTAATTTTTTTTTAATCTGCCTATAAATAGCAACTGTATTTACCAATTTACTGACATAGGCCAAAGAAAACATCTATTAAATTGCCGACAAATGGTACATAATGCCGCTACATTGCTTTAGATTTGTATAATAACACATGGATTGTCTGTACATTTTCTATAGCTGCCCCTGTGTAGTCTTAATGGGAATCTGTCACCAGGTTTTTGCCACCTAAAATGAGAACAACATAATGTAGGGGCAGAGACCTTGATTCAAGCAATGTGTCACTTACTGGGCTGCTTAGTGTAGTTTTGATTAAATCAGTATTTTATCAGAAGTAAACCTGCTGCCATAAATATTCATTAGTGCAACCCCGGGCCAACCAGCCCAGCAGCTTTCTGTCTATGCACAGTGTACACAGAAAGCTGTCAATCAGTGGTGGGGTTCAGAACCCAGAACTCAAAGAACAGATTTTTGCCACAGATAAAACAGTGATTTTATCAAAACTACAGCAACCAGTAACATACGGTCTTTGAACCTACATCATGCTGCTCTCAGATGGGGTAGCAAAAATCTGGTGACAAATTCCCTTTAATGTTCATTTTGTTAGATGGTGAACTTAACACAAATAAAGATACTTCTTAAAAGGAATCTGTGAGCAGGTTTTTGCTATGTAATCTGAAAACAGCATAAGGTAGGGGTTAAAACACAGATTTCAATGATGTGTCACGTGTCAGGCTGTGTGCTGTTGTTTAGTTACAATGAAGGTTTTATCACCTAGTGATTATCACCATCCAGACTACAGCAGAGTGTGCTTGCTAGTCCGACTCCGCCCTTCCTGTGATAAACAGCTCACTGTCTATGTCAGAGCCTGGTATGGGCGGGGTTAGCTTTCTCAGCTCCGCTTCATGCTAAATCTAAGAACTCAGATTATGTCAGAACTGCTGAATCCAGTAAACTAAGTGATACATTGTTGGATTCAGGGTTTCTTTGCCTACATCATGCTGCTCTCAGACGAGGTAGCAAAAACCTGGTGACAGATTTCCTTTAAGAGTTGTATAAGGTGACCTGAAGATGTACTGCATCTTCCACACTAAGCCCCATGTATAAAATGAATGCGGATAAGAATGGAGTAGTTGTATACGAGGCAATCATATTCCAGCTGACTGATTGCTATAAAAAACTGCCAAACTTTTGCCCTTTCTCGGTTCTATACATTCGGCTCATTGTATCTTCGCTTTTCCTGGGCTCATTTGTAGACAAATTTATCAATGTGATTTATTTTCACAGTATATAATCAGAAATAATGTTAGTAGCTAGCACCATTTGTAGAGACATAGCCGTATTGGTTAGACATAGCCATAAATTATGTTGACTGCCATTAAAATAAAATTAAAATGAAGTTCGAAATCTGCGTGACTTCACCCACAATCAAATAATAATATTTTACACCAAATTACCACGTCCAGTCGGGATTCTCAAGACAGGGGTTTCGAGTGATTAAAGTTTATTTTGCAGATGTATATACTCAGTCCACAAAATGCCAACATCTAATAAAACATGTTCAGTCAATAAACAAGAAAAGACTCCCAAGTGTTATTCTCCTGAGGATTAAAACATACAACATAGCAATGATACATTTCATCCCTGATACATAAAGTATACTAAAGAAAGAAAGAGCGGTCCTCATGCATGACTACTAATGCAGACAAAATGTGGAGGAGGTGCCTGTGGCAACCAATCAGAGCATAACTTTCATTTTCTTAACGGTAACAAATGGAATCTGATTGGCTATTATGTGCAACGCCTCCTTCCTTTGATCTGAATTAGTGTTCATTGAGTTTCGCCATGTTTTCAGATCATGACCATTTCTTACTGTTTGTCACGTTGTTGCCAGTCAGCACCATTCTCACCATTTCTTTCAAAATGCACTTCGCTTTAAAAAAGATGGCTATCCCAATAAAGGACCTAAACCTATGAAAAAAAAATGTCATAAAACCATAAGCCACTGAAAAGTTAAATGTGTATGCTGCCTTTTATATGTATCCTCAAACCTAAGCAAGAATCATCTTCTCATGGTGTTCGCCACTTTCACAAAGGGGTTACTGTAAAAGCCAATAATTATTTCTACTCCTGTCCCTTAAAAAGGAAAAAAAAACTAAAATATACAGTTGTATACAAGTTTACTTTGTCTCAGCTGCTGGTTAAATTCAGCAAATCTGGTCGAAAATAAAAAATATTGTGCATGTAAAAAAATAAATAGCTATTTGAAACCGTGAAGAAGTGTTTGGAGAGTTCGTGTCGCTGCATGATCCGTATGATTTTCACCGCTTTGTCATGCTCCGTTCGGCTTAGAGATGCTTTTCTGGTTTTTAGAATACAAAGTTTCCATTTTTATCACAATTTGACAAATGTATGAACTTAACATCTTACGTACAGTACTAGCGTTATTTTACAGCGATAATTCATGTAGCTAACACAAAACAGGCCCTTTAATACTATATATACTGCTCTATGTAATAACTACTGTACAGTTGTGTTTTCTTCTTTTTTTTTTTTATATTATACATATATGCTTGCATGTATACAGTACATCTGATGTACAAGTGTGAGATTATCTACATCCATCTACCTGGAGAGATGGAAGGGTTTGCCAACAGATAGTCAAACGATTCCGATGAGAAAAATACGTACAGTACACGCATACGTTCACACGGACACGCACACGCTTCAATGGTTACTGCACATTTCCGTCATGTCGCAATGAGAAAAGATAACAGGATCTTGCTGGTTTTTGCAGCCATTAATTTTACAATGTATGCAAAGAGAATTTTTTTTTTAAATAACCCTTTTTTTTCTTGCAGTAAGCATAACCAGAAGACCAAAGCGGAGCAACAATTTAAATATACATTTGAGCTTAGCTGCATGACATAACTCTGTAGGAGAAGCAGGCTAGAAGGGAAATAATTGAACTTTCTACTTCCTTTCTTTCCTTTTTTTTTTTTTGCAATTATATAGGTATATTGATTTTTTTTTCCAATCACATCATCGTCTGAAGAAAGTGGGGTTTCTCAGGCAGGCGGCTAGTCACCTGCAACAACCGAGGGCTCCTGCGGAAGCTTCCAGGCTGCTGTCTGTATCGGATGCCAGTGTTTGGTCGGTGGACATGGAGGATATATCATTGACAGATGAGGACGGAGGGAGGCTCTCGCTGCTGTTCACTGCTGCACCTGTGCTAAGAAAATGAAGAAAGCAAACAAAGCAATATAACCTTAGTAAATCAGTCAAAGTAAAAAGGGTTGTCCGGGATTGGAAATCATGACTGCTTTCATGTAGAACCAGCCCTATATCTGCTCATGGGTTGGGTCAAGTATTGTAGCTCCACTGCAAGGAAGTGAATGAATGGGACTGAGCAGAAATACCACACACAACCTAAAGACAAATTTTTGGGAAGAAAGCACTCATGTTTTTCGAATCCTAAACACCCCTTTTTAATAAAATTACACAATAATTCATATATTTCATACAATACACAGGATGCATAAACAAGAGACAAATGAGTGTGATGGTGTTTGCCTCCATTTTGGCCTTTTGCTACTGTACGTGATTTTGCTACTGTACTAAGTTGGTGATTGTTATGGTTTACTTAGTAGTGGTATGTGATAGTCAACCAAATTTGCTTTAGTGGAGATATCTCGGTACCTGGGCTGCGCTTCCGGGAATGAAGAATCCTCAATGGTATAAAATTAAGGTTTTTATCCACACCAATACCTTATGGCGCCAGTCCAGCATAGAAAGGTGTTGGTGTGAATAAAAACCTTAATTATATACCATCGAGGATTATTAATTTCCAGAACCGCAGCCCAGGTACCGAGATGTCTCCACTAAAGTGAAATGCTATCTGGAAAAATTTATCCTCCCACCACGGGGCTGCAACTGCAGCTCCTAACTCTCTTATAGGTGTTGTGTCCCTACACAACCCCCCAGGTGAGCACCACCATCATTGTCACTTATTTCTCTTGCCGTATTGCCCTATTGTGCGCTTCTATCCCAACCAGACCTCAGCATAGTCAACCAAATGACTCCTTAAGTTTATTAGTCAATTAAAATAGATAGTCAAATATGGTAGACAATACGCTTGATTTGTAAACATCACTAATTAATGTTGATGTACAATATCTCTTCTAGATATAGTACAAATCAGTGGTAGAACTAGCTTCGGAGGAAACAATTATTTCAGACAACAGGTGGCAGCATCATATAGCCATAGCAAAGTTTTCTGGTATCTAAGCGCTATGTCCTGTCCTCTTCTTGTCACTAAAGGCTGCCAGAATGGGAGGAGAGTGGGAGAGGGATCTCTGCCTTCACATTTGAAGAGCTCAAGAGGAGGATCAGGCTACAGTTTTCTCCTGTTCTGTGCTGTGTTCTCCTCCTGCTGAACAGTGACTTCTATACCTGGCTAAGGCTGTTGTCCTGAGATGAAAGAGTTGTGAACAGGGCTGTGGAGTCGAAGTCGTGGAGTCAGAGTCGGAGCCCATTTTGGTGGAGTCGAAGTCGGTATAAAATGGACCGACTCCGACTCTTAAAATTGGGTACAGTAATTCAATGCAGTTTGTGGGGAATATTTTTTCAGAAGAATTTGGGAAAGTTATGAAATGTCCTATAAATGTCTGTCCTATTCCTGATCTAAGGGTCTAGACTTTTAGCTGAGATGAATCTGTTCTACAGTAAATGTATCACTTAAACATGAGCCATGTATGAGGGAGTCGGAGTTGGAGTCGGTGTCATGGAAATTGAGGAGTCGGAGTCGGAAGTTTGGCTTACGGACTCCACAGCCCTGGTTCTGAAGGCCCCAGAGGCTCCAGAAGACTGTTAGCATCAGAGATTCAGCCTTAGATAAGGGTATTAATGTATTTGAATAATGTATGATATTGTTTGGCTTCTGTCTGGCCCATGTGTATACACCAGTATAACCCCCAAAGGTATGTAATATTGTTGTAGACGACATTATATAATAACAGGGTATCTTGTATAAGAACTTACAAATTAATTACATTTTAACCACAACATCCTATAGTTAACAGATATCTTTGTATGGCATCTATCACTGTTGGCTAACAGGACACAATACTCACACCAAGAGATTTAACCCCTTCACCACCTTGGGTTTTTTCGTTTTTGCGTTTCCGTTTTTTGTTCCCTTTCTTTCCAGAGCCATAACTTTTTTATATTTCCATCAATATGGCAGTGTGAGGGCTTATTTTTTTCAGGACAAGTTGTACTTTTGAACTACACCATTGATTTTACCATATAGTGTACTGAAAAATGGGCAAAAAAGTGCAATTGTTTTTTTTATTTTTTTTACCATGTTCACTAAATTCTAAAACTGACCTGCCATTATGATTCTCCAGCTCATTATAAGTACGCAGATAGCAAACAGGTATAGGTTCTTGATAATATTTAAGTGGCGAAAAAAAATGCAAAATTGGTAAAAATAAAATAAAAAATATATGGGACAGATACGATGTTTTGATCGCTTGTTATTGCATTTTATTGCAATGTTGCAGCCGTTTACCGATCGGATTAATTATTTTTTTCTGAACTCAGCGAAACCAAGTATTTGTATTTTTGATTTTTTTTTATTGTTTTATTTTGAATGGGGCAAAAGGGGGGTGATTTGAAATTTTAATTTTTTTAAAAACATTTTTTTTTTACTTTTTACATGCTTCAATAGTCTCCTTAGGAGACCTGAAGTTGTGATCTTCTGATCGCTTGTGCCACACATAGCGGGGTTTCAGCCCTGCTATGTGTAGCAGATATGCTCATTTGCTATGAATGCAGGCCACTGGGTGGTGCTCATAGCAGGTCAGCTATGACAACAACAGGGGTCTCCTGCAGTCCCCGAGTTGTCATGCCAACACACTGGTGCCCCGCGATCATGTGACGGGCGCGCCGATGGGCCGGTCTTATGACGTGCTTTTGGCGCGCCCATGTTAATTGCCGCTGTCAGAGTTTGACAGTGGCATTTAACATGTTAACATGGAACCCAATTCCTCCCGCAGCTGTTAGGGGCACATGACAGCTGATCAAAGTGGTCATGTGCCTAAAACAATGCGGGCTCAGCGCCGGAGCCCACATCAAAGAAGGTGAGGCGACCTATGACATATAGATACGTCATAGTTCATAAAGGGGTTAAAGGGAATGTATCACCGCAATTTCACACCCCAAACTATGTATTTGCATATGTAGCTCTTTCAAATACAAGTCCAGCATTACCTTTACCTAGACAGTCAGTTCCTCCATTGCTGAGAAATCAGTGTTTTAATTTATATGCAAATGAGTCTGTAGAGCTATTTGTAGCTCTGAAGCCTTTGTTACTCCAGCTCTATTCCACGCCCAGCGCCTCCGCCTTCAATTCTTGAAGTTACACAATATAGAGGCTGTCAGTCAAGCAGGAGGAGGTGGCGCTGGGCGGAGAATAGAGCTGGAGTGACAGAGGTTTTTACTCTACAGCCTCATTTGCATACTAATTCAGACGCTGGTTTCTCAGTAACAGAGGCTGCGACTGGCCATGTAAAGAGACTTCTGGACTTATCTATAAAAGAGCTACATGCTAAATGTTTTAAGAATATAAAAAATAAAAAATTAGAATAACACCATCCATTATTCCCCAATTAAAAATAGAAAAGTTAAAAAAAAAATTAAATAAACCTACTTGGTATAGCCAAGTCCGTAAAAGTCCAATCATCAAAATATTAAATTAATTAACCTGATTGGTAAATGATGTAACAAGAGAAAAAAATCAAAAGCCAGGACTGTGGTTCTTCTGTAGCGACAAAAAAATAATACATTTAGAAATTATCAAAATATTGTACTAACCCCAAAATTGTATCAATTAAAATGTCAACTCACTGCGCAAAAATCAAGCCCTCAAACAGCTTTATTACCAAAAATTAAAAATGTTACAAGTCTCGGAAAATGATGATACAAGTAAAAAAAAATGTGTTTATAATTTCTGAATTTTTTTCACCACTTAAATAAAAATAAAAACTATACATGTTTGGTATTGCTGTAATAGCAGTGGCATGAGAATCATGATCACAAGTCATGCTTACAAAGCAATACAACCATAAAAATAAAACCCCAAAAAACTATTGTGGAATTGCAGGTTTTTTTTTTCAATTTTACAGGTGTTTATTTTTTTTCTTATTCTCCAGTTCATTGAATAGTAAAATGAATTGGTGCCGTTCAAAACTACAACTTGTTCTGCAAAAAAAAGCCTTCTTACATCTATGTCAAAGGGATAATATATCTAGGATGATATATGAAAACGAAACAAAATTCAACAAATAATATACCGGTAGATAAAGAAATACAGGACGGGGCTATAGTAACTATATACAGAATATAGCATATAGGTAAATAAATAGCAACACACAAAAACTACACGAACCCTAATATGTCCTACCTAAAATTGTCTACCTAATTGAGGAGGTTTGCTCCTTAAGTATCACTCAAAATGGTGCCCCACTCCTCGTTTCTCACACTAGAAGATCCTAGATATTCCTTCAGTCTAGAAAACGCAAATACAATAACTACCATTTCCATTTGCTCACAAAGCTATATATACAATAGTAAAAGGCAACGAGGCAGAATGTGGACAACTATTGGAAATAATGGAACATACCAGCAGATTGCCCAATTCAAACAAATTCTACACAAAGAAAGCACAAAACAATGGCGATCGTACAATATATACTGTAAGTATCAGTGCAGTCAATAAAGAAAGACACAAAATCAAATAGTACTTATGTACTCACAAGGAAATCTGTCTCTAAGCCAAAAGCACACAGAGTACATGTGTAAGGAGATGGACATATTGCCCTGCTCCCCCTTGATGACATCAGTGCTGTGTATACTGTGATGTGTAATCTGAATAATGTCCTGCGTCTTGTGTACACATTGTGTCACGTGAAGTGTAGGATGTTTGCCTATGTAATGTATGTAGTAATGTAAGCAATGTACAATACAGGATGTGATAGTATAGGATAAGCATTATAAGTGTAATAGGCTTAGTGTATAGAGATGTTTTACATTGTTAGTATGAAGCTGTAGTCTGCCCAGCCATAGGTAGCTGGCAGAGACAGGGAGAGTTATGATACAGTTAATGTTTGGGAATAGCCCACAGTGGGAGGGGAAGTGCCAAGGAAGGCAGATTACCAAAGGGTGATCCACAGCTAGAAGGATACAGGAACTGACAGAAAATACACAGTCCATCTTAAAGGGGTACTAGGATAGGATGATGTGTCATGAGAAACCCTGAGCTTGATAAACACCAAAGGTATGGACCTACAGAGGACTGAGACTGTGGGACTAGTGAGGGTCCCAAGCGGTGCATCCAGGGCGTCAATAGTCATAGGACGTGGAGCCTCTGAGCGGGTGTAGTGAAATGTACTGTGGCGACAAGCTAGGCTGTGACGAAGTAGGGCTAAACAGTGTGCTATACCGGCCCTGGAGTAGACTACAGTGGAAGGAAACAATGTCTGTGAAAAGGTTTCTTGCTATGAATGAAACGTGCTTAAAATTGTGTACTTGCTATTTCGTGTACATCAAACAGGTAATCCCTGCATGTGTCACAGTTGTCTAACAGCAGTGACACATGCCACCCCGGCAACACTGACATCGATGACGAGCACACGGCAAATACTCGGCAAGCACCCGAGCGTGCTCGCCGAAGGGTTAACAATTCATGCTTGCTCATCACTAATGACTGCTTCATAATGCCCCTCAGAACTGGATGATGAATGCCACACAACTCCAGGCACATTTAAGGGAGGTAAGAGGCACCAAAGTGTCATGTCAGACCATTCAAAACCATTTACATCAGCATGGTCTGCGGGTTAGACAACCTGCAAGGGTACCTGACCACACCATCCGGCACAAGCGTCATCTTCTTGCATGAGTCAGGGAGCCTCTATGCAGAATGAGGGACCAATAGGCCTCTGTGCTATTCACTGATAGAAGTTGATTCACGCTGAGCAGAAATGATGGCCGCCAACGAAGTTGGAGACGTCAAGGAGAGCGCTAAGCATCAGCCACTGTTGTCAAGAGACAAACCATTGGTGGTGGTGTTACAGGGTGGGCAGGTGTGCCTGGTCAATAGAGAACTGCCCTACACTTTATGAATGGTACAATGGCAAGCTCCTACTACTTGAATAACATCATTAATCTAGTCATTGTGCCTCTGCATGAACAACACAGGCCTAATTTCATCTTCATGGACTATAATGCTCCAGCTCATCGAAGTTGCATCATTAGGGGTGCCTCAAACAGAGTGGCCTGCCCTTTCTCCAGACCTGAATCCCATAGAAAACCTATGGGATCAGCTCAGTCACTGTGTAGAGGCTCATAACTCTTTACCCCAGAACCACAATGACCTGAGGGCCGCCCTTCAAGAAGAGTGGGATGCCATGCCTCAGCAGACAATAACTGGACTTGTGAACAGCATGAGACATTGTTGTTAAGTTGTAATTGATGCTCATGGCCACATGACATGTTATTGAGACATTGACATTTTCTATTGGGGTATACCCACCACTGTTCTTGGCTTTTTGTTTCAATACATTGTTTAAGATGAGGAAATCACTATTACATGCTTCTACTTAAATGCCCTACTTTAATGATAAAATATCATTGTAGCATGAACTTTTTAAGTTTTCCATAAATTTCACCCGAAATCCAAATATCCCTAACTTTTGTGAGTAGTGTATGTGCCTCAATGCATTTTCCCCTTAAATGTAGGTTCATCAACAGGCTATCCATTATTTTTAGGCAGCCAACAGCAGGGTGCTACCGATGTTAATACCAATTCTTTTTAATAATAAGCAATGTGTTTTTTTTTTACTTTTTTATTCCAAATATTATATTAGACCCAAAAAGAGGACCTTTCACAAGTCTGTGCATTCTAAACTGGTCACGTCAAAAAATAGTGGCTGCAGAGATAAGTAAAACATGGTTTTTCTTCTTTAATTATTCCTCTTCATTGTGGAGATACTAGCTTGTAAAATTTAGGTTAGAATTTAGGTTATAGTTCAACAGGGCATTACCAGAGATTTGTCTCTGGGGACAGGACATGTCCTTTTTCTCTTGCATAGGACTGATCAATTGTAAGTAGGCAGCATCAAGCAGGGGAGAAAAGAACACACCCTCCTCTCCTCACTGATCTCTGCAGTTACTGAGTGACTTATGCATCATTACAAACCCTTCAAGATTTCAACTCACAGCAGTCAGTGTGGGGGATGAAAGAGCTGACAGCACAGTGAGATGAGATCTGGAAATGTTTGTAATGATACAAAACTCTGCAGCTACTGTGTAGTGATATAGCAGAGCTGAGTTATGTATCATTACAAACCCTTCCAGATGTCATATCACGGAGCTGTCAGCTCTGAACACACCACCCCCCACATTGACAACTGAGTTATGAATAACTACAAACACTTCCAGATCTCATCTCACAGCAGTCAGTGTGGCAGGAAGGGGAGAGCTGACAGATCAGTGAGATGAGATCTGGAAGTGTTTGTAATGAGAACACTTACAAACCATCTACGCTGTCAGCTCTGACCACCCTACCCCCGCTGATCAGCTGTTACTTAGTGTCGGCGGTGGCCGCCATTGCTCAATTGCGGAGCTGCTCCATCTTTTGATAATGGCCTCAGCTGGGTACTGCAGATGTGCAGTACCCAGAAGCGGCAGCTATCAGAAGATGCAATAGCTCCACAATTGAGCATTGGCGGCCACCGCCGACACTAGGGAACAGCTGATCGGTGGGGGTGCCAGGTGTTGGACCCCAACCAACATTGATGACCTATCCTAGAGATAGGTCATCAATGATAAAGTAGTGGACAAACTCTTTAAGTAAAACCTCATATAGAATAGATAGCTGTCGGATGAACAAAGGTTCAACCAATTATTCAGCTGACAGCTATCTCTCCCAGCGACCAGTTCAGTAAAGTTCACCGGTGTTCTCTATGAGAGAAACTGAGACTCCTCTGCAGAAGCTAATCTCAAGGAGAACAAAAGGATCATCACTTGAAAATTGGATCGTCCTCCGCCAGACATCATCTGTCATTTAAGACACACATTGGACTGTTAGACAATTTTGATGGTATCAGAGGGTTTGTCCAATGCTCGTCCAATGTGTACGGGGGCCATAAGAATGACTCTCTTCTGGATGACTCAGCCCATACATTTATACATTATTATTACTCCTGCCATAGCCTTGTACAAGTGATCACTAAAGAGTTAATGTCTCAAATTTTTAGACATAATTCCCATATTTGCAAAATTTCCCAAAAGTTCCAACAATCAGCTTAGAAATACTATTTTACAGTAAATATAGCTGGAAACAAATGTCTCTGTATTGAATAAATGGGCATGTGTTGTACACATAGAGGACTGTCATTACATGGCATAAGATAAAATACATAATGACTGCGGGGATGAAAGTTATGGTTTTTGCAGGCACATACAGCTGAACGTGGAGTAATTGTCCTCTGTGGCATAGGATTGCAGAAATTAGAAGGAAAGATCAGTGGAACTAATTATTTGTGGGCTAAAAAGAACAACTGTTAACAGGGCGCTCACACAAACAGCTCTTTAAAAATTCATTCTGAAATCATGAAAGCATGTTTTAATTGGCTGAATGGCAGATTAGTATGCATGCACATCTCTGGAAGAGAATTCACTGAGCACAATAGATGAGGCACGCAGAGCACCAGATAAATAAGACACAGCATGCAATAATTCCTCTACTCAAACAGAAATGTACTGTGCAAAATAATTGGGAGCTGTCGATGGAGACAAAGTCTGCAAGTTAAATGAGAAGGAGACACTTCTGAGACAGAACCTGAAATGCCCTGAAATTGAAGAGAAAAATACCAAAGACTAAGAAGCGAGTGTACGAGTCCTTCACATGTTCTAATGTAATGACTCTCTCAACAGAGCGCTTCCATTAGCTTTAATCCCTCTGCACTGGGAGAAATAGGACTTATCACAAACTGGATCGCCCTCTACATAAAAGCCGGGTACTCAAGGGTGTACAGTTATGTAGTTGCTAGAAGAAAAAAGTGACCAAATAGTAATAAATTAAAATGTCCTTGGTAACAGTTCAGTGATTCCTTGCTTATTAGAAAAACTAGCATCTTGTAGCTTGTGGATGACAAGGACATTTCTCTTTTTCCTAAACTTTAGCTGCTGTATGGAGGAAGCTGGCACCATTTCCATTGCTAATACAGCGACTGATGATGTGTTCTATGCCAGTCTGAATACAAATGAGCTGCTTCACAAATGCCTCAAGTCAGTCATTTTCTTCCAGAAGTTAGTTTTACTTGCTTCGGTAAGGACCCCTTCACACATCCGTATAAAACCGATACCGGAAAAACCAGTACCGGTGTAATCAGTGTTTTGCATCAGTGTGTCATCAGTGCGGAATCAGTGTGTCATCAGTGTGGAATCAGTGTGTCATTTGTGTGCCATCAGTGTGTCATCTGTGCACCATCAATGTACCAACAGTGTGCCATCAATGCATCAGCAGTGTTATCTGTGCGTCATCAGTGTGTCATCAGTGCGTCATCAGAATGTTATCTGTGCATCATCCGTGCGTCACCAGTGTGTTATCAGTGCATCATCAGTGTTATCTGTGCGTCATCAGTGTGTCATCAGTGCGTCATCCGTGCGTCATCAGTGTGTTATCAGTGCATCATCAGAGTGTCATCAGTGTTATCTGTGCGTCATCAGTGTGTCATCAGTGCGTCATCCGTGCGTCATCAGTGTGTTATCAGTGCGTCATCAGTGTGTCATCAGTGTTATCTGTGTGTCATCAGTGTTATCTGTGTGTCATCAGTGTGTCATCAGTGCGTCATCAGTGTTATATGTGCGTCATCCGTGCGTCATCAGTGTGTTATCAGTGCGTCATTAGTGTGTCATCAGCGCATCATCAGTGCGTCATCAGTGTGTTATCTGTGTCCCATCAGTGTGTCATCTGTGTGTCATCAGTGCGTCATCAGTGTTATGTGTGCGTCATCAGTGTGTTATCAGTGCGTCATCAGTGTGTTATCAGTGCATCATCAGTGTGTCATCAGTGTGTCATTAGTGCATCATCAGAGTGCTATCTGTGCCCCATCAGTGTGTCATCTGTGTGTCATCAGTGTGTCATCCGTGCGCCAGTGTCTCATCAGTGTGTCATCAGTGTGTCATTAGTGCGTCATCAGTGTGTTATCTGTGCCCCATCAGTGTGTGATCAGTGCGTCATCAGTGTGGCATAAGTGTGTCATCTGTGCGCCATCAGTGCATCATCAGTGTCATCTGGGTGTTATCAGTGGGCCATCAGTGCATCATCAGTGAGTCATGAGTGTGCCATCAGTGCATCATCAGTGTGTCATCAGTGTGTCATTAGTGCGTCATCAGTGTGTTATCTGTGCCCCATCAGTGTGCCATCAGTGATTCATCAGTGCGTCATCAGTGTGTTATCAGTGTGCCATCAGTGCATCATCAGTGCGTCATCAGTGTGTCATCAGTGCGTCATCAGTGTGTCATCAGTGCGTCATCAGTGTGTTATCTGTGCCCCATCAGTGTGTCATCAGTGCGTCATCAGTGTTATCTGTGCGCCATGAGTGTGTCATTAGTGTGCCATCAGTGTGTCATCTGTGTGTCATCAGTGTGTCATTAGTGTGCTATCAGTGCGTCATCAGTGTGTTATCTGTGCGCCATGAGTGTGTCATTAGTGTGTCATCAGTATGTCATCTGTGCGCCATCTGTGTGTCATCAGTGTCATTAGTGGGCTATCAGTGTGTCATCTGTGCGCCAACAGTGTGTCATTAGTATGCCATCAGTGTGTCATCTGTGCGCCATCAGTCTGTCATCAGTGTGCCATCAGTGTGTCATCGGTGTGTCATCCACATGTCATCAGTGTGCCATCAGTGCATCATCAGGGCGTCATCAGTGGGACATCAGCATGCCATCAGTGTGTCATTCTAACATTCCTGGCGGCGTGCTTGCATGGTGCACCACCTCCCACCATGCAAGACCGCAATATTACCTGTCAGTCAATGCTGCACTCTTTGTTTCAGTTCCTGCTGTGTCCATGTCTCTTGTCTGATTGCTTAGGGCGTTGGCGCGGCTTTCTGCTTGTTTCTTATAGCTACCGTGTGCACAGTCCTAACGCGTCCCCAGCCTATTGCTGTGAGTCACTGGATATTTAAACCCCCTCCAAACAGTAGGAGGGGCCTAAGCAACACCTTCACTCAGTTTGTCTTTGCAACTGAGTTGCCAGGTCCTGTCCTGTATCTAGTCTGTTTCTGCCACCCTGGGGGCTGTATACACAGGCCTGTTACCTGTACTTGTGACTTTAGTCAGTTTCCGCCACCCTGGGGGCTGAGTTCCCAGGCTCGTTCCTGTATCTTGTTCCTGGTTCAGATCCTGTCTGAACAGTGTCCTAGTCCGTTACCTGTTTGTCTCTATGTCTGTACCTTTCCATTTTCCTGCAGTATCTGAACCTGCACCTAACTCCAACTCGTTGTCTCTGTACTTCTGTTTGTGCGTTTTGTGTCCACTCGCTACTTCATTGCAAGTACTCTGTGTGTATCTGTCTGCATACCAGCTGTGCCTGTCAATATCCACCTGTCTGCATACCAGCCATGTTTTCCAGTACCCACCTGTCTACATGCCAGTCTAACCTGCCTGTTCCTTCATTCCCCGGTGTGGGTCAACAACTGTGACCGGGGTCTGACCTGGAGTAGCACCTGGTCCCTCTGCTCAGTTCCTCCCTGGTTCACGGAGTCGACTGAGCCGCCGTGCGACCTAGGTCGGATCGGGTTGATACTTAGTTACGCCCCTCCAGGCACTCCTCGGTTCATGGTACAGTGGGATCACTAATCACGCTCACGCCAGTCAGTCCGGGTGCGAGCGTAACAGTTTGCTCAGGCCATGGTTCCCGTTGAGCCCCACGGCCCTTCGCTCTCAGAGACATTTTGAATCCTTATCTGGCGAATAAGTGCACCAAGAAAAATTTTTTTTTTCTCAAGCTGTGGCCCAGGCGATTTACGCACCAGCCCAAATGGATCTATCAGCACTCGTTCCTGCGGATCCACCACGGTACTATGGGGATCCAAAACGAAGCCATGCATTTGTGGAGCAATGCATGCTGCATTTCAAATTCTATGCTCACTATTTTCCTACTGATCGGGTTAAAGTAGCATTCATGATGTCCTACCTAGCGGGTGATGCCTTGAAATGGATCACCCTATGGGAAGCATGGGATCCTATCGTCTCTGACCTGCAGGCCTTCCTGGTGGCCTTTCTAATGGTCTTCGATGACCCTAACCCTGAGGCTTCTGCTAAAGCTTACCTTCCCAGTATCCCGGAGCAGCCCCGATGGGTAATGTGTGTAGGTAGCCTACCAGTTCTCCAGCCTGAAGAGACTGCTGCCCACGCAGAATCCACATAGGATGACAATGCTCCACAGAATACTTTCCTTCCCAACCTCAAGAGGCAGTCCAGACGTGCAAGGCGTAGAGGTAAACCGTCACGCCAAGTTCTGTCCTCCCAAAGACCTCCTGTTCCCCAGCCTGTAGAGGTAGCTCTCCGCACAGAATCCATGAAGGATGACTATGTTCATCAGGCAAAGCAGAGGCCAGAACTCAGTCGCAAAATCGGATTGCGGCCCCTCTGCGGTTGTTTGGGACCCCCTGACGGTCTTTGTCCAGCGAAGGTTGGAGAATCCCAAGACATTAGGCCTGTAGGAGAGGCTGTCCTTGGCGTTAGTGTTTCCTCTCAATAGATGACCATGACTGTCTCCATGGCAAGTGAAGGCCTCGGATTAACTGGAAGTTTCGGGCTTAAAGCCTTGAAGAGTCGCTGTCTGATTCCTGTCCGACAACTCCAGAAGCCGGTTTGGGCATTGTCAGCAGAAGGACGAGCCCTACTCAGAAACAGTCAAAATATGTCTGTACAAATTAAGCTCCAGATTGGAGCATTACACATAAAGAAGTTCACATTCCAGGTGCTATCTGGTTTACCCACAGGTCGTCCAGAGCCGAGAGATCTAGTGCCCGCTCAGGTGTGGAGATCCTGTATGGTGTTTCCTGGGGGACTGCTGAGATGCAAGAGGTGTCCAGTCCCCATATCTTCAGGACAGTCAGCAGTTTCTTCTTCTTCTTCACCAGATCTGCTAGTCACTGACTCGCTGTGCGCTGAAGTCTCCGAAGGAAGGGAAGCGGAGGCATTTTCCCCACACAGTCTCGACGATTGTACCAATGATCTGGCTTTAGGCACCGCCCCGCCTTGCAGACGTGTCATCTCAGAAACCAGACTGAAGTTGGTCCCTAATCAAGGATCCTCCATCTCTAACAAATCTGGCAATAAGTCCATCAAGGCGGTGGCTACCTCCAAGTCTCTGCACCCCTCCAACCAGGCGGAGGACTTCCAGTTGTCTCCTGTATCCCCCGGGGTGCTACCTGATAACAAATGGAGAGAGACTTTTCTGCACCCTGTACCTGGTACTTCGCCCACTTCATCCAATAAGCTTGGCAAAGTGTTTGTCAAAGCGGTGGTTAACCCCGAGTCTTTGCATCCCTCCAACCTGTTGGTGGACCTCCAGTTGTCCCGTGAATCCTTTGGGGTACTTCCCGATGATAACAAATGGAAAGAGACTTTTCTGCACTCTGTACCTGGTACTTCGCCCACTTCATCCAGTAAGCTTGGCAAAGTGCACGTCAAGGCTGTGGTTTCCAACGAGTCTTTGCACCCCTCCAACCCGGTGGAGGATTTCCAGTTGTCCCGTGAATCCTTTGGGGTGCTACCCACTATTAATAAGTGGAGAGAGACTTTCTGTGTCCTGTTCCTGGTACCTCGCCCACTTCAACTGTTGCTGATGGCCCAATGGAAGGAAACATCCTAGTTACCAAGATGATGAGACCAGCTTTGTTCCCTCTAGTGGACAGAAGAGAAAATCTTCTTGAGGAGAAGGATCGGCCTCCAAATTCTTTGCAGAAAATCCCTGCTGGCTGGAGGAAGAGGGGACGTAAAGGGGGGGGGGTACTGTAACATTCCTGGCGGCGTTCTTGCATGGTGCACCACCTCCCACCATGCAAGACCGCAATCTTACCTGTCAGTTCATGCTGCACTCTTTGTTTCAGTTCCTGCTGTGTCCATGTCTCTTGTCTGATTGCTTAGGGCGTCGGCGTGGCTTTCTGCTAATGCGTCCCCAGCCTATTGCTGTGAGTCACTGGATATTTAAACCCCCTCCAAACAGTAGGAGGGGCCTAAGCAACACCTTCACTCAGTTTGTCTTTGCAACTGAGTTGCCAGGTCCTGTCCTGTATCTAGTCTGTTTCTGCCACCCTGGGGGCTGTATACACAGGCCTGTTACCTGTACTTGTGACTTTAGTCAGTTTCCGCCACCCTGGGGGCTGAGTTCCCAGGCTCGTTCCTGTATCTTGTTCCTGGTTCAGATCCTGTCTGAACAGTGTCCTAGTCCGTTACCTGTTTGTCTCTATGTCTGTACCTTTCCATTTTCCTGCAGTATCTGAACCTGCACCTAACTCCAACTCGCTGTCTCTGTACTTCTGTTTGTGAGTTTTGTGTCCAATCGCTACTTCATTGCAAGTACTTTGTGTGTATCTGGTTCTGCTCGTTCTGTTTCCCTGTCTCTGTATCTAACTCCTGTGTTCCAGCTATCTTCTTGTGTTCTCCAGTCTGTTCCATGTGAACAGAGCCCTGTCTTGTCTACCGCATCTGCGGATTTTGCTCTGCTTTGCTTGTTCACCGCATCTGCGGGTTTTGCTCTGCTTTGCTTGTGGGTTTCGCTTTGCTTGTCTACCGCATCTGCGGGTTTTGCTCTGCCTTGCTTGTTCACCGCATCGGCAGTTTTGCTCTGCTTTGCTTGTTCACCGCATCTGCGGATTTTGCTCTGCTTTGCTTGTCTACCGCATCTGCGGGTTTTGCTCTGCTTTGCTTGTTCACCGCATCTGCGGTTTTGCTCTGCTTTGCTTGTTCACCGCATCTGCGGGTTTTGCTCCACTCTGCTTGTCTACCACACCTGCGGCTCCGTTCCTGTATCCCAGTCTGTACTGGTCCCTATCCTGCCTGCGTTTCTACCTGCCAGTACCCGCCTCTCTGCATGTCAGCAGTGTCTGCCTGTGCCCACCTGTCTGCAAGCCAACCATGCCTGCCAGTGCCCACCTGTCTGCATACCAGCTGTGCCTGTCAATATCCACCAGTCTGCATACCAGCTGTGTTTGCCAGTACCCACCTGTCTACATGCCAGTCTAACCTGCCTGTTCCTGCATTCCCCGATGTGGGTCAACAACTGTGACCGGGGTATGACCTGGAGTAGCACCTGGTCCCTCTGCTCGGTTCCTCCCTGGTTCACGGAGTCAACTGAGTCGCCGTGCGACATTGGTCAGATCGGATTGATACTTAGTTACGCCCCTCCAGGCACTCCTCGGTTCATGGTACAGTGGGATCACTAATCACGCTCACGCCAGTCAGTCCGGGCGCGAGCGTAACAGTCATCAGTGCAGAATCTGTGTCATCAGTGCAGAATCAATGTGTCAACAGTGCGGAATCAGTGTGTCAACAGTGCGGAATCAGTGTGTCAACAGTGCGGAATCAGTGTGTCATCAGTGCTTTGAATCGGTGTGACATCAGTGCGGAATCAGTTGTTATCAGTGTTTTCACGGTATGGCAAAAGAGAAAGAAATTACAAAGCTTCTCCTATACTTTGCAGTGTTAAACACGTACTGCACATGGACGGTGCACGGATGCCATCCATGTGCTGTACGTGTTTTACATGGACCCATAGACATGTATTGGCCCCTGTCACCTGTGCTGCCAGTAAAAAACAGACAAGTCACCGTGTGGTTTACACGGACACATGGTCGATGTAGAAACACGGACATGTGCACAGCAGCATAGGTTATACTGGGTACGTGAGGTATCCGTGAAAAAAAACATACCACACGTACTGCACACACGGACATGTGAAGGGGGCCTAAGTGAGTAAAGTATTACAGGTAACAGCTACATAGTTCTGCATACAAAGGCCAAGAGGATAATAAAAGGGTCAAATGACATTTGATTTTTAATCCGCAAATTAAAAATGTCACAAAAAAAAGTTTTACTTTTTTTTAGTTAAACAAAATGCAATGGGGAAGAACTTGGTCCCAACTGTTTTTTATATAGACACAATGGAAAACAAATAATGAATGCCATATTTTTTTTTACTTTAAGGGTACATGAGTTCTTGTTGTTGCAGATCTTAAGCACTTAACGGGTAAATTATTCTACCTGCGGGTTTTTTTTGTTCATTGTGTTTTGGAGTGCATTTTTTTAAAAT
Source organism: Phyllobates terribilis (assembly GCF_046119375.1). NCBI lineage: Eukaryota > Metazoa > Chordata > Amphibia > Anura > Dendrobatidae > Phyllobates > Phyllobates terribilis. Next base: position 810,598,452 of record NW_027362761.1, read on the forward strand.
GCGTTTTATGAAATGATGCTGTGGTTTTGCTGTGTGTGTATGTAGGAGAGCTGTGTGTGTATGTGTGAGAGCTGTGTGTGTATGTAAGAGAGCTGTGTGTGTATGAAAGAGAGCTGTGTGTGTATGAAAGAGAGCTGTGTGTGTATGTAGGAGCGCTGTGCATGTATGTATGAGAGCCGTGTGTGTATGTGAGATGTGTATGTAGGAGAGCTGTGTATGTATGTGTGAGAGCTGTGTGTGTATATAAGAGAGCTGTGTGTGTATGTAAGAGAGCTGTGTGTGTATGTAGGAGAGCTGTGTGTGTATGTAGGAGAGCTGTGTGTGTTTATAAGAGAGCTGTGTGTGTATGTAGGAGAGCTGTGTGTGTATGTAGGAGAGCTGTGTATGTATGTGTGAGAGCTGTGTGTGTAAGAGAGCTGTGTGTGTATGCAAGAGAGCTGTGTGTGTGTATGTATGAGAGCTGTGTGTGTATGTAGGAGCACTGTGTGTGTATGTAGTAGAGCTGTGTGTGTATGTAGGAGAGCTGTGTATGTATGTGTGAGAGCTGTGTGTGTATATAAGAGAGCTGTGTGTGTATGTAAGAGAGCTGTGTGTGTATGTATGAGAGCTGTGTGTGTATGTAGGAGAGCTGTGTGTATGTAGGAGAGCTGTGTATGTTTGTCTGAGAGCTGTGTGTGTATATAAGAGAGCTGTGTGTGTATGTATGAGAGCTGTGTGTGTATGTAGGAGAGTTGTGTGTATGTAGGAGAGCTGTGTATGTATGTGTGAGAGCTGTGTGTGTATATAAGAGAGTTGTGTATGTATGTGTGAGAGCTGTGTGTGTATGCATGAGAGCTGTTTGTGTATGTAGGAGAGCTGTGTATATGTAGGAGAGCGGTGTATGTATGTGTGAGAGCTGTGTGTATATGTAGGAGAGCTGTGTGTGTATGTAGGAGAGTTCTGTGTGTATGTAAGAGAGCTGTGTGTGTATGTAAGAGAGCTGTGTGTGTATGAGGGAGCTGTGTGTATGTAGGAGAGCTGTGTATGTATGAGTGAGAGCTGTGTGTGTATGTGTGAGAGCTGTATGTGTATGTAAGAGAGCTGTGTGTATGTAAGAGAGCTGTGTGTGTATGTAGGAGCGCTGTGTGTGTATGTAGGAGCGCTGTGTGTGTGTATGTAGGAGTGCTGTGTGTATGTAGGAGTGCTGTGTGTATGTAGGAGAGCAGCATGTATGTAGGAGAGCTGTGTATGTATGCGTGAGAGCTGTGTGTGTATGTAAGAGAGCTGTGTGTGCATGTAAGAGAGCTGTGTGTGCATGTAGGAGCGCTGAGTGTGCATGTAGTAGTGATGTGTGTAGGTATGAGCGCTGTGTGTATGTAGGAGCACTGTGTGTGTATGTGTGAGAGTTGTGTGTATGTAGGAGGCTGCATATGTATGTGTGAGAGATGTGTGTGTATAGGAGAGCTGTGTATGTATGTGTGAGAGCTAAGTGTGTATGTGAGAGAGACATATGTGTATGTAGGAGCAAGTGTGTGTATGTAGGAACGCTGTGTGTGTATGTAGGAGCATTTGTGTGTGTATATAGGAGCACTGTGTGTATGTAGGAGCGCTGTGTGTGTATGCAGTAAATTTAGCAACTTTTTAAAAAGTCACAATTGATGAATCAGGTGAAAATACCCGGAATAGCTAAACAACACCAACAAAGTGGAAAACAAAAAAACAAGAGAGCACATATAAAATAAACTTCAAAAAGACGAAAATAAAATAATGAATTGGGTGCAAAGATAAAAAAAAGGCTCAAGACAAATCTAGACAAAAAACAGGCGCAAAGTCAATGATAAATGATGAATTGGGGCCAAAATCTATATTTATTATGCATAACAAATATAATAAATAATGTCTGGTCATTATTAGTTATAAAATGGTTAAAATCATTCTAGGCAATTCTAAACTAAGTGATTTGGTGTTTGAGAGTAAAAGAAGACTGTGTACATGAAATGTATGATGAAACAAAGGTTGTGTGTTTGTTAAGGTTGTGATTATCTGCGCCTGAACCACTTGAAGAGCTGTCCAAAGTTCCATCATTTTGAACAGTTCATGCAGCGATACGTTTCCCATAATAACGATGGACACCTCAATAGAACCCAACAGGAGCCATTACAAATGAATGGGGTTCATCAGGGTCTGCAGAAACATAGTGTGACCAATCCGCCACCATGTTGTGGTTTCTGTTTATACCAAACACTACAACTTAGATGTTAACAGAGCCTTGCATTGGAGCATAATAGTATGTCCCAGTATGTTAGAGCAGAGACATTCTCATGTAGTGTAGCTCCATGCTGTCAGAGTTAATAAAATGTTATAAAAGTAGCCCTAATACAGTTAATTCACAGGCTGCCACAGATATGATAAAGTCTCTAGCATTGCAGAATGATATCACATGCATCTTTTATTGGACAACGACCACAAGAATAAAAAGAAATCATTAGAGAACAAGGTCATCGTGAGTAAGGAGATGAAAACATAAGATAGAAGCCATACATAGTATACCAGGTGTCAACAGCTGGAAAACTTATTTCAAACGGGTATTCCGATTTGGTACCTTTATGGTATATGCAGAGGGCCATGAATATATAGAAGAAGTGAGACCCATCAAAGGGAACTGCATCTAGCTCAAGAACTACGTCATTGTCATTGAAGTGGTGGAATTCCCATGAACTTTTATGGGAATTCCAACCATCTCTTCTCCAATGATAGCTGAGTGCAAAGGGGCCCTTTTATCAAGATAACTGGGACCCACATCTGCTGTACATTTATGGCATATTCTATCCAAGATGGGAATACCCCTTTAAGATTTAAAACTAAATCTGCCCATGTCACCAAAGTGACATTCTATAGACTTGTGATGGATTTTCTTGCTCAATGTGTTTTCAGCATCTTATATACAATAAATATATATTTCCATTGGACTTGCCTTTCATTTACTGTAAAGCCTGTTATTTAGCATCTTCCAGAGAACTACTTCATAGTGACTTTCCTAATAGAAAATGTGATAGATGGCCTATGTTCAGGAAATGCACAAGCTGTTTCTCAGCAGCCCTCCAACATAAATTAGGATATATGAATGTAATAACTGCTGTAAAACCATTCCAGATGGATTATTCACACTGGTCTGGAGTTTATGCAGCAAATGTCCTCTAAAAACAAGAACCTTGGCCATAAATAAAAATCCCTTGCACATAAGCGCAGATATCATTTTTTTTTAATATAACCAAAAAAATCAATAAATGTAAAATATTGTTACATCCCAGAATCATGTTCAGATGTACATATTATAGCTTAACCATATAACATCTGGCACTTGTCCCCCGGTGTAACCCCACGTCATTGTGAATTTACAATTCACGGGAATAAAGCTCCTGTTCCTTCAATCTAACAGATCTGGTCCCCAGCTGTGTCTTACAGCGGAGGAAGAAGACAGAAGCGAATTATTACCAATTCTGTCTCCTCCTTTGCAAGAACTGCCAATGTTTCTGTAGGACCCAGCGATCATATGATCACTAAGTATACGCCGTCATAGCAGAGCTGCTGATTAGCTCTGCCACTGATAAGTGGCACAGCAGGGGGCTGTTTTACCTTGCTGGGGCTGCTATGGATGCCCTAGTCACAGAGTGAAAAATGAACAATAAAAAAGAAAAATGTTTTTTTTTATAAATAATAAAAAATAAATAGTCCACCTACTACAAATAACATGATTTTTTTTAATATAAGATACCTACACAAATTAGGTATCATAACCATAATAACAAAACAAAAAAAAAAACAAAGGCAAACATCGCCTTTTTCTATATTTGCTTAGTAAAAAGAAAAATAGAAAGAAAATACACAGTAATTTATAAGTATCCTAAAGCAAAGCCTCATACAGCCACGTTAATGCAAAAATTAAAAAAATATATCTCTTGCAAAGAGGAGAGTTAAAAAATGTAAATAATCATCCAGTTATTAAATCCCATTCAGGCCTTGTCAGAGAGAGGTTAATAGATACAATCTCAAAAACTATGCTCTGAGCTTTGCCTGGTGCTATCCCACAGACAGAAGAAAAGTATATGTAGTGTGTAATGTGACAAACCATTTGGAGGATACGAAGAGTTTATTTTGGTTAGATGAATAAGGAAAATAAGGCTGCAGGAGTTAAGAGGAACAGGGGTAACTAGAAACTAGGTTGTCAAAAAGAGACCTGCATTTTGTCTTCTTTATAAAGACGATCTGATTTATTTCATGGAAGAATGGTAAAAGAAACACATGGAAACACAAATGTGCAGACGCGTTTTGGAATTTACATCTCTTTATTTATGAGGTAGCTATCAATAAGGAAATGTCATTTCCGAAATGCGTCAGTGTCTGCACCTTTATGTTTCCATGTTTTTTTTTATCATTCAGTCATGAAATAAATTAGATCACTTTTATAAGGAGACCGGTCTCTTGTTCACAGTGCATTTACTTCTGGTGCCAGGCATATTTGCGGGTGTGGTAAACTGTAATTTACTTTTTAACATTGTAGAACTTACATTGACCCATTAATCAAAATGATAGGGAGGTCCTACAATGAACGGTGCTGCAGACTAGTGGCAAGACTAGCCGAGCAGCTCCCCCAACCGGCTTCTCCCTGCACAGCTCTATTGACTATCAGGTTTCTCCCTATGTACAAACAAGAGAGCGAAACCTGTTAATCACCTGGAAGATGGGGGCAGTGCCTGATTAGTCTGGTCTCTCCCTATGGTCCACGGTCGGATCTTCAAACACAATTTTTTCTGAAACGCTCTCTCTGATTTATGTTGTCCATGGTTTGGGGAGCTTGAACCAACTGACAGGATCCCTTTAAATCAGGCACAATTTAAATTGCCATAGTAATTGATCACAGAAATCTTAGTATTTTGGTGTGTTGTTATGTATAAAGATACTCTGGTGTAAAATGTGTTAAAAATTCACATAAATGTACTGTAGTAAAAACATCATGATGTGCTTTACAGATTGAACATTTATCAGTTCAGATCTTTTTCCATTACAGATAGCGATCATGTCTCAAATGCATGTCAACTTACGTAACTTGGTAAAGACCTATGTATTTCCATGGGTACACACTGCAAACAAACCCTGTGTATTCTGGTCCTGAAATCATACCCCTACTGAATGTATGATTACAAGAAGTAGGAGACAGATGATAGAGAGTGTGACTACAAGATGAGACTACACAGTTTGTAGTCTGTTACCATGGAGACACATAGCTCAGCATAGTAGTAGTCATTATATTCATGACTATACAATGACAACAATGATTTATAGAAAAGTATTGATAACAAATGAAAACATGCTGCTATTTACAAAGAGTACCTGAAGGAGAAGGCTGTCCTTTTACTACACCATTTTTAGTTTTCTCTTCAAAGTTCATAACTTCCTTATAGATGAGCTCTGCAAAAAAGTTGTTGACATATATGAATTTTCTTTTCTTGCTTTGAATGTCAGTTTACTATAAACATTAATTTGTTCTTATATTTTGGCCATTTTACCTTTTCACCAAAGTGCCATTTTTGATATCTGTTTCAGTGTTGTCAAATGCCGCTCTACTGTGTGCACTGAAAACAAAACTATCTAAGTGGCTCTTGGCTGGACGTATCCCGAGATGTGTGGTGTGAAATGAGTAGATTATGCAAAGCCATGATTCTGCAAAACTAAGTCACGAGATGTGTATGTTACTTGTGTCTATGTGCGGCACTGGTCACCCAGTAGTTGTGAACTGAATTTAAGCCTGAGAGGTGATTTGCTAACATGTTGCAATATTTAATCAAACTTATTAAATAAGAAATTAGAGTCCTTAAAGTGGATCTGTCACCAGATTGCACAATACAAACTGCATACAGTATTAAATGGATCACTCACACCTGATGAGACTGATGTACTTCCTTTGAAAATACATGTTGGAACAGTTGTATGATATATATATGTGTAAATATGATATATGTATTAGAATTAATTATTAAACTGGTGATATTCAACATGCAACCATGACTATAAGTATCTGGAGTTGGTGTGCTTGTTTAGATGTCATGCACATAGCAGAGCTCAGTGTTCAGGCCAGCAAAAAGGCTAACAAAGTCCCTCATGTCCTGTATTATACCTTTTTAGGGATCATGTGTAAATGCTAATTTTTATAAGAAAGCTGTTTAAGACATTTATGTAGTATTTGGGCAGTATTTTTTATATTAAAGCACCATTCATTCCAGGGTGCAGGACATGTTAAGAGGATTTACATACAAAAAGTAAAGTTAACAGACGTTGACAGCCCGGAAGAGGGGAAGTGGACCCTGCCTTCTCGGGCTATCAGTCTATAAGGTATACAGGAAGCGACAGTAGATTAGGGGGACGAAAGCAGCACAAGTAGTAATGAGGTGTTAACCGTTAGCCGGGTTATGGAAGATTGTAGGTGTTTCTGAAGGGATGGGTTTTCAGGATGTGCTGAAAGGCTTCAATCATGGAAGAGACTGCAAGTTTAGTAGGTTTCAAAGCATGGGTTATGAGCAGACAAGAGGAAAGCAAAGAAAGAAATCTTGTGAGGACCTAAGATTAAGGGTAAGGAAATAAAGGGATATTACGTCAAAGATGTATGGAATGGTCAGACTAGGGTTGGCTTGTATATCAATGTTAATATTTTAAACTGAATTCCCTGAGTGATGGGAAGCCAGTGAAAGATATGACAAAAAGGAAGGGGAGAAGTGAGGATAGAGGTGAAATATCCAACCAACAAGGTGAGAATGGATTGAAGGATCATAAGGATGTTGGATGGGGGGTTGCAGAGAAATATGTTGCAGTAGACTAAGCGGGAGATGGAGGGGAAATGTATCGTTGACTCCAGGTTAAGGAAGGGGAAGATTTTAGACATGTTTTTGAGTTGCAGGTGAACAGAAGCTGGAGCATGACTCAGGACCAGGAAGGAGCGCCTGCTAGGTGCGAAGCGGCTGTTGTCCACACTCTGTAGTGTTTCACATGCAATTTTACTCTCCTTGAATAAAGCCTGCTGAAGTTTTTAACAAGGGTGAGCACAGCATACTCAATTTCTCTTTCCTACATTGGAGAGTCATTTATTGTGCTGATAGTTATGGTAGAGATGTTGAGTGATGGGGCAAAGTTGATGAGTTCAGTTTTGTTCATGTTTAGTTTTAGGAAGTGGGAGGAGAAGAAGGAGGCTCTATCTGCCAGACACCGTGGGATTCTGAGTACAAAGATAACATCTTGGCCACAGAGGTAGATTTAAATGTTCAGATGGAATATGAAGGCTGCAGACCATCAGTGGCTGTTGAAAAACTGCAGCTGTCACGTGACATTGGCGGGGAGCAAAGAAGCCAATGCAGAAGAGAAGCAGCGGCCCAGAAGGTGAGTACAGTTTTTTTTTTAGATTTTTAATTCTTCAACCATGACCCATACATAATCAGATTTAAAATAGGGAAAACCCCTTTAATAATATTAGTATTTAACAGATGATTTTTGCCTTTTTTTATTTGATCATTAATGTATTGAGTTTCAAAATAGCATACCTTTCCATTCTTCAATTGTATGTTCCCTTTCATCCAGCTGCTTGTCATAAATTTGAGGAGGAGGCTGTAAAATGTAAAACAATATAAATTGTAAATTATATTTACACAGATTTAACTATTATGACGCATGACCCTATGGTTAATGCTGAGATTAATAAGGGGTTCAGAAAATCTCCTTTAAATCATTTTGGAAATACTTTAAAGAGTTAATACATTTTTGATAACATTTTTTATTTTTTTATTTTATTGTCCTTTTAATCGAAACATCGGTGGGGGACCCTCACTGATCGCTCAAAAAATCCCTGAGAAGTGCGCAGCTTAGGAGACAGGAGGACGCAGGTCTTTTGCCTTTCTAATGCAGCGATAGCCCACACTGTGTGCACGCTATGTGCTCCTGTTTTCCAAGCCGCACACTTTTCAGTGGATTTTTGAGTGATCAGTAGGGGTTTCAGGACTCCTCCAACTCCAAAATCTGCTTGCAAAAAAAGGACAAGTATATTGAAAAATTAATCAAAGGATAAGTTAATCTTAATTAGGAAAAAATATTTTTAAGATCTATTATATCATACGTGAATTAATTTGTAAAAACAACCCCAGCTTATTCACAACAACCTACTTAGCTCATGTATAATGGGGGAGATTTTATCCGCACACATCATCCAAGAGGTGTACCAATATTTTCCCCCATGCAGCTATCATTGTTGTATGTGTTGAAAAATCCAGGGCTTTATAAGACTAGTAATTAGCCTCAATGCCATATTTTCTAATCTATTTATGTGAGGAAACTAGATCTACACTAATTTACATTTAGAAAAAAATCAAATATAAGGTATCAGTGCAGACAAAAGGTTTAGTAAGTTACAGTATGCTATGCCTTGAACCTAGCAGGCGACATACATTACAAGTGATAAAATAAACCCAATACTCATGAAATGAATTAGGACAATTATGAGAACACCACTCAATGGAAATCCAAGTAAAATACAATTTACCATGCCAGACAAACAGATGACCTTAAGAAAGCATATGCATCTTAAAGAACAGTGTCTCAACTTCTTGCCTTAGGTACCCCCAACATGCCATACTTCCAAGATGGCCATAATATTTTACATGTTTATTGTGGCTCTAAGGGCATCCGGAATTGCCACAGGTGTTCGATCTATGGCATATCCCCAAATCTTGGTGTGTTGAGGGGACTTGAGTTCAGGAGCTTCGAAACACTGTTGTAGAGCCACCACTAACAACATTCACATTGACTAAGTATATACATGAAAAGATGGAGGAACCTGCAGTATATTCAGGTTCATATTACTGAGCATACCAACTAGCGAGAAATAGTGAAAGTGACTGCATTTTATAAGTATCATGCGTTTTCAAGCTGACCAGTCCCACAGTGATTAGTTAACCACAAGGAATAGCAATGGTGGAATTCCTCATGATTGGTTTTAATTGGTGGGGACCCACTATGGCACACAATGTGCATCACTGGTAGAGTAGTTCTCTGCTGACGTTCAGGTAGCCCCATCCAGACTCTGAAAGGGCATATTGACATGTCCTTCAAAAGTGGGCAACCCCTTTAAATCCACCTAAACGCATACACAACACTAAGATATAGTTAGACTCCTACAGCATATAAATCTTTACATGCATCTAAATGACAAAGAAAGCTTTTCTCATTTAGTTACAGTCACACAAAGACTCTTTGGGGGTCCTGTAAAATGAGACAATGATAATGGACCGGTCTTAATCATTGATACCTAGAATTTTCTCATCCAACTATAAGAGAGGTCCATTTGTTTCTATACTTTTATATATTGAACTTTTTCTTTTATGTCACCCGTAAAAATTGTGAATCCTAATACCTTTTCTACCCGTGTAAAACATGTTTTATAGCTAACACTGCAATTTATAACCATACCGCCCATAATACAGAGATAAATCTAGATATTTTAAGGCAGTATGTTGAACGTGCTTACTATAAGTGTACATAAAACCTAAAGCACACTGCAATTATTCAATGTGTTCCCTGCTGACACAAACTATTTCTATGTATTATTAAAATCACATCCATTTTGGGAACCACTAAAGGGCAATTGTTCATTGTGTCACATGTGAATTTCAGTACATCAAAAACATCAATAATTTCTCCTCTTCTATTCTTTTTCCTATACAATTTTCTTCAGTGGATACTATTAAGCGCTAGCATCTGTAGGGTTACGTTAATAGTAAAGCTATTTCTTGATCTGACAAGTGTAATGAAACCTGATATCTGATTGATTTGCATTTAGAGGTCTATATGTTTTTCATACAAAACAGTAACCCCCTATTTCTGATTATATATAACGGAGCAAGTAAAGTAAACTGTATGAACGTAGTTCAGACGTCCATATAACACAGTTTGTGTACGAACCAAGATGTACAAAGCGGCCGTGGGTCTCCAGACTCATACAGGCTATGTAGTTCTGGTCAGGAGACCTGCAGCCAGATCGTGTACAGACCGTGGTTCACGGATGTCTGAATTCGACCTAATTATGATTTCAGAATTTCTTGGAACAGAGATTGAAAGAGGCATCAGAATATTACAGCAACATATAAAATCTTGGTACTCAGCTATAGAATGAAGCAAATTATTCTTGCTCCACGAAAAATAAGCATAAAAAATACCATTTAAAGGGATTGTCTATTTTCAGCAACCTCTCATGTCATGCTGTATATGGAAATGTTGAGCTAAGGAGAAGCTGTCTTTTCTCTTTTTGGGTACAAACACAGCTATTGACTTTGATGGACTGAAGACATGACATTTTACTACTGATAAATGCTCACTATTAAATAAAAAGATATTAAAGCCCATATTTACACTCTAAAATTTAAGTAACATATAAAGATTTACATAATCACAATATTGAGATCTGTCATCTCTTGACTATGGCTTGTATTCCTAAACAACAGTTTAAATATATTTGGACCAATACTTATTAACTGCAAAATAGCCTACCTGGTGTCTGAAGGGCTCCTTAAAGAGGACCTGTCACTTAAAAAACTAAGTTAAATAATTTGTAAAAATCTTTGATTTTGCTGCTGTTTTCCATTTTGTGCTGCATCACTCCACTGCAGAGATATTTACATTTGTTTCTTCTGGAGTGCACTATGTGAAATCTCTGCTCTGCAGTCCAACTGGGCACTTCTTTACAGTCTTCTCTGGGGACATGCACTTTCATCCCTTCCTTACTGATGCTGCCATCACAGCTTCACAGCTTATCTAGCAGTCTCTGATGCAGCTGAGCTTTGATTTGCAGCATCTGAAAGGGAGGGGTGAAATCACACGTTCCCGAGAAAAAACTCTAAAGAAATGTCCAGTTGGGCTACAAGCAGAGATTTCACATACTGCGCTCCAGAAGAAACAAAAGTAAATACCTCTGTAAAGGAGCAAAGCAGCTCAAAACAGAAAAGATAGGATCAGGCAAGCTCAGGGATTTTTATACGGTATTTAGCGCAATTTTTTAAGCAAGTGACAGCCGTTCTTTAAAGTGAATGTCCACAACTAAATTGTGGTCTAAAAAAGCCCGCAAATCTGTAATGATTATCTTCTTAAGCAATCTTCACAATGGTTGACGTCTGTTTTTTTTCTGATGTACAGCTCAAATTCTTTGCATAGATAATGGAATAAATAAATTCTGACTGCCTGAAGGCACCACAAGAGGGAGCTTAGGAGTTTACTGCATACAGGTTAGGCATTGGACTCAATAATAAGACAGTATGCAGTCAGTTCTTTTTAGCACTTGTAAGCTCAATCTGAATATGTACATATGAACAAAAACTAGAAATAAAGTAGAAAAAACACCCTAAATCTGTTCTAATACTAAAAGTACAAGAACTTAATGCACAGATGTATTTTCTATGCATAAATTTTTTTTTCTTTAAATAAAACTGATCATCACATATTGCATGGTATGATTCTGTCCTGCTTAACTAATTTTACAGCCTGGGTCTATAATTCAACATTGAACAATTGCATTTTTACAAACGTAGAATATAACCTTGTCATTATTCTGTGTTTTGACTGTTTGTCCATTCCATCTCTCCCTCACAGGGTCCTGAGGCTGAAAATGGAGGAGAATGGGTTGGGTAAGTGAATGAAATCATATTAAGCATATCACAAAACGCCCTTCAGCTTCAGGGCAATTACATTGTATTGTACGGTTTCATGTATTTATCACTGATCTATAATATTTCTTACGTTTTTTGTTTTTTCTAATTGGTCATGGTAAAATCTTAACATACCAGTATATCTAGAAATCACAGAAAATAATAAAAACAGACACTTGGGGGAAACAGTCCGCTCTGACCCAGAAAATGTCAGAGAAGTAAGGGTCTTTCCTACCTTTGTTTTCTACATATTTTACATGGTGTGTTAGGAATGGAAGGACATGGGTAAAGAATGGGGCTTAGTACAGCTTAGTTAGAGCTACAGTGGGTTTCTATTAGCACGCTTTCACATTGCGTTCCGGCACCCATTCGGTGGCCCCGTCTAGGCTTACGTCTGAACCCCACGCAAAATGGGGTTTGGATGAATGCGCCGACGGGCCATACATTATAATGGCGCCGGAAGAGCGAACGTGCGCTCTGCAGTGCATCATTTTCAGGCGTATACATCTACTGGAGACAGACACAGTCTACTAAGATTGAGTGTCCGCCTGCAATACTCGAAAATGATGCACGGCAGAGCACACGTTCGCTCTGCCAGCACCATAATAGTCTATGGCCCTGCCGGTGCATACGCCTGAACTCTGTTTTTTGCGGGGGGGGGTTCAGACGTAAGCCTCAACAGGGCCACCAAACAGGTGCCAGAACGCAGTGTGAAACCACCCTGACACTTCAGCCATAGAAAAGATGCCTAAGCATCATCTATTTTTCAAAACAGTTGTCTTATTAAACTATGGGACAAAGAGGAAGAAAAAGAGGGGGATAAAATGAACGTTTCCCAGGAAAATAAAGATGGAGACTGTATACACAGCAGATAAGGATAGGAATCGTCAAAGAATTTATGTCACATGGTTACATTTATTTAAGAATGAAAAATGGACCGATGTGTTTTAGACAACATTATATTAGTGTACTTTATTTTTATTTCTATAGATTTTTTCAAGAACTTGCTTATAGCAATTTATAGCAGATATCTCCACTAATTACCAGTTATTAATGAAGTGGGACAACATAAATACAGTTATTAGTTATATCAACACAGTAGCGATAGTGTAACATATCTTCAACATAGTGGAGTGCCATTATAGCAGTATCGGAACAGGAAAAAAACATTTGGCAATACCATTGCCGCCCCACAGAGAGTTACCTATAAAATTGTGGCCACCACATATCAGGGATCTTAAGTAATCATCAAGCAGTGCCAATACAGTTCTCTCTACGCCACTGACAGAAACTGATACTTGAGCTCCCAGTTATCAGCCACTTGAATATTGCCATCGCTCTAAGTGATATCCCCTACATCTGGATTGATCTTTTTAACCAGGAAAGATGACAAATGACCCAAAATATTGCACAATTGACCAAAAGCTCCCGAATGAAGAGAAGCTAGAGACCAGTAGTTTTTTAAACCAGGGTTCCCTTGAACCTTGGATTCTCTCCAACTGGTCAGTGAAAATATGAATGGTAAAATGATTATATTGATGGTAGAAAATATAGGAAGCAGCTAGACTCATCCAGAAAATACTATCATTTGGTTACCGGTCTCTATACAAAATTTCTTTGAGATAGATAACTGAGTAAGGGTTCATTAGGAGTAAGTCCATTTGTCAATGAGAAAAATACAGGGTTTTCTTATTTATTTAATGCTCTTACATAGCCCCATTAATTCCACCGCACTTTAAAGGTATCATCGCTGTCTCCATTGGAGTTTACAATCTAAATTCCCAATCAGTATGTCTTTGGAGTGTGAGAAGAAACTGGAGGAAACCCTCACAAACACAGGGAGAACATACAGACTCCTTACAACTGTTGTCCTTGGTGAGATTTAAACCCAGGACCCCAGCGTTGCAAATTAACAGTGCTAAACACTGAGCCACCGTGCTGCCTAAGGGGGTGAACGTATCACAAATGTATCAACATGAAAACTAACACTATATCTCCAAGTTTTATCTATACACTAAAAATGTTTAAAGTGATTTCCTTTGGTGACATAGCAGATGTCTAGATGGTAGTTCCATCCAGATGCGTGCCAGCATATCCTCGAATATGGACTCCACTGTTTATTTTTTCGTTTATCTATTTTACTCACTTATACTGCACCATTAATTCCACAGCACTTTACTGACATTGTCAGCAATGTCACCATTGCGGCTCCCAATCTGCATTCTCTATCAGTATGTCTTTGGAGTGTGGGAGGAAACCAAAGAACTCGGAGGAAACCCACACAAACACGGGGAGAACATACAAACTCCTTGCAGGTGTTGTCCTTGGTGGGATCTGAACCCAGGACTGCAGCGCTGCAAGGCTGCAGTGCTAAACACCAAGCCACCGTGCTGCCCATCTGTTTCAATGATTGTCTGAAGTTAATTCACCAATGTTGCGCTGGCCTCCACAATCACTGGATCAAACACCCTGCAACTTTTTTTTCTGTGGGGCTACATCAAAGATTCAGTGTATCTGCCCCCCCCCCCAGCCATAAAATCTGAACGACTGAGACATCAATGAAACAGTGGAGTCCATATCCAAGCACATGGTGGCACGCACCTAGACAGAACTGGACTACCACCTAGACATCAGCTATGTTATTAATGGAAATCACCAATGGAAATCACTTTGACCATTTGTAGTGAACAAATAATACTTGGATAAATAGTGTGACTGTTCATGTTAAAAAAATTGTGTTACGTTCTTTCGGCAATGAATACTGAGGCTACAATTTTGCATCATTCTTTCTGAACACCACAGCTGAGATATCATACGTGTTCTATGCTAAAGAAGGGTGAGCATTCTAGTTTTCGAAAAATGTTTTAGTCCATTGACGTCAATGTAAATCAACTTTACAACTCCCTCAATAGAAACTAACATAAATAACAAACTAAAGAAAATACTACTTGGATCACTTTCCGCTGTACATCAAAGGACCTTGTATAAAATGAGTTTCTGAAAAACTCTTCTCTCCGTTGATATGGCATTTATAAATCCTCATAGCTACGCAAAAGAAATGATAGATGGATCAATGTGAGTCTCACAAAAAGCTTTAAATTTGTTTCTATGTTTTTTTGTGAGAGTACCATATATCTACAGTATTTATGATGAACAATGGCGCTGTCTCAGAAGTACTCTATTTTAAAGTGCAAGAAAGACTGTCAATGCTTGGAAACAACACTATGCAGGAAGAGAATTCTACAGTAAGTGGATAGTTTATCTTTCTGTCCAGGGAAAGCGGCTAAAAAGGAAACTTGAACCATATCTGTTTTAAAGAAAATGTTTTTCTTCTCTGATTGGCAAGCTTAAAAGATGAGAAAACAAAATCCTTCATTAAGTTGGCCATATAGATAGTTGTTTCACCCCTTGAAAAATACATGCATGTTCTTTTCAAAATAGAGAGTAAAAAATTAGAAAAGTAAAGATCTGGAATATTCCGTACATAATATACTGTGTACAGATTTCATTAAAACTAGTTGGTTTGGCCTACTTAATGAAGCTCTCCCATCAAAGTTTTTATCCTCTTAAATACTGCAGTCATATTATGTGGCACTGTGTACTTACAATTGCTCATTTTGTCTTTCTACCCAGCTAATTCTTTTCTTCCATTATGTCTATGACATCATAAAAACAGACTAGCTGCATACTTCTAAGCTCTATGCAGAAACAGCTGGTTAATTTTCTCTGCATGACTCATGAGTCACTGCAAAAGTCCGTGGTGGGGGAGGAGTAGAGGAGCTGGGTTAAGAGTTGAAGCAGGGAATGATAAATGCATGGACAAGAGACTTCCTGTTTCTACATACAGCAGAGAAAAGAGAAGAGTTAGCTGGGTAGAAAGGCAAAATGAGCAATTATAAGTACACAGTGCTGTATAATATGATGACAGCAATATAGTAAAAGGATAAAAACTTTGCTAGGAGTGCTTCTTTAAACCTCTGACTTTGACTGGCTGACTTAAATACAAGAACAAGTAGACATACTTTAAACTCTTTAATGCAATAAACATTGCATAAACTTCTATATCTTTACAAAAAAAAGTAAATTGTAGTCTTTTGTTGCCTTTTGTAGTAGTATGATTTTACTATCATCAAGGAAGCACTGGCTCCAATGCTACCTAATCTTACATTCTACACCATGGTCTCTAAAAGTAACAATTTATAATTTGTAAAAAAAGAAAAACAAAGTCTTTGATCAGCCTTTATTCTTTCATTTTTAGACTATGTCTTACTCAATTACAGCAGTATCAATGCCAACACCATCACAGGAGATAGTCATTTCAATTACACGGTTAGTAAATGTAGTGGGGCAGAGTTCTATACCGAACTGGACACAAACTACAGTTTAAACTATAGTTAAAGAGGACGTTTCAACAATATTTGTCACCTTTTGAGTTATCTTTAATTAAATCCAAGAGGGTGTGATTAGATAGTGTTTGAGGGGGTGTGTACTTCTGCCTCCTGTATAGCAATGACCAATCATAAGTAGGCCGTCCACAACATAGAAGGATTTGTGATGATGTCCTGCCAGGCGGAGTGTGCAGCCTAAAAAGGCACTGATGATAAGAGCTCCTCACTTCTGTCCTGTGTAATATGTCTTCAGTGCTTATTTCGGCTGTACGCTCCAGCTGGCAGGACCTATGGACTCCGGTCATGTTACACTGATCACATCTTCACAGGTCCTTCTGTACTCCTTTATGTTGTTGCCTGCTTATGATTGATCAGCATCATACAGGAGCCAGAAGTACACGTCACCAATGCAAACTATCTAAAAACACCCATTTGGACTTAACTAAAGTTATCTCATTAGGTGCCAAATATTTGATTTCCAATATTTCAGCAATGAAAAGGCACAATTAAAAAAAAAAAAAAGCCACTGCAGCCACTATTACATCATGTATACAGTTCAACGTGAAAAATTTGGTCAAAAATGTTCTTTAACTAAGATCCTATTCACTAAAAAGTCCTCAAGCTCAATTAATGAAAAACCCCAAACTCTAAGCCAATTACAATATTCATCAGCAATAAACAATAAGCACTAAAAAATATAAAATTACACTAACTAGTTCCATAACACATTATGGTTAAATATGTTTATGTTAAATTTTGTTAATATTGATTGTGGAGAATCTGTCAACATGTTTTTGATACCCTAACTGCGAGCAGCATAATTTAGAGACAGAAACCCTGATTCCAGCGATTTATCACTAAGGGCTACTTAGTGTGGTTTTGATAAAATCAGATTAAGGCTATGTGCCCACGATGCAGGAATGCTCCGGATTTTTCCTGAGCGTTTCTGCATCTCCCTGGCAGAAAAAACGAATGTGGATTTTACATGCGGATTGTGCATGCGGATTGTACATGCGGATTGTACATGCGGATTGTACATGCGTTTTCCTGCCAGGGACAAGCGGAAGTGAAGCGTTCTTCACATGCATTTCTGCATGCAGGTTGTCAAGCGCTTTCCAAGAGATTTTAGCATCACTTGGAAAGTGCTTGTCAACTTGGTCACACTATATAAATCCATGCAAACGGCATGGATTTATATAGTGTGACATTAAAGAATGGTTAAAAATAAAAAAATAAATCTATACTTACCTTCCGATGGCCCCCGGTGTCTTGCTTCCCTCCGTTCTCCCTTGCCGGCAGCGGTACACTGAAGGACCTGCCGACGTCAATATCGCGTGACCCGTCACATGACTATGACGTCAGAGCAGGTCCTTCAGTCCACCGCGATCTGCCGGCAAGCGAAGACAAGCACACCGGGGGCCGTCAGAAGGTAAATATAACATTTCTTTTTTACTTTATTCTTTTTTTCACAGGTTCTATGGTACCCGGGTCCGGAGGAGAGTCTCCTCTCCTCTAGACCCGGGTACCATCCTCACATTGAAACGCATGGATTCCGCATCTACATATACAGTGATGCGGATTCCATGTGTTCCAATGCAAAATAATTGGTAGTGCTGCGTTTTTTTCCGCAATGATAATTCGCAGCGGAAATTTCCGCAGCATGTGCACAGCACATGCGGATTATCATTGGGGAACATGGCAGGCCTTCTACCATGCGTTTTTTAAGTGTTTCTGCAGCGTTTTTTGCCGCTGCGGAAACGCTTAAAAAACGCATCGTGGGCACACAGCCTAAGTGGCAAAAACCTGGTGACAGATTCCCTTTACGACAAGGTGCTATATAGTTTAGATTGGAGTCCTAATACTAGTATAAAATTAGTAAAGGATCCCTTTTGTACTGTAGCAACAACAGTATAGGTTCATAGGTTTTAATGCCAGTTAAAGAAACAGATTAAAGTGAAGAAAATTAATATTTTAAGAGTGCTATAATGTCAAGAAGATTTACCGTATATATAATTACATAATAAACCAATTTAATTTATCCATGATATTTTAATGTATCCATCATAAAAGAAGGAAATACATATTTACTTACACATAAATTACCAATTTGTGTTAACAGCTCTTCTACAGACCTATGAGTCTCTATGGCAACGCATAAACTATGTACAGTATAGTCTGATTGGTTACCCATCTCTATTTGTCCCTCCCCTTTCATACTGGTTGATTATCATGAACAAGCATTCCTAGGAACACTCATTTTCGGATAATCGGGCAGTGTAAACAGGCTGCCGATAACCCGACGAACTAGCAAAATCTTCATTCATCAGGTGAAATAATCTTTTCACTTGCTTAAATGATAATAGTTGTCGGCAGCACATTGTCCTATGAAAACAAGAAATGTACTATTAAGAACAATGGTAGCCTAGCGCCAGAGACTGGAGTACATTTCTGTCATAACTTGTGTCACTTTTTGGGGTACATTATGATGAATTTGTCAACGGTGCTCAGCGACGCCTCATCTCACCCAAATATAAAACGAAAAAAACCTTTGGCACAAGTGTAGTCTTGCTTAAAGTAATTACGGTAAATTTATTGAGCCAACCCACATGAAACAGAATTGGTGCCACCCAAACCCTGCCTAGTTTTCAAAAATCAGCTGCGACTGGAGTAGAAATTGCAAATGTTACAATCTTTTTACCCTTTTAGTGATTTTGCATGCAGGCTTCCTACGCTCCTCTATATGAGGGCACCATACAGAAAGGCTATGAATTCTGCTTACACTACCCACAGACTGCTGGGAGACTGTATCTACAAACAGGGAGAGCTGACAATCACCCGAAAAAAAACAGGAAGACTTTTATTATGAATCCTAGCACCATATAAACTTTTTTTACATGAAAATATGGCATTAAATAATAGAAAAAATATATATTTCCAAAGTTATTATTTCACCCCATTATATGCAGCCATATAGGGTAGCACAGGAAACCCAACAGGTCTTCTTCAGATGGAATTTTTATTTATAAAATATTCCTATGGGTGACCTTGTAAGAGACATAGACTTTTTCGCCACATTGTCTGCAAATACATAGTATGTATGGCTTATAGCAGCTGCAATACATGGAAAGTAGTTGACAGAAAAAAAGTCACAGATTATTACAAGCTGCCCAAAAGTGATGGAGTACATCCTCCTTTTCCCTCAGATATCAGGTAGTGGCACAGAACCTGGATACATGGCCTTATGTATGTACATAGTATGGCTATCCCGCCTTATCCGATCTCCTGTTTTACAACAGAGCAAGAGCTGTCATTAAAACCCCTCGCCCTCGGCTGATTGTGTCCTAATCTATACAGTAAAGCTGTCCAGTGAGTAGTAGAACACAGAAAGCATCAGTCCATTGTACTTAGGGATAGTCACATCAAAAGTAAATAACCACAATCAAAAATAAAAAAAGTTTCTACTAACAATTGACTAATATGGTAGACATCAGACTATTGTTATATCAATTCCAAATGAATGTTGAAATGCTGAAATTAAAATTTCCACTATAGAATTTTTTCACTGCTTTCTAAATTATTCCTAAAAATGAACTTCGTGGTTCATAATCCCTTAGAACTTCATTTTCCAATACAATATAATTTCTTAAAGGAAAATTATTTCCTGCTGGCATCATGTATCCACAGACTAGGTGATAACTTGTTGATCTCTGGAGGGCCAACTACTGGGACCTCCATCCATACTGAGGACAGCGCTCTGAAATGCCCCTTTATAGTGAAGCGGAGATCACACATGCTAACTGACTATTGGACTGCTGGAGATAGCTGAGCACTGGACGCCGCTATCTCCAGCAATCCCATACATGGTGAATGGAGTGGTGGTGCATATGCTGTTGGATAGATGATATCTTGCCTAGTTAGGAATAATCATTTGACCATATGATGTCAGTAGATCTAAACAAGGAGCAATACTCAATAAGGCGTTATTTCTCATGATGATCTGATTAAGTGATAATTAAAGGGAATCTGTCAGCTGATTTTTGCTACCTCATCTGAGAGCAGCTTTATGTACACAAGAGAAGCTGAATCCAACGATGTATTACTTAGTGCAGCCGTTTTGACACAATCAGAGTTTTTAGATTTAGCAATACAGCAGAGCTGAGGAAGCTAACCCCGCCCACACCAGGCTCTCTATATACAATGTCTATAGACAGTGAGGTGCCTATCACAGGAGGGGGCGTGTCGGACTAGCATGCAGATGCTGCTATATCCCAGCAATAATAGACTCCTGGTGCTAAAACAATCACTGCAAGCAAAGAAAACCACAGAGCTTGATAAGAGAGGTATCTCTGAAATCTGTGTTTTAACCTCTACCTCATGCTGTCTTCGGATTACATAGCAAAAACCTGCTGACAGATTCCCTTTAAGTAATACACTTGTGCTAAGAATATAACAATGTGCAGGTTCCATCATAAGATGAGCCAGAGACCAAGGGACCGCAACTAACCAATTCCCTTTCTGTACCCTGCCTAATATTAAGTATTCCACTGCCGGATTCAGTTAACACTAATAACTTTTCTTTTTGGTTTAAAAAATTGATCTCATTGCTTGAAGAAATAGCTTTTTTATGCCTACATAAAATGTTCCAGCTTTCACGACTTTGAGATGCAATTTATTGAAAACTGATTTCCACACAGTCGGGGGCCACTTAGTCCTTTGAATCCAAGTGTAACATGCAGACATCTTATTCTCTTTTGTTTGCTGCTGTCAAATTTCACTAAGAGATTTCCTGATGTTTGCCGTTACAAGCTGTAATTGCCATGATACAATGTGAGTTCTCTCTGAAATGTTCTAGAGCTAAGAACATATAATTGGAATGCACTTCTTCCTTACAGACTAGAATACAGGGGATTTTATTCCGTCTCCAGATCCCTGCTGGGAGGTGTCAGGTATTGTACGACTGTCCTACTCCGACAAATAGAACAGGAGAACAATGTCTGCCGATCTCCGGATGCAGAAGTGAACAGCGTCACAATAACCCTTTAATGCTTTTAATCCTGAACATGACGCTTTAAATCACACAGATATGTCTGTTCGATAAAGTAATGATAGTTCTACACAGTGTTATTCCCTAATATTTACCAAGCAGCTGCCCTAAATAAGGCATCGAGGAACATATCTCTTGGTCTGGTAAAATCCCTGGGTCCATCACATAACCCCTCTCAGACAATCATGCGTGAACATGCTCAGATAAGGGGTTATCTGAGTACACTTGGGCGGTAACTGATTATCAACGACATACTCGAAAAATAGGTTTGCGTCAATGCGGCTACATGTGTTGTTAGACAGCCACACCACATGCATGGATTGGCTGTTTGTTAGGAAGAAATCACAAAAGGAGGTAACAGTGGTTAACGTATGTACAAAACATTTTCCACTTAATAAAAAAATACAATTTTAAAAAAATTCATAAATTCATAAAAAAATAAAAAAATTTTTTTTTAAATAAAATCTGGTCTAGAGATCAGCTAAGCATAGTTGTATTTCGCTGCAGAAAAGTTCATATCACCATGGAAGTTGCAATCAGTCATACATTGAGAACTGAAGCATTACATACCAACAATGCTTATGCCAATGAATGGTCAGTTACATATAGTAGCACATGGATCGACTGGGTCCATATGATATCTAAGCCATAAAATATATATAATGATGTTGTCATTATTAGACAATCCTTATAACTCTAGACACTGATCCTGCATGTAAGAACTCAGCATGATCGGGAATCTCCTGTTATCACCATGATAGTACGTTTTTCAAGAAATAATATAGTAATACGTCTTCACAATGTCACAACTAGTCAGACATATACTTAATGTATGTCTTCTTTTCATTGTATTAAAGGAAACTTGACAGCAAGGTAAACCCTCCTAAGCCGTCTATATGGGCATGCAGGTCATAGAAAGTTGAATAAAATGATACCTTGATGTCTGCCATCTGATGTCTTATTCTTGATAAATCCATGTTTTTCTTATATGTAAATGAGCTATTAAGATCTAGGTGCCAGACACAGATCTACATGAGAATCTGCCTCCAGGACTTATTTTAAATAAAAGAGATAAAAGAGGGCATTAACAGTGTGAACTAAGTAATGACTAACACTTTGCTCCTTTAACTGTCATAATCACACACAGCTCTGCAGTGAGATTAGAACTGACACAGTACAGCAGAAGTGATGCTTGTCTCATTACAAACATTTGCAGCAGCACTTGCCCTCTCATAGTGCTGTCAGCTCTGTTGCAGAGCAGTGCCTGATTATAACTAACACAGTACAGCAGAGTTGTACCTTGTCTCATTACAAACTCAACACAAATATTTTCCGTTGTCTTCTCACAGTGCTACAGCTCTGCTGTACTGCCCTTCTCCTGCACTAGCTGTCTGTGAGATGGAAGCTGAAGCACTGTGAGAAGACTGCAGCTGCAAATGTTTTTGCAATGAGACAAATTTCTGCTGTACTGTGTTAGCTCTTATTTCACTGCAGAGCTGTGTGCGATTATGAGAGCAAAGTGTCTGACATTACATGCCTCATACTGGTAACACCACCTTTCATTAAAATAAGCTCTAGAGGCAGATTCTCATGCAGATCCTTATCAGGCCCAGAGAACATAAGGGGGTATTCTCATCTACAAGATCCTATACTAACATGTAGTAGGTGTAATAATAATAATATTAGCAAATAGGCAGGTGCCAGGGCAGGTGACATAGCGAATCAGAAAAACTGTATTACATTTCTAATATTATTATAACATCTACTACATATTGATCTTGGGGATCGGAATACATAAAAGAAAAACGTTCATTTCTCTGGAATAAGACATCTGATCGCAGATATCAAAGTATCATTTTATTCAGCGTCCTATGACCTACATGCCCAAAGGAGGGTTTATCCTACTGATAGATTCCTTTTAAGGCTAGTGTGTTTGGCAATAGTGGGCTACAGCTGAATAGATCGCTATCTGCCATTATTAATGAATTTGTAAATTGGTCTAAAAACAGTTCATTCTGCTAACATATTTAATAATATATTTATTAGATCATAAAAACTCGAATAAAATAATAATGTTGAATTTTAAATAAAGGTATACAAGGGTGAAAATGGCCCTTGTGGTATGTTTAAGTCTACTGATATTTTCCGAAGGAGAATACAAAGTCTTACCGCTTCAACTTCTGCAGGGTCATACCAAACATTTATGTAGGGGTGCTGTAGTGCTTCATCCACTGATATCCTCTTCGCTGGGTCAATCACTAGCATCTTTGATAAAAGGTCTCTTGCTTGGCTGGCTGGATAAGAAATAATAGTGACAGCATGATTTCTGCCACTGATATAGCCATATTCATACAGGGTAAATTACATTTAATTAAAACATTATATTAATACTAAAAACAGAAGTGGTGATCAACAACTTACTGTAAACAGTAAAATGTAACTTTTTCTTGGTATGCGTTAAAAAGTTTAAAAAGAGGTCTGTATTAGAGATACAAAATTTCTAAAAGTTTGGACACAACTGTTCATGAAATGGTTTTCCTTGTTCTTATTAGAATGTGCACACTGTACATTTAGACTGAAGGCAGCAAAACCACGAAGTAACGCACAAGGAAATAAGGAGTAAAGAAACATATGATACAAACCAGAATATGTTAAACTGACCTTCATGTCTCAAAGTTATGATGGACAGTTACTGAATAAGGCTCAAGACTGTATGGAACTGTGCACCGACACTGCTCCTGCAAAACACACCGGATGGTCGCACACACTTTCTGAAAGCCCGTGATACCACCCTGGCAATGAACTCTTGACCAGGCATATCTGTTCAGTGGAAGGCGTTCCAAGTGACTATTTGCTGAAGCGGAGGGGTGTAAAGTTGTCATCACAGTAAAAGGAAGGCATTTTGAGGAATCTAAGTTTTAAAACATTCTGCTTTGTTTAGCAAGTGTTTCTTTACTAATTGTTTCCATGCATGTACCTTCGTAGTTTTTCTGCCTTGAGTCAGAATCTACAAAGTGCACATTTCAATAGGGACAAAGAAGCACTGCATGAACAGTTGTGTCCAAACTATTGATTGGTACTTTAATTTTCATGAGATATTTGTGACAACTTGTCACTTAATCACAATAGGAAAAGTGTCCACAGATAATACCACTAAGTCATGTATAAGAAACGGTTCAATCTCACGCAGATCGTGGCATACTGGACTGTTCCAGCAGAGCACATCATAAATATGGATGTCCTGGGTCCTTAATGCATTGAGTCAGGGTTCTATTGTACCATTGTTGCACCTTGTATTGCTCTGCACTGACTCTCAAATACCCCACATTGACTCCTCTTCTGATAAGGGAGGGAAGTAACCATTTCTTTTTGCCTATCCAATGTGTTTCAGTATGGGTCTTGTCGTGATCTCAAGGGATTACTAGAAGATGGAACTACCTTGAGGGTTAGGGGATTTGCTGTCACTAATGCTCCTCGTTTTATGGTCACATTATGCCTCTATAGGGACAAAGGAGAACCTCTTTTATGTGACCAGAAAAGTGGGGGAGCATTAGTGATAGTACTGTAACAATCCAGACCAGGGGTGTACATAGAAATCATGAGGCCCCATAGTAGAAGCTCTAATTGGGCCCCCCCTACAAAAAATAAATAAATATTTGTCTGTGTCACAGAAGAGCAGATCTCACAACTTTCCAACCTTTACATAGTAATTTTCCTCCTGCTGAAGTCCTAGATTCCTCTTTCATTGCCCCATAAAGTATGATGCCAACAAAAGTGCCCCCATGGTGAATTCCTCCACATTAGCCCCCACATGCACAGTATAATAACCCTATTGTACCCCACTTCAACTCCCAAGGCAAAGTATGATTCCCCAACTGTGACCCCCACACAGCCATCCATACAGTATAATGGGCCTACATACAGTATAATGGCCCGCACTAGCCCTCCAAACAGTATAATGGCCCCCACACAGCCCTCCAAACAGTATAATGGACCCCACACAAATCTTCACACTGTATAATTGCTTTCATACAGTATAATGGCCCCCCACATAGCCCTCAAAATATTATAATGGCCCCACATAGCCTTCCATATAGTATAATACACCACCCATAATCCTCCATATAGTATAATGCGCACCCCCATAATACTCCATATAGTATAATGTGTCCCCAATAATCCTCCATATAGTATAATGAACTTCCCATGGTCCTCCATAGAATATAATGCACTCCCCATAGTCCTCCATACAGTATATTACACACCCAATAGGGTAAAATGCAGCCCCCATATAATATAATGCACGCCACAGTCCTGCAGTATTATGGGTACCACGTACTTACTGATTTTAAAATATATATTTTAAATAAGCCGACTTGAGTATAAGCCGAGGCCCCTAATTTTACCACAAAAAACTTGGAAAACGTATTGACTTGAGTATAAGCCTAGGGTGGGAAATGCCAGAGCTACTGGTAAATTTCCCCATCCTGGTACATGTGGCCCCCTCAATCCCCCAATCCTGGTACATGTGCCCCCCCTCAATCCCCCAATCCTGGTATGTGTGGCCCCCTCAATCCCCCAATCCTGGTACATGTGGCCCCCTCAATCCCCCAATCCTGGTATGTGTGACCCCCTCAATTCCCCTATCCTGGTTTGTGTGGCCTCCTCAATCCTCCAATCCTGGTATGTGTGGCCCCCTCAATCCCCCAATCCTGGTATGTGTGCCCTCCTCAATCTCCCAATCCTGGTATGTGTGGCGGTATGCCACTGATCCAGACTATAGGGAAATTGAACCATTTCTTACATGTGCACTGATAGCATTTTTACAGATTCAGATGTGCACCTATACCACCATTAGGTGAACCGATCTATCATTGTGATTAAGTGACAAGTAGTCACAGATGTTTTACAGTACAAAGACATATGGTATCTCTTTTTTGTATATCCGATAGTTTTGGGACACCTCTATATAATGTCTAACAAGTAAAGGTTACTATTTACATTAGGTGACTGGTCACCACTGCTGCTTTCCGCATTTCACTGTGGATGGTTATACCCTTGGCATGGTCAATCAGTAGGCCAAGTGATGGCTAATTATACACTATAGACATGTAACTATGAGAAATTCTACATATATTTATATATTTGTGTGTGTATATATATATATATATATATATATATATATAATTATTATTACATATTGTTGACTTTTTAACTAAGTAGTTGAAATAGAAATGTCAAGATGAAAATCAGTCTATGTATGGGAGAGATGACTTGTGCGAGACACACATAAAGGCTGTATGTACTGGTGCTTATATACTGTATATGAGATAGCACTAGTAGCAATTATATTGGCAGGTGCCCCAGTGGTTAAAGATACCATTAATGGAAATTTGTCAGCAAGTTTTTGCTATGTAATCCGAGTGCACTATGATATACTTTGATTCCAATGATGTATCACTTAATTTCCTGGGTGCAGCAGTTGTGATAGAATCAGAATTTTCTCTGCTGCAGATGTAGCAAAGCTCAGAATGCTGAGCCCTGTATAACCATCCCACACCACTGATTGGCAGTTTTCTGTGTACGATGTATAGTGACAGGAAGTTGCTAATCAGTGGGTGGGGCGAGGTTGGACTAGCAGGCACGCGACACTTAGTCCTCTAGTGATAATCTCCTGCTGATAAAACAGTGATTGTACTGAAACAGCAAAACACGGCCCAGTAAGTGACACATCACTGGAATCAGGGTCTCTGACCCCATGTCATGATGATCTCAGAATAAATCGCAAAAACCTGCTGACAGATTCCTTTTAAGACTTCTAAACCCTGATGGACATACTAAGCAATATATGTTGGCAGTATATAACCAGAGTGAATGCTCAAGACGGCAGACTTTCAATATGAACATAAAAGATTAACTTAGTGGGTAATACACAAAGATGCTGTAGACTATGCTATAACTATATGAATGCATTATTAATTCCTGGAAGTCATACTTTATAAAAGTACTCATAAAATAAATAATGCTGTACTGACGCTGCCTCGAGTGCAGACTATTCTAATACAATGCTGTAATATAGCATAGGATTATCTAAACATTGTTGTACTGTTTCCCATTATGGTTTGTGATGACGTGTTCTTGAACCAGTACACATGTCCTTCTCGTAAATTATATGAAAAAGACACCACTTCTGCCAAGTACATAATCCTCTCTGCACATTGTAAGTCACTGGATGAGTCATTGTGACGTGAGTCATCACATGCAGTCATCTTTATATGACTGCTCACCCATTGTGGATCTGATCTATGGAATCCAGTCTTTAGCTGACCTTTCCCAATCTCTATGACAGATGTGTATGAAAGGAGGACAAAAGAGGCAATTTTCGAGACACATAAAATCAAAACTACAAATCTCATTATCTAAAGCCTAATTGAGAAGGAAACTGACGCATGTGTAGCAAGGGTAAGCTACCAATGTAGGATGATGTGATATATTTATACACCTACCTTTAAGTTTATTATGCTCAGAATCGGCTGGGAATAGAGAGTCTGGGAAAAGCTTGGGGAAGGTGAGACCCGCGTATTTAGGCCGATTTTCTACATAGTTCCGAACGGTTGGCTGAAGTTTCTTCATGAATTCTGGACATGGTGTTCCCAGCTGCTCTATGACTTTGTTCCACTGGTCAATGTCTGAACATATGTTAAGGAATTAACAGTACTTTATATTATTTTTATTATCATTTGTAAACAAAAGGATCACATTGCGATTTTATCTAAGACAGAAAATAAAAATAGCCATTTTTCCATTCTTTCTGTGAGTTCACCATCTTTATTTTCTAAAATTAATATTTACTTGCTGCTATATTGCCTTTTTCATGTATTTGTATTACTGCTGCACCACCCAGCTGCACAGTATTTCCACTGAGCTGAGCTTAACCGTACAATTATATGTGAACCACAGGACAAGAGGGGGAGCGGTGACTGTAGCAGATGTGATACATCCATGGGAAACTGGCCTGAAACCCCCCATACACATTAGACTAATATCAGCCAAAACCTTCTGATATTGATGGTTCCAGCGACAGTCTAGTGTATATGGGAGCACCAGTCAACTGACTGTTCAGGGAGATGTTGATCGGGCATGACCGATTTACTACTGCCAATTGCTTAGTTCTCTCGAAGATAAGTTGCCGGCCAAGATATCAGTTGGCGACTTTCTCATAGATGAAACAGAAGTGCTCAGCCGAATGAGTGCTTCTATGGGACAGATGGATGAATCATTAGCCGAAGCATTATTGGTCCGGCAGTCAATGTGTATGGGGGGGCTTTACTCTATATCTTGCTTTGGTATGTATAATTATTTTGTTGCCAACTTTAAGCCTGGGATGTCACCCCACAAGGATAGTAAGTACCTGTAATTTCTGTGCTATGACCATTATATTCACAATGACTCTTTTCTCATGACTGCGATCTTAATGGTTGCCAACAATTGTGGAGTATTTAAGTCCAACCCAAACCCTCCCAGAAAATCCCCACACCTTCCTGTAACAACGCTGATCCATCCCAAAACATTCATTTTTGAATGGGGTTTATATAAACCCAGACCCTATTGACCCAGATGTATCGGAAAAGCTGGAACAGTTGGCAATGCGGCATCTCTTCTCACTCACCTAGTTATACAGTAAATGTAGTAACAGAAAGGAGGAAAGTATATAAAAAGAAATATAAAGAAATGCCTCTGCTGTTATGTGAATATTAACTAATTTATAGTAAAAATAATCTTAACATGGCTGATCCCTATATCCAAGAATGGATGGCCTGTGCGTTCTGGTGCCACCTATACATAGGGCAACCTAATGCCAGTCTGCCTCTGTAAAGAAGAAACCATAGGAAGCCTGTAGAAACCAATTTCCGATTATCACATACAGAAGCGGAGAATGAGTTCATCGCAAATGTTACACTGACCAAATCTATTCTATCTAATTAATAACCTTGTGACTTGTGTCTGAGGAATGGGGGAAGTTGCGAAAATAACCCTTTACCTTTACCCTTTACAGACACAAAAAAATTGTTTAACCTGATATTTGTACCAGAGTATTGAAGGTGAATTTATTTTAATAGTAAAATATCAAGACGCATTTACTGAAATGACACCACGGTGAGAATTAAATATTATGTTTCTTCAGGGCAGCTAGAAAGGTATGAAAAATGACTTTAATATTATAGAATAAAATGACGTCCAGAAGAAAATAACTCATAAGATCTCATTAAAGTTTAAGCATTCAAAGACATAGAAACATTCAAAAAAATGCATTCATTAAACATGAATCTGTTCCAGCATTAAAAATATATAAATGCTTTTGCTTAGGTATGCACATTCTTACTGCGTATATGGCACCTGCCAACTGCATATCGTGCTTCTGCATGAATGGAATATATAATAAAAGCTTCATTTTAGTATAAAACTAAAGTTGTATATATTTTAAGGCACATACATAGCGAAACTTGGTTCATAGTTGCAATACCGTGGAAATAAGTCACTGATCATGATATAATATCTATCATTGCCTACAGGAATTCAGATATCTAAATTAGGTAAGTTATCATAACTCACAAAAAATATTAACCTTGTCATTGACGGGTGCTGCAGAGATGAATTTGTCATTTGTCACAATGTACCAAAGTATCATTACTTGATGATAATGGTTATTTTTTTTATAGGAAAGCAGGTAGATTAAAGCTATGTTCAAACGCAGCATTTTTTCTGCAGGATAGAAGCTGCTTTTTACAGTATCTGAAAAAGCTATGCGATTTCAGAAATCTCATGCACACGCTTGTTTTTTATTGCTGACGAGAACTGCAGCGTTTTTTAAATCGGCAGCATGGCAATACTTTCAGTGTTTTTCCAACATTTTTTAACCCATAGAAAGCAATGCCAAATTGCAAAAATACATGGCCACAGTGGTGAACCATAAGAAAAACAAAAACAGGCAAATTCATAAAATAGGGATCAAAAAAGAAAATGTGATTTTGTTGCAAACAAAAAAAAAGGAACAAAACATCAAAACTCGACAAAAAAGAACAGGTGCAAATTAAAGAATTTAATCAGAATTAAATTTTCTTTCTTTTGTATGACCAGTCTCATGACAGAGGGGCTTTCAATCACTGGAGAGTAATAAATCAACTCCTTAAGGGCTTGTTCACATGCTGCATTTTTAAGAGCGTTTTACAAGGGAGAAAAAGTACCAGCAAAGTGAATGAGATTTCTGAAATACCATGTACAGTACACGCTGCTTATATTTTTCTTGCGCATTTCAACCATCAAAGCATTTTTTCAAATTTGCATTTTTTTTCAAGTCTTTCAGCGTTTTTGCAGTGTTCTTCACCCATTCAAATTAATGTGGAAAAATTGCAACCCAGAAACACAGTGATCTTACTCCCAAAAAATTTGCTGCATGATTCAACGTGTGCACATACCTTCCTAAAGTTAGGAAACGCTTACAGAGTATGCCGAGAACATGCGAATATGCTTGGTGGGAAAATAGTGATGTCGAATTAACAAGACGCATGTTGTGTTCTATGATTTGACCAGCAGATGGAGCCCTTACTATTCAATGATGCATTGTGCTTAGCGGCATGAATGAACGCATTTGGGAGGAAGCGGTTGCCAAGACACACATGAAAAGCCAGAGATATTAACCTTGAGCCCTGATACTCCACTGATGAACTGTGGCACTTCAGCAGAAGTCTATCTCTTCTAGACAGCATTAGCTAGTAGATTACAGTGCGGCTGGAGGACAGGAACACTATCTCCATATACCAGGGAGCGTGCATCATCCCTCTTTCCCTGTGAACAATTATACATACACATGCAAGTGTTTGCAAAGATGAAATAAAAGCATTTTCTAAATTCTGAAGAAAATAATTGAAATGCCTTTATGACGCTTGCCTCCTTATATGCTGGACCTTCGACAAAAAGAAAGATAAGCTAAACGGCAAGAGTCCTAAATGTGCGTTAAACATGAAATATGTACCCAATGTTACCATTCAGTTATAGTGATCTGAGGCACTCCATGCCTGCAAGAAATAATGTATGATGAGCTGCTGGCTTATCTGTACATCTACATTGGCCTACCAAGCATGGCAGTTCAAGAGGGATCGGTAAAAGGCAATGGGACCACGGTTTTTCTAACTCCTTTGTTCTAGTCATGGATGCAATCCTTTCAACTATTCCTCTACCAACAAGACAATGATGGCATGTCCTATCAATATGCTTTTCATGTAGAAAAAATGTTTAACCCCTAACATCACAAACTTCCTTAATCGGAACATAAACATAGTACCTTGCACCTTAAAGCAATAATTAGATCTTCAGTATATCTCCCTATACAAGGCTAGTTATTCTGCCTCAGCTTGTGCAGCAGTCTCCTGCACTACAAGCCTCTGCAGTCTCTCTTTGTTCCTTTCTGCTTATCATTTCCTCCAACTTCTGTCCCCTTCCTTCTCTAGAGTTTCAACATGTCATTTGTTCCCTCATTGCACAGGTTTGTAGACCGATTTGATGAGTTTTTGCCCTGTGACCAGTGAATGATCAGTGCAAGAGATAAAAAAAAAATTAATGATACATGGGAAAAGTGATCATTTTCCCTAATAAAAATTATTTCAAAGTTTCTTATGTTCGCTTTTCTACTGGTTTTTAAAATATATGTAAAACTGTAGTTAATGTTTAAATTAAATGCAATTTGTCAGCAGGATTTCACCCTCCTAAACTCTCTTTCAACTACAACTCCAGCAATACCTTTACATGGCCAGTCCATTCCTACATAACTGAGAGATCTCTGTGTGATTTTATATGCCAATAAGGTTGCAGATCTGAAACCTCTGTCACTCCAGCTCTATTCTATTCTATTCTATTCTATTCTAGACATAGACCTTCAGTATTAGCATAATTTGGTTGCGCCGGCCTTTCTAAATTATTTTGGATTGCTGGATTTTTACACTTGAGTTTCAGCTTTCTGCTATTATAAAGGATCTATCAAATAGCAGTTTCCAAATAACAGAATGCCAGAACCCCATCAGTAAGTTCAGAGCAAGGGGCAGCTACAAAGAGCATATCTCTCTCTCTGGATAACCTGACCAGACAGTGCACACAGACATTTATTCCAATGAGCACCAAGCAATACTTTATCTACTAATGGACATACAGCGGAATCAACTACTGGTTGCCCTGTACCCCGCAAGTTTACAATTGAAGGGGTTGTCAAAGCCTGGGACAAAAGTCTGCAGTCACACTATGTGACTGCAGATTGCTGAATTGTGTGCGGGGTGGACGCTGTCATGATTCTCCATGACATGTGACTGTATGCGATTTGCATACCTGCAGTCATCTTCTCACTAGTCTCATCCAGCTTCTCTCAATTCACTTCTATTGAGAAAAGCGGAACACACCCAATCGACAAATGGCCGCAAGTTTGCAGATCACAAAAATGCAGCCATGCGGCCGCCTGCTTGTGCAGGCAATCCCGGGCGATTGGGCACTGCACACTGTCATGATTCAGCAGTCTGCAGTCATATAGAGTGACTGGAGACTTTTGTCCCAAGGCTGGACAACAGCTTTAAGTGTTGGGGATCCCAGCAGTGGGAAATCTTGTCATCATTCCACATCATGTTATCTTGGATTCAGTTGCAGAACACTGACAAAAGCAGAGTGATTTACCAGGCAACACTGTACAAACCTACATCGTTTTACAAATGTCAGCTGTGCACAGTAGATTACATGTATCTCCAAGCAAGCAGTAAGCTGTTTTATGAAAAATATATTGTATGCCAGATCAGCAACGAACTGATTAATGGGAGTGCAGATTCAAGTTATCATTAGGGCATGTCCACAATGATGATCACATCATGATTAATCTTTATGACAGCTGGCCCTTCATATCTACACTGACCAGAGGTAGAAGATCAATCAGACAATACAGTGCATACAGTGATGGACTGCTGTGCCTGTGGCCTGCCATAGGAAATAATGCTAGGGACGTACTGTCAATGTATACACCACTGGTGCATGCCAGGTTTTAGTGCATTGTTCTGCTATAATTATGCATACAGATCATGTAGTAAAAATATGGTGCTTCTATCGCATTCACATAGAGGTAGTAACATTTACATGCAAAAAGTCATACTCTTTATAGAGGTATTACATATTTTATGTCTAAGCTGGAAATTAAATTAATATCATGGCTACTGATGGTTTTCTAGTGAAAAAAAAAAACGTTTTCTAGAGATAAAAAGTGTTGAGGATTTGGGACACCTATCTGCTATTTTTATTATGATCTATCAACCAAGAAAATACAATTTCTCAGAAGAAGGTCAGCAACAATCATAAAACTGTTAATCATCATGACAGGTTCCTGATTGATAGACAGGATCACAACCTACTTTGAAACATTTTGGCCCCGATTAATCAAAGTGTTTTTGCCAGAAATCTGGTGTAAACCATTTTGATAAGTCGCAAGGTTGAACAAAAATGTTGCGACTTTTGGTGTTTTTTTTATAAAGATGAGCAAACCCGTAGAAGTTTGGGTTCATCCGAACTTGAGTTCAAAGTTCAGTTCGGGTACCAGAACTTGACTCGCACTTGACCCCGGACGCGAACCCCATATAAGTCAATGGGGACCCAAACTTTGGTGCTGTAAAATGGCTGTAAAATGGTCGTAGCATGGGTTATGGGGCTGCAAAAGGAAGCAAAATGGGGGTAAGAGCAGGACAATTGTCACGCAAACAAATGTGGATAATGACTTAAAATAATATAGAATTAAAAAAAAATAATAATAATCTTGAACCAGGAGGCGGAGATCCAAGTGGAGGAGTGGAACAGTGCCTTGCGTGTGTAGTTTACTGTACTTGTTAATAAATAAATTTAAAAAATGACGTGAAGTCCCCCCTTATTTTTAATAACCAGCCAAAAGAAAGCAGACAGATGTGATCTGGTCTTATTATGCTGTGAAGGGGCCAATATCCATGGATCTTCCCAGCCTATTAATATCAGCCCCCAGCTGTCTGCTTTGCCTTAGCTGGTTATTAAAAATTGGGGGCACCCCGCATCACTTTTTTAAGGCTCCCCCCATTTTTAAGAACCAGCAAAGCATGGATATTGGCCCCTTTCCAGCATAATAAGACCAGCTCACAGCTGTCTGCTTTCCCTTGGCTAGTTATTAAAAATAGTGGGGATCGCACATAGTTTTTTAAAATTATTTATTTATTTTACACTGTCAGGCTGGGTCACGTTCCACAGCCTTATAGCTTCTTGATTGGCTGTGCTACAGCCTTTCAACAAGCTTTATTAGGCTGCCAAACCCGAACAGTAATATGAACATACAGTAAGAAGTCCGCGTTCGGCACCGGACATTGGGTGTTCGGTACGAACTCCGAACTTTACCGTTCAGGTTCGCTCATCCCTAGTTTTCATGCTAGTTTCACCCAACTCTGCCAAAATGGGCAGAGGTGGAGCGGAACAGGAGCAGAATCGGGGCATGAATCAGGAGCATCTGACTCCACAGCACTCCTCCTCATCAAGACTCGCGTGAATAACTCCAGTCTTGATGAATTTGGGTCTTGTATACAATGGAAAAAATGGCAAATCCACAGCATATACTGTGAATGTCTAATATTTGAAGTTCCATCAATATGAGTCTTTTCTCCAAATTCAACAAGCCAAATAGACCAGTCACGATCATAAAAGCAGCACACATACACATCCAATGGTCCAGGTACTCGCCTTCTATTCAATGTATAGGTGGGAGTTCCAGAACCAGTGCATATGTCATAAAAGTTTAAAGGGGTTGTCCGATCAAAACCGATAAGTTTACAGTCACTCTGTGCGACTGCAGACTTATGAATCCCCCCAGCGCACGCACTGTGTGCTGCGGGATTCGCCGGTTTCGGACCCGGGACCGGAGGGTATGTATAAGTTGTACATACCCCCGGCTGGTGGGTGTGGCATTCACTTATACTGAGCCGTGGCCGCACCCTGCCTAGTGATGTGGCCATCTAGTGTATGAAACCGGCGAATTCCCACAGTGCGTGCGCTGGGTGGATTCATAAATCTGCAGTCACACAGAGTGACTGCAGACGTATCAGTTTTGACGGGACAACCCCTTTAAAGTAGGAAAAAACGTCAATGTGATAAGATATCCTTAATGTGGCTGGAATTACATTTTTACAAAGCTCTGAATCTCCAGCTTTCTTTCACATAATTTCAGAACAAAAAATGGCCTGTCTAAAGCTACGCACATACCTGCTTGGACTACACGCACACCCTTGATTGGAATGAAGTTTGGGATAAGAGTTCCATCCTCCAGCTAAAACAGTTTTTATGATTGAGATTGACTTTCAATTATAGCTCTAGATTTTTTACACTAAAAGATACTTAGGTTATGGCATCCAAATATTATTACT
Organism: Phyllobates terribilis; assembly: GCF_046119375.1. Classification (NCBI taxonomy): domain Eukaryota; kingdom Metazoa; phylum Chordata; class Amphibia; order Anura; family Dendrobatidae; genus Phyllobates; species Phyllobates terribilis. The sequence goes on from NW_027362761.1 coordinate 810,634,054, forward strand.
GTTGAGCCTGGATTAAAGGGAGTGTGTCATCAGTAAATTACTGGTACCTATTGTTTAAATGAGATTTCTGAGTTAAATGTAATTTTTTTTGGCAATGTTTTTGTCTATATCACACTGGCAACTGGATTTATTTTAGACTCATACCCCCTGCTTTCACAAATGACTTTTCAAATATCTCATTATCATCAGAGACAAGATTACAATAACAGATAACAGCTGACAATACGGGTTCTACCAGTAACAATAGGTGATGTCACAGCTCCCCCTGCACCCCTGGCTTCATCATGACCTTTCAACAACATGCAAATCAGATGCTTGAATACAAAAGATAGTGACCGAGTCAGAAGATTGCTGCTAATGTACATAAAGATTTCTGGAAATAGGAAGCATGAGTCTAGAATCGCCCCAATGGTCAGTGGGAAAAATGCAAGATTTCATTTTTTTCTGCAGATCATGATATGAAAAAAAAAATTACCCAATTTAAAAAAAAAAATGCATTTAACATAAAAACATGATTTAAACAGGAGGTCAAACTAAACCGCAACAGCACTGTAAACCATGGGGACCTAGAGATTTGCTTAGGCTGTCTTGTTTGTAATGAGGAGCTGCATATTATTAATAAATGCATTATGTTCATTATTTATTCATGACTTTTATACATTATATTAGGTGCATTGAACATATCACAAGATTACCCTAACAAAGCCTTGATTTCTGATTCGCTGCAGGATGAGGTTGGATGTCAGCTAAGATATGATGCAGAAGAAAAACTAAGAGACACTTGGAGTGATCCCTCAGTTTCTTATGTTCTAGTTCTAGCACATGAAGCATCCGGCAGTCAGGGGTATTTTTTTTGTAAGGAAGGATACGATCAGTGCCAGGAAACAATACAGCACCTTTAATCATTTCTCCCATGATGCACCCCACAGACCACATGTCAACTGAAAACAAATAAAAATAATGGAATGAAGAAATAGCAACAAGTTAACAGAAAACAATGCACATGAAGGTCCATCATGTAGTGTGAGAGCAGACAGATAGGGGGAGAAACATTTAACTTCACCAAAAATATAATTATTTTTTTTCTAAAGTGGTCTTACAGTCTCATTTTTTTCAACTATGAGGTGCCAGGTTTTTTTTTCGGTAGCGCCACAGATTTTGAATTTTGCAGAAGCGCCCAGGCTCAAACGCCTCCCTGCCATCGGATGGGTAGAAGGTCTTATTGTTTCACGATTGCTGTAGGTTGTGGGGTTGACAAATGATAAATATTTGTTGCTAGAACACCCCTTTAAGGACTGCTATTTTGAGTGCTCATAACAAAATTCTTGGAAATAATTGGTCATGCAACCATAAAAAAGTCAAGAAATGCTAGATGCTTTACAGGGAACCTGTCAGACAATTTATGCTGCCCAAGCCACGGGCAGAATGAATCAGGGCCTGGCTGCATGAAAATATAATTTGAAGATCCAGCCGTAAACTATAGGTAGAGACGAGACTAGTCCAGCAGAGTTTCCTGGTCATTTTTTCCCAGCGCCACTAAAGGCAATTGAGGTCACGTGTTGCAGCGCTTCAAACTATATTTACTCTGAAACGTTGGAGAGTTTCAGAGTAAATCATACCTGGCTGTACTTGTGCAGCCAGACTTTGCTTTATGTTGCCCATTGTTTGGGTAGCATGAATCAAGTGACAGTTTCCCTTTAAAGGGATGTACAAGGTTCACCATTAATGGTCCATAACCTAAGGTAGGAACCAGATCAGTCTTGTGATATGTTACATACTCTATGGCCTCGATTCATCAAGAAGCAATTTTCTCTGCAGTTTTGATGTGGGTGTGTAGTGGAGTCAGATGCTCCTGACCTATACAGGGAATAGCTCCCAATATTATATCCTGATAAGCCCCTTTAATTCACAGAAACATGTCGCTTCATAATCATACAACATGGAAAATGAAAATTCGTTCACTACTCTAAAGGTTAAGAAAATATTTAGGGAATTAACAGTATATAAAATATTACTAGGAAGATGAAGTAAATTACATTAAAAAAAATTATTAATATTGATTTAGTGTAGAAAAGAAAAGCAACTACACCGTATTTCATTTATCATACTTTCTGGGAGAAAAGCTTTGCTAATAAATTCCTGATGATAAGAACAAAAATCATTACTAAAAATTTCAAACTTTTTCCCATTTCTAAAAAATCATCTTGAATTTTATCAGAAAATATTTGCAGCTATTTAAAGGACCCTAAATAATGGATTGCAAATACAATTATGGGGTTTATAATACAGTTCCACTATCACTTAACTAATTGAGAGTATGGAGTTGTAGTCTGAATGGGAAAATAGGTGGATGATTACCCCATAAAAGCTCCATATATAGTCAGTTTGTAGAAATTTCCTGATGATGATTTTTTTAATATCTTATTTAATCCAAAAATCTATCACTTCCAGTTAAATGAAGGTAGTCAACTTTGTATAACTTTAGCTCCAGTGGGTGCCATTGATGGAAACTTACTGCAATTTCTTGCACCTGTTTAGTGCGATCTTGATACCTGACCTTTACTTTACTTGATACCTGACCTTTACCTGCTTCTTTTTGGTCCTTATTCCTTCTGATTCCATTCCCACCTATAATGGCATATCCACAGTATATGAAAATATTATGTCACACATTTTTAGGTTGGAATAACCCATTAATCGAATGCAGTGCATTCATCTCACAATCTAGATTCTCGATGTATAATGCTGACAATTTAATGTATGACTCCGGATTAACCCTCTGTAAGTGTTTTCAAACATTATATGATTCCGTAGAGACATAGAGCTCAAAGAGTTTGTGGGGCAAGACGGGCTTAAAGCATGTTTGCACTATGCCAGTCTTGATGGAGTAGAGCACACCACTTAATAAGTTTGACATACCTACTAAGTGACGTGCGCCAGTAATGCTACTCCATAGTAATAGTCTAAACGCCACCACTTTTCAAGAATTGGATGGGTAGGCGTGACCACGATGTGTACTAGCTCCTCCCAAGCTCTACCCATTTTGGGGGAGCTGATCCAAAGTGGGGTGAAAATGACAAAACTCACAGACTTTTTGTGCAACTCCACATTGTGCAAAAAAAAAGCTTTTACGACACTTTTGTGGCATAAAAAGCTTTCATGAATCAGCCCCTATGTAACTCAGTAAGAGGGTGCAGTTGCTTCTGAACAACTGACTTTAAGGGGTTTTCCCACGAACGAAAGTTGATTTTAATCAATAGATCTTGGAAGAAAAATAACTTCCACAATTGGATGTGTTTAAATAAAATGTTCCTGTGCTGAGATAATCTTATACATGTGCCCCTGCTGTGTACTGTGTAATGGCTGTGTCTGACCATGCAGGGACATGGTCTGATCATACCACATCTCCTGGGCAGGGGAGAAAGCAAAAGACAATACAGATATTACAGCAGGGGATCGCAGCTGATTCTTTTCACTGACTCTTTTTAAACAATGTTTTACTTCAAAGAAAGAATCAGCTGTGATCCCCTGCTATGCTATCTGTATATTCTTTTGCTTCCTCCCCTGCCCAGGAGCTGTGGTATGATCACAATAATGGTCAGACACAGCCATTACACAGTACACAGCAGGGGCACATTTATAAGATTATCTCAGCACAGGAACAATTTATTTAATCACATCCAATTGTGGAAATGATTATTATTCCAAGATCTATTGATTAAAATCAACTTTCGTTGTGGGAAAACCTTCAAAGAGAATCTATCACCAGGTAATAAAAGTCCAAATTGTTTTGCTCTTATTTTATTCCTGCTCCTCCCCTTAGTAATCCGTGTTTTGTTTTTTTAAAATCTGCCAAACGGTTCCAGAGATATGGGCCTTTTTATTTGATGAAAATTTTTATGGTCTTTACCAAAGGGTATTACCCACAAGGAATAATGCAGAAGAGGCTAAAAACATGCCCAAAGAGAATCGAGTGAGCAACATTCCTTGATGGAATATATACCGATACTTATGCAAGATGAAAATCTACCCAAATTACTCAAAGATTGAGTTCAATGTATTCCAACACATGGATATAGTTTGGGAGATTAATTATTTCCTAGTCTATTACATAGGCTTAATTTATATAAAACTTGGCTTTACCTAAAAGGCTTTTATTAAGTGTGGTGGAAATAAGTGTAATATGTTCACATGGATAAAAAGATTGTATTTTTCAATAGTGAAATTAAAAATAAAATGGTTCACTAGTTGTGATATTAAATATATATGTATATATATGTATATACATATATATATATATATATATATATACATACAATGGTGTAAAAAAGTGTTTGCCCCCTTCCTGATTTCTTATTCTTTTGCATGTTTGTCACACTTAAATGTTTCAGATCACAAAACAAATTTAAATATTTGACAAAGATAACACAAATAAACACAAAATGTAGCTTTTAAATGAAGGTCTTTATTATTAAGGTAAAAAGAAATCCAAACCTACAGGGCCCTGTGTGAAGAAGTGATTGCCCCCTAAACCTATTAATTGGTTGGGCTGCCCTTAGCAGCAATAACTGCAATCAAGCATTTGCGATAACTGGCAATGAGTCTTTTATAACGCTCTGGATGAATTTTGGCCCACTCATCTTTGGAAAATTGTTGTAATTCACCACATTGGAGGGTTTCCGAGCATGAACCGCCTTTTTAAGGTCATGCCGCAGCATCTCAACCAGATTAAGGTCAGGACTTTACCTAGGCCCCTCCAAAGTCTTAATTTTGTTTTTCTTAAGCCATTCAGAGGTGCACTTCCTGGTGACTTTTGGATCATTGTCCTGCTGCATAACCAAAGTGCCCTTCAGCTTGAGTTCACGATCAGATAGTCGGACATTTTCCTTCAGAATTTTTTGGTAGACAGCAGAATTCATGGTTCCATTTACCACAGCAACTCTTCCATGTCCTGAAGCAGCAAAACAGCTCCAGACCATCACACTACCACCACCATATTTTACTGTTGGTATGATGTTCCTTTTCTGAAACACTGTGTTACTTCTACACCAGATGTAATGGGACATACACCTTCCAAAAAGTTCAACTTTTGTCTCCACAGTCCACAGAGTATTCTCCCAAAAGTCTTGGCGTTCATCAAGATGTTTTCTGGCAAAACTGAGACGAGCCTTCATGTTCTTTTTGCTCAGCAGTGGTTTTCGTCTTTGAACTAATTTTGGTCGGCCGGTCACTCCTGGGACGGTTCACCACTGTTCCATGTTTTCGTCATTTGTATATAATGGCTCTCACTGTGGTTCACTGGAGTCCCAAAGCTTTAGAAATGGCTTTATAACATTTTTCAGACTGATAGATCTCAATTACTTTGTTTCTCATTTGTTCCTGAAATTCTTTGGATCGCAGCATGATGTCTAGCTTTTGAGGATCTTTTGGTCTACTTCTGCATTTTGTGTTTACTTGTGCTATCTTTGTCTAATATTTAAATTTGTTTTGTGATCTGAAACACTTAAGTGTGACAAACATGCAAAAGGTTCAAGAAATCAGGAAGGGGAAAACACTTTTTCATACCACTGCATATTGTTATCAGGTCCAATGCACAATATGTGACTTATATTATGTAGGATGAAAAAAACAGGAAACTGAAAACCTGCATTTCTGAACAAATTAACAGTACATACAAAAATATCTAACCTGGAAGCAGTTTTTTTTGCAATTTTATCTGAAACTAGCATAATATAAGACAAGAGAGTCTGATTCTAATGAATGGTCACTTCCTAGGCTGCGTGTTGTAGTTTCAATACAATTAGTGTTTTATCAGCAGGCGATTATCACTGCCTGACTAGGTCTCACATGTACAGAAGTCAGACTAACCCCACCCCCACCATTGATTGGCAGTTTTCTGACTATGTTCAGTGTATAGAGAAAGCTGCCAATCAGGGGTGTGCGTGGGGTTATACGGGGCTTCGCAGTCTGAATACTGCTATGTCTACACCAGATAAAACAGAAATTCCATTAAAACTACACCAAACAGTCCAGTCATGCTGCTCTCAGATTGCACAGCAAAAACCTGCTGACGGATTCCCTTTAATAGATAAACCATGACTCTATATTTCAAGCTTGAAAATGGCTCCATGGAAGAATAGAAACATCCGGTGAGCATGGGTGAATAAATTCTGCATTTTAACTTGAAGTACTAGCGTGCTGCTTCTTATTCAATACAAAGGACAGGAGTGCTTAATCCAGAACAGAGTCAGTATTATTTATTTGCCTGTTATGTAATATTTTTGTATGTTTCCTACAATATATAATTTAGTGGCTGATGTTTTAATGACATTAAAAGCCAAGCATTTTATTATTTCCAAGCCATGAATATGATGGCTGATGTTTTTTTAATGACATGACAACATCTAACCTCGCTTAGGGAATCACCGACCATGCAAATGTTGACTCCTATGAATTTCTCATGGCAGCCCATAAGTAAGCATAGACTATATCTGCAGTCATGGTGAGCTGCACTAAGTTGGTGGCAATCAGGCTAATGTCATTGATCTACTTTGCTGACTTCATTTCTGGAATTACATTTGTGCAAGAAGTGGAATGTTACTAATGAATTTAAGTCAGAGTTGTGTTTGCAGTTGAAATGTTCCATTTACAGAGCCATGCTTAACAAATAAAGCGCTGAATATTACATATATCTGCAAAATTAATTTGCCAGGGAACTGGATGACTGCTGTGCACATTACAGCTTGAAATCAATATTCATAATCCATAATCTCACACAAGAGGTAGAAATGTACAGATTTATGCTTTGCTCAGCTCTAATTGTCACACTGTTATTCATATCGCAAAACGAGCATGAACATAAAAAGTAATAAGGAGATATGGGAGCATTGTGGAGGTTCATAATTTCCAGTCCTATGTTTGATTACCATATTAACTACATCCTACAACTTCAATGGCTTACAGCGGTTTAAGATGTCAGGCAAATGTTAAGCTTCGGTATTTTACCTACTATAAAGTGGAAGATGCCTTGCCGTGCCCTGTACAATGTCATTGTATAGTCAGGGTCAGGAATAGAGTATGTTCTGGTACAACTATAGGGCTGATAAATATAGTGTTCACGACAGAAAACTGGGGTAAAACATTGAATAGTTGCAAATTTTTTGAGCAATTTCGACTGGGCGTGATGGGTTGCGGCTACTACCGCTTGTCAAATTTAGCAAAAGTGTCGGCAATTCTTACTCTAGAAATGTTATTCCAGTCCTCCACTGGAGTAACATTTTTGGTGAAGCGCACAAGGTGCACGTCACTGAAAAGAGGCAAGAAATTCATTAAGTGGCGGACGCCTCCTAATTAACTTGGCGCATCTTATCCTGCATGTGCTCATTAAGACCGGCGTACAAAATGCTAGTCTTAATGAATCTGGGCCTATTTGTATAACATTTTTGTTGCCAAAAATATCAATTCGGGTTTCTATTTGGAACGAGAGATGACTATTTTCTGAAGTGAATGCTATACATATCAGATGCAGAAGGGTCCACCCTTACATCTCTGAATTTCTCACAATACAAATTGAACACATTTCTGCCACTTGCTAGCAAAATCCTTGACAGGCTGCAATTCACATCACAACGACTGAGTATCTATAAACACATACAGCATAAACCTTTTCCAATAGTATTACAAGATCATGCTTTTTTTTTCCAACGCTGATCATTTTGCGCCACTCATTTTGGGAAATGTCAAGCCCAGAAAAAAAGTAGGGAAAGACACTTCTGTAGCTTTCATATTTTGACAGGCCATACACATTAGATAGCTGTTTACTGAACTATTGTTTGACCTACAGCTACTATATCTCTTCTGAACATACACAGGAAAACTTGGCTCAGCCGAGCTTTTCTGATCTCTCTATGAGAAAGTCGCTGTCAGAATCATCTGGCAGTGGCTTACCTCTTTGTCAAACAACTGCCTAAATGTTATGTCCCCAGACACCATCTGTTGGGGGGCAGTCTGGACTCACCCATATACATTATTTGGGAGCCTATCTCACCGAATTTGGCAGTTTTGGACGGCTTTTAACGGAAGATGTAAATTAAGGATGAGAACAGATGAGAACAACTATGTGACGATGGTGGGTGTGGAAACTCTGCGCCACTAGCCGGGCTTACCCTGGAGGGACGTAACTAAGTGACTACCTGGTCTTCACTAGAGCCTCTGATGGTGAGGATAAGCTTGAGCCATTAGGATAGTCACCAGGTGCCATTCCAGGGCAGCAGCTGACCAACAAGTCAAAGGCAGAATACGAGGCACAGAGGGCGAAGACAGAGACGTGGTCAGAAAGTTCAAGGTCGGGGTGGGCAGCACAGGTTCAAAATACGAAGCCGGGTCCTGAGCGGAAAGATCAGACAAAACAAGAAAACAAGCCGGGTCGGTAACAGGAGAGTTTAAACAGTAAAGCACCTTGACAGGGAACTAGTGACAGACTGCAACTAGAATCTAAGATCAGGCAAGGTGTGGAGGGAGGAGATGCCTAATATACCCACTGCTGGCAGGGGATAGGCCAGGGAAGAAAAACTCTGCAGGACACAGTGGTTATAAATTCCTGCAGAGTCTGGCTGTGCTGCCATATAGCCAGGTGGAGACTCTCCAGCAACAGGAGGATACAGCACTGCTGGAAATGCTGCACAAGGCAACTCAGCGAGATGGCTGACACTGGGAGGAGCAGAGTGGTGCACGCAGTAAATAAGACGCCACTTACAACCCCTGTGAGTCACCGGCATGACAAACTATTAGTATACTATGGGGAAAGCCATAGGCTGATTCTTGCTGTTTTTCCTTGTATGTTGTTGCAGTTTTGGTGACATTTGTTGGTGATCAGGATAAAATTGTCAGTTTTAGGTTATGCAAGACTTCAGCTCAAGACAGAGTTGTCAATGAACTGTGGGCAGAAAAGGGGTATGAAGATTTGGAAGAACAGACAAGACTACTATATAAAGGGACCTTAATAAACTGTTGCCCCTTTGGTCCTCATGAATTAAAATTGTATCAAAGAAACAATAGTCGAGCTGCCCAAAGAAAGTGATAAATGGTGACTAAGGATGTGACAGAGACATAATGCCTAGCCTAGGGAAAATATTGTGCACTGCATCGTATATAACAGGGGAGATGTGATGGCAATGAAAAACTATAACCATCATTTTTTTTCCATATCACAATTTTCGTTATAAATCAAATGGAGAAATCTTGCCATTTTGATACTGGCAACTGGGGTTATTTTAGGCTCTTACTTCCTGTTATATCTGGAAATTTACATGCACATTAGCAGCAATAGACTGGCCTTATCTTTTAAGCATCTGATGAGTGTGTGCAAAGGGCACTGCACAGGGAGGAGCACCGCGGAGCTGTAACATCAACTATCGTGATTGGCGGATCCTGTGTTATCAGTTAGGTATAGAGGTGTTACCCATCATTGTAACCCTGCCCTTGATGATAATGAGCCTGCTGAAATCTCTTCCCGAAAGGAAAGGAAATATTAATCAAAGAAGCCAGTTTTATTTTTTTTAATACAGATAAAAAAAAAAGTGGCAAAATGTTTTAAAAAAATTAAAAAATACATAATAGCAATGCTACATTTATTGCTCTGCAATCACGTGCAATCATGTTGCCATGTACATGTATACTGGTAAAATCTATGCTATGATACTAATAAACAAAAAAATCTGACAATACAAAAATAAATATTACAGAGTTCCATTTTTTTGCATGACCAAAAGTCATTAAATAGGTTTATAAGCCCTTTAAACAGAATTCACTGTTCTACTGTATACAGGAGACCACCCCATTTATATAAATTATGCAGCATACACCTACATCTACCCTGAATATTTGTCTTGAATGTGAACGACAAAGTAAAAAAAAAAGTGCATATAATGTGCGTAATAATGGTTAAATCATAGCATTACAGTGAGAACACGATGTGAGGAACAGTTCTACAATTTCACAGTGGAATTTAGAATCGAATGTACTTGCTGAATGGAACACATAAGCCAGCCAAGCTGCGAGCATCAATGTGAAAACCAAGATGTAGCATCTGCACAGCCATGATCTCCTCCAAATGTTGCATCTCTGAATACTGATAATGCATATGGATTTGATGGCAACTTGCAAAGCACACCATGAATAATGAAAAATACAAGCAAAACCCAAAAATCATGACTATAGAGTAGACATAAAAATAAAAAGTCATTCGCGGATATACTCCAGAAGACTGATTTTTATTTTTTTTCTTTGTATTCTAATCATCTGCTGCTATGACTTATACATACCTTCCAACCTATTGTGACTATGACTATGATTGATACTCTGAGAGTGAACAGGAAAAACAGTGGTTACGCTTTCTGTGACCTGCTGAAGAAGAAAATGTTAAGAGAGTAACACTGTCAGTAATCTGCGAAACACTTAATATAGAAGGACCTTTAGAAAAAGAACAGCAATGACCCTATCTATCTGAAGAACCTCTCAAGTGTTTCATAATGCTCTTAATGCTAAGCTTACAAGGAAGGCCTGCTAATCAAATAAACCACTAATTGTATTACTTAAGACAAAGGAACATTAAGACAGTACAAAAGCATAAAGATTTACTCTGGGCCAGATTGTGCACGGAGCTCTGTCAGTTATTTTATCAAGGAGACTTAAAGGGAATCTGTCACCAAGGTTTAGCTATTTAATCTGAGAGCAGCATAATGTAGGGGCGGAGAACCTGATTTCACCGATGTGTCACTTACTAGGCTGTGTGTTGTTGTTTCGATCAAATCAGTGTTTTATCAGCAGAAGATTATCGCTACAGGACTAGGTGTCTCGCACCTCCTTGTCCTCCTGCTCTGTGTAACCCCGCCTCCATCACTGATTAGCAGCTTTCTGTTGATATACAATGTACAGGGAAAGTGGTGTGGGCGGGGTTATACAGGACTAAGCATTCAGAGCACTGCTACATCTGCAGTATAAAAAAATTATTTCATTACAACTGTTGCAGCCAGTAAACTAAGTGATACATTTCTGGAATCAGGGTCTCTGCCCCGACATTATGCTGCTCTCAGACTAGGTAGCAAAATCCTGCTGACAGATTCCCTTTAAGGTCCGTTTACATGGACCAACCGGCCACAAGAAACAACAATCGGTTAGTAAAACTTTGCCGATCGGTGGTCATCTAAATGCCTATTTACGCAGGCAGACCAAAGCAAACGATGCTTTGTAATAGATTGCTCAGTGCACATAGGCTGCCATTGTTCTCAGCAGTGGGAGTGCTGTTTACACAGGACGATGCACCGCTGAAAATGATGATTTTTTGCATTGCGCAAAAGATCATTTCATCCGATGAACGACATTGTGCTCATTTATAGAGTGATTGGCAGCCTGATTACACTGCAAGATAATCGTGAAACGAGCGTTTCTAAGAACACACATTCACAATTATCTATCAGTGTACATTCACCATTAAATTGTATCTTTAGGCCACGGCCCCACTATCAGTATTTGGTCAATATTCGGTCAGTATTTTTTCTCAGGAGTGGGAGCCAAAACCAGGTGAGGAACAATCAGAGAAAAGGTATAATAGAAACAAGTCACCAATTCTGCATTTATCACCCACTCCTGGTTTTGGCTCCCACTCCTGAGAAAAAATACTGACCGGATACTGAGCAAATACTGATAGTGGGGCCGTGGCTTTAGTGAAAAATACAAATTCATTGAAGCAGCATGCCGGTCACAGTCACTTTATTTACAAGCCTGCTAGCCCACGTCATCATCCACCCTCCTCACACATCCAGGAGGTAGTAATACAAGACTCCCCTTACTCAAATGTGTACAGTATATAAGAACGGGCATAACACATGAACTAGAGATGGTGCAGAGGAGGGAGACTGAGACAGGTTCTAAAACTTTAGGTTACTCAGTTTAAGGCCACGTTCACACGTTTAGTATTTGGTCAATATTTTACATCAGTATTTGTAAGCCAAAACCAGGTGAAGAACAATCAGAGGAAAAGTATAATAGAAACACGTCACCACTTCTGTATTTATCACCCACTCCTGGTTTTGGCTTACAAATACTGATGTAAAATACTGACCAAATACTGAGCATGTGAAAATGGCCTAATGGTGCTTTCCTAAATTATTTTGGTAGACTGCTTTAAGTTTATGCAGGAGTAAATAAAAAAAGAAATAGGAAAAGTAAAACCATCCACTCCCTAATTTGGCTGTAACCCCTTCCCAAAATGGACAATTTTTTCCTCCCTTTCTTCCAAGAGCCATAACTTTTGTTTTTTTTTAAGGGACGAGCTGTACTTTTGAATGTCACCATTCATGTTTTAATTTTACCACATATTTTACTGAAAAACTGCAAAAAATTCCAAGTTCACTGTAATTGCGAAAGAAACACAATTCTCACATTGTTTTTTGAGAGTTGTTTTTATGGCGTACATTGTGTGGCAATATCATGCTCCTCATCGGTGTGATTACGATGATGAAAAAACTGGACAAGTTTGGTAATTTTCTTAGTGGTAAAAAAAAAAAATCTGAATTTTGAAAAAAAAAATTATTTGATTGTGTCGCCATTTTCCGAGACACATACACTGTGTTCCAAATTATTATGCAAATAATATTTTCTCAGATTTTCCCAAATTACCTATATGAATTGCAATCATTGTAATTTTCCAGTCAAATAACTATTAGAGTACAATTGAAAGGTTTTTGTACAAACTGCCTATGATAACAGTATATTTTTTAAAAAATAAAAAACTCAAACTGCACTCAAAATGCATGTTCCAAATTATTATGCACAGCAGAGTTTTCAACCTTTTCATTTTAATAAAGAACAAAAAAATGGTCATTTTTGAAATTATAAGCATTAGCAGGTTATTACAAACTGAAATCAAACAGTTTTCAACTCAAAACTTTATTCTAGGTCATGTTACATTTGCACATAGGACCCCTTGTTCGAAAGGAGCTTCTGAACTCTCTCGTCCAATGAATTTGTCAGGTTTTGGATGGTTTCTGCTTCAATTGTTTTGCATAAGGACAGAATACCCTCCCAGAGCTGTTGCTTAGATGTGAACTGCCTCCTGCCATCATAGACACTCCTTTTGATGATGCTCCAGAGGTTCTCAATGGGGTTGAGGTCAGGGGAGCATGGGGGCCACACCATAAGTTTGTCCCCTTTTATGCCCATATCAGCCAGAGATGCAGAGGTGTTATGTGCAGCATGAGACGGGGCATTATCAGGTGTCCAGACTACACTACCAGACTGTTATATGACGAGGTGTCCAGACTACACTACCAGACTGTTATATGACGAGGTGTCCAGACTACACTACCAGACTGTTATATGGGGAGGTGTCCAGACTACAATACCAGACTGTTATATGGGGAGGTGTCCAGACTACACTACCAGACTGTTATATGGGGAGGTGTCCAAACTACACTACCAGACTGTTATATGGGGAGGTGTCCAGACTACACTACCAGACTGTTATATGGGGAGGTGTCCAAACTACACTACCAGACTGTTATATGGGGAGGTATCCAGACTACACTACCAGACTGTTATATGGGAAGGTGTCCAGACTATACTACCAGACTGTTATATGAGGAGGTGTCCACACTACAATACAATACCAGACTGTTATATGAGGACGTGTCCAGACTACACTACCAGACTGTTATATGGGAAGGTGTCCAGACTACACTACCAGACTGTTATATGGGAAGGTGTCCAGACTTTACTACCAGACTGTTATATGAGGAGGTGTCCAGACTACAATACCAGACTGTTATATGAGGAGGTGTCCAGACTACAATACCAAACTGTTATATGAGGAGGTGTCCAGACTATACTACCAGACTGTTATATGGGGAGGTGTCCAGACTACAATACCAGACTGTTATATGGGGAGGTGTCCAGACTACAATACCAGACTGTTATATGGGGAGGTGTCCAGACTACACTACCAGACTGTTATATGGGGAGGTGTCCAGACTACACTACCAGACTGTTATATGGGAAGGTGTCCAGACTTTACTACCAGACTGTTATATGAGGAGGTGTCCAGACTACAATACCAAACTGTTATACGAGGAGGTGTCCAGACTATACTACCAGACTGTTATATGAGGAGGTGTCCAGACTATACTACCAGACTGTTATATGAGGAGGTGTCCAGACTACAATACCAGACTGTTATATGGGGAGGCGTCCAGTCTACAATACCAGACTGTTATATGGGGAGGTGTCCAGACTATACTACCAGACTGTTATATGAGGAGGTGTCCAGACTACACTACCAGACTGTTATATGGGGAGGTGTCCAGACTACACTACCAGACTGTTATATGAGGAGGTGTCCAGACTACACTATCAGACTATTATATGGGGAGGTGTCCAGACTACACTACCAGACTGTTATATGAGGAGGTGTCCAGACTACTCTACCAGACTGTTATATGGGGAGGTGTCCAGACTACAATACCAGACTGTTATATGGGGAGGCGTCCAGTCTACAATACCAGACTGTTATATGGGGAGGTGTCCAGACTATACTACCAGACTGTTATATGAGGAGGTGTCCAGACTACACTACCAGACTGTTATATGGGGAGGTGTCCAGACTACACTACCAGACTGTTATATGAGGAGGTGTCCAGACTACACTATCAGACTATTATATGGGGAGGTGTCCACACTACACTACCAGACTGTTATATGAGGAGGTGTCCAGACTACTCTACCAGACTGTTATATGGGGAGGTGTCCAGACTACAATACCAGACTGTTATATGGGGAGGTGTCCAGACTACACTACCAGACTGTTATATGGGGAGATGTCCAGACTACAATACCAGACTGTTATATGGGGAGGTGTCCAGACTACACTACCAGACTGTTATATGGGGAGGTGTCCAGACTACAATACCAGACTGTTATATGAGGAGGTGTCCAGACTACTCTACCAGACTGTTATATGAGGAGGTGTCCAGACTATACTACCAGACTGTTATATGAGGAGGTGTCCAGACTATACTACCAGACTGTTATATGAGGAGGTGTACAGACTACACTACCAGACTGTTATATGAGGAGGTGTACAGACTACACTACCAGACTGTTATATGAGGAGGTGTCCAGACTATACTACCAGACTGTTATATGAGGAGGTGTCCAGACTATACTACCAGACTGTTATATGGGGAGAACTGTGTGCTTCGTATGAAGAAAGAAAAAAAAATGGTCAGTTATGCCCGTATTGCCTGTTTAAATTCTAAGGGAGTATTCCTATCTGCCACTACTGCTGCTCAGGATGAATTAATTGAATTTCGGGTATTTGTGGATTGTGGTTCTACTCTGAATGTGATTGATGGGGGATTCTTGGAAAAACTTAGATTAGAACCTAAAACTTTGTCATCCCCTATTGCTGTGGTTTCTGTTGATGGCTCTCCCTTGAAGAGTGTTACTCATAAGGTCTGTGAATTTCCCCTCACTATTAATGGTATTCACCAAGAAAATTTGGATTTGGTGGTATTGGATAATTTACCTTCTCCAGTAATATTGGGGTTACCCTGGTTAAAATTGCACAATCCTGTACTGGATTGGTCTACCAATGAAATTAAGTCCTGGAGCCCTAAGTGTTATGACAAGTGTTGTAACGGACGTATTGCTGCTGTGGATAAAGGGGAATTGCCTGTACCTATTCAGGATTTTTGGAGAGTTTTTTCTGAGGAGGAGTCACAAATTTTGCCTCCCCATAGAGACTATGATTGTACCATTGAATTTGTCCCTGGAGCGACTCTTCCTAAAAGTCGTTTATTTAATCTTACTATTCCTGAGAGAAAGGCTTTGGAGGAATACATAAAGACAAGCTTGGCCGCTGGTCACATTAGGCCTTCCAAGTCTCCTGTGGCTGTTGGATTTTTTTTTGTAAAAAAAAAAGATGGCGGTTTACGTCCTTGTCTGGACTTTCGTGAGATTAATAAAATTACTGTACGCAATCCTTACCCACTGCCATTGATTCCTGATTTATTTAACCAGTTAGTGGGGGCCAAGTGGTTCTCTAAAATTGATCTCCGGGGGGCATACAATTTGTTGCGCATGAAGGAGGGTGATGAATGGAAGACTGCTTTTAACACTCCTGTGGGTCATTTTGAGAATCTGGTTATGCCTTTTGGTCTTACCAAGGCTCCAGCATTTTTTCAGAATCTTATTAATGACATCCTTAGACCTTTAATCGGCAAAAATGTGGTTGTGTATTTGGATGACATTCTGATTTATTCGCCTGATCTGGAGTCTCATTGGCGGAGCGTACGTGAGGTATTACAGTTATTAATGGACAATTCGCTTTTTGCTAAGCTGGAGAAATGTGAGTTCGCTGTACAGAGAATTAGTTTTTTGGGCTACATTATCTCCAGTGAAGGTTTTGAGATGGACCCGGTTAAAGTTCAAGCTGTGCAGGAATGGCCTAGGCCTATTGGTTTGAAATCGATACAGAGGTTTTTGGGTTTCGCCAATTATTACAGAAAATTCATAAAAAAAATTTCTATTATTGTCAAACCGCTGACCGATCTCACCAGGAAAGGTGCTAATGCGGTTCAGTGGACTTCTGAGGCCATTGAAGCTTTTGTGTTTCTAAAGGAGAGGTTCATCTCTGCTCCCATCCTTATGCAGCCTGATGTGACTAAGCCGTTTTTGGTTGAGGTTGATGCTTCTTCGGTGGGGGTCGGTGCGGTGTTGTCTCAGGAAAACAAGGATGGAGTACATCCCTGTGCCATTTTTTCAAAAAAATTTTCTGAGACTGAACTTAATTACGATATTGGTAATCGGGAATTGCTGGCGATTAAACTCGCATTTGAACACTGGCGTCACCTCTTGGAAGGTGCTGAATTTCCCATTCAGGTTTTCACTGATCATAAAAATCTGATCTATCTTGATGCTGCCAAGCGCTTGAATGCCCGTCAGGCTAGGTGGGCACTTTTTTTCTCGCGGTTTAATTTTTCCGTTACTTACATCCCGGGTACCAAGAATGTTAAAGCGGATGCTTTGTCTCGCAGCTTTTCTCCCATGGTCGGTGTTGAGGAGGAAGAGGAGAGCATTTTACAAGAAGGTGTTGTGATTGCTGCTTTGGACTCCGTTTTGGAGGATGAGATTCTTAAAGCTCAGGAGAATGCCCCATCTAACACTCCCCATGGGAGGTTGTTTGTGCCTAGGACCTTTAGGAGAGATTTGTTTGTTGAGTGTCATGAGTCTCGGTTGGCAGGTCATCAGGAATTTCTGAGACCAAGAGACTTGTGGGTCGCAGTTTTTGGTGGCCTGGATGGCAGAAGGAAGTCATTAAGTGGGTGCGTCAATGTACTGTGTGTGCTAGATCCAAGTCTTCGCATGCTCCTGCTGCGGGGTTGCTTTGCCCTCTGGAGGTTCCTAGTGCACCTTGGACACATCTGGCTATGGACTTTATTACTGACTTTCCCCCCTCTGAAGGTTTCACGGTCATCTGGGTGGTCGTGGACCGTTTTAGCAAGATGTGTCACTTGGTTCCCTTCATCAAACTGCCTTGCGCTAAGACACTCGCTAAGGCCTTTGTCAAGGAAATTGTCAGACTACATGGTGTTCCTACTGACATTGTTTCTGATAGGGGACCTCAGTTCGTGGCTCGTTTTTGGCGTGCCTTTTGTGACAGGTTGGGAGTTCATTTGTCGTTTTCATCTGGATATCATCCTGAGTCTAATGGTTAGACAGAAAGGAAGAACCAGGATGTTGAGCAGTTCTTGCGTTGTTTTGTGGCAGACAATCAAGAGGGGTGGTCTGAGTTTCTGCCGCTTGCTGAATTTGCTCTTAACAACCATACATCCTCTTCTGCTGGGTGTTCACCTTTTTTTTGTTGTTCTGGGAGACATCCGTCTTTTGGGTCATTCTCCAAATTGGTTTCGGCTGTGCCTGAGGAGGAGAGTTTTTCCGGTGATTTGGAGAGAGTTTGGACGGATGTGCGTGGTAATCTTCAGGAGGCTAACAAAAAATCTAAGAGGTACTTTGATAGGAAACGGCAAGAGGTTTTGTTTGCTGTTGGTGACATGGTTTGGTTGTCCTCTAAAAATCTGCGATTGAGGATTCCTTCTAAAAAATTGGGTCCCAAGTTCGTAGGGCCCTTTAAGGTGCTTCAGATAGTTAACCAATCTGCTGTTAGGTTGGAGGTTCCTACGTCCTGGAAGATTAACCCGGTGTTTCATGTTT
Organism: Phyllobates terribilis; assembly: GCF_046119375.1. Lineage (NCBI taxonomy): Eukaryota > Metazoa > Chordata > Amphibia > Anura > Dendrobatidae > Phyllobates > Phyllobates terribilis. The sequence goes on from NW_027362761.1 coordinate 810,652,321, forward strand.
CTCTGTTGAAAAAAGCTGATGTGTCGGATGGTGACGCCTCTGCCACTGTTCCTCCGGTGGTGGAGGACGGGGAATATGAAATTTCCCGCATCCTAAATTCTAGACGGTATAGAGGGAGTTTGCAGTATCTCGTCGCCTGGAAGGGTTTCGGACCTGAGGATAACTCATGGGTGAGGGCGGATGATGTTTCTGCTTCCAGACTTGTCAGAGCGTTTCACAGGAGGTTTCCTGGTAAGACTGGGCCTAGGGGATCCGGAGGATCCTCTTAGAAGAGGGGGTACTGTTAGAACTCTCCTGTTAGTTTTTTTTTAGTTTGCTGGTCACATGACCATTTTTGCCTATTTAATCCGGCTCCGCCCTCCTGGTCTTGCTGGACTTCATTGTATTTACTACTCTTGAGCTAGCTTGGTGCTCTGTTGCCGTTCTCTGTTAGTTTTGCTAGGTCTTCTGACCTCTATGCTTTTTGTTGTGTGTTTGTCTTTGACTGCTACTATTTCTGCTAGGAGGTGTCCAACTTATCCCAGTCCCTAGTTCTTGTAGGGATCCCTCCCTCACATCTATAGGTCTTCGTACAGACTAGCCGAGGACTTTAGCGGGTCTGATCGCAGGATCAGGTTCCCCGTTACATCGTAGGGATCTAGTTTAGTTCTATTGTAGGGACAGTTCTCCTGTCTTTCCTTAGTCCCTGTAGCAGATCATAACAATATAGTCCTGGACTACCCCATTAAAGGGTTTGCCCAGTACTCAGACAACCCCTTCTCAACCCCTTTGTTTGTCCCCAGTAAAAATAATAACACTTATACTCAGCAGGCGCTGTTCCAGTGGCGTTGGCTCTTCCGGGGCTTGCGTGACATTGTTACGCCACAAGATCCCTGTGGCCAATCAGCAGCCATATTACTCTCCCTGCGTTCAGACGTATTACATACTGTCAGAATTCCTGTTGTCCTTCTACAGTTTGACTACTAGTGCCTGCTATTATTCACCTTAATAATTGTGCTATAATTCAACTCCTTACCACTGGAGGCTGCTGTTTTGTTCTGCAATTGCCCTTTACTAATATGGAAGATTATGAACCTGCAGAATCCATCTTGTTTCCTGTTTGAGCTTACTTAAAGCCACATGGATCTCTCACTCATTGCTTGAGTATTGTGTCTAGCTGTTAGTCTAGTTTCAGTCTCCAGCTTCTGAACATTCTTACCCAGACTGTTCTCATTCATCTACGGATTGTTTACTACAACTCCTTTTCTTTATGCAAGAACTTCTACTACCGCTTGCTGTTCCTGCTTGTGCTCTTTCGGGCCACTGGTTTCCAGCAGTACTACGCCAGTATTGTAATAGGATACTCAAGCCTTAATCAAAGATGCCACTGAGGAAAATTTGGAGGTTCCTTTAAATAAGATGAACTGTTTGCTTACGAACATCTATGCAGATATGTAAACACTGAAAACAAAATACAAGGCATTTGAAACTCAGACATCTCATAACGTTCAAGATCTAAGAAATAAGATTGCCCTGCAGTCTGAACAGATCCTTCAATTACAAAATCAACATATTTCTCCGACCCCTTCACCCACCCTTCCACTCCTACCTTTCAGGTTTGGTGGAGACCGTGACAAATTTTGTGGATTCATCAATCAGTGCAGATTGTATTTTGGTGCACACCCTGCTCACTTCCATACTGACAGATCAAAAGCATTGTGTATCATTATGCTATTGAAACATAAAGCATTAGCCAGCCCCCTTACTGAAACTCATGATGATCGACTTAATGATCTGGAGGCTTTCCTAGCAACCATGAGCCAGGTGTTTGATGACTCTAATTGTTGTGCAACAGCTTCAGCTACACTGATGGCGCTACGTCTGAGTAAGCGCTCTGTTGCAGGGTACGCCTCAGAATTCAGACGGTGGGTGATTGATACCGAATGGAATAATGCGGCAAAATCATCTTTTTTTAAGAACGAACTCTCCAGCGCACTCAAAGATGAACTAGCCTGGGCCGAAGCTCCCACAAACTTTGATGACTTCAATTACCATCGTATTCGTATAGACAAGCGATTATCAGAGAGAAGATTGGAAAAGTGGAATTCAAACTGGTTGAATCCATGCAGGTCGACAGCCTGTTAAAACGTGAATGAGCTGAGAGAAAAGAACGGAGACTTTGGGAAAATCAGTGGTTTTATTGTGGTAAGACTGACCACTTTCTCATCAATTGTCCTTCTCGACTACGTAAGACAGTGGCACTAGTAGCAGATCCCAACTTTTCAGACGAAGAATCAGTCTTGTCTGAACCAGCGCCTCCAGTGAATGCATTTTCCTCTATTGCACCCAACATTAAAAAAGAAAACAAGCACTCTCATTGCTTCCTTTCTATCAAACTTTAAGTTGATTCTCAATGGATTTCCACATCTGCCATGGTTGATTCAAGAGCAAATGGAAATTTTATGGACATCTCTTTCGCAAAGGAACATGGGGTAAAAATTCAAAACAGACTTTCATCTATTATCATGGAAACTGTTGACGGATCTCCACTAAATTCGGGACCAGTGAAACAAGACACTGAACTCCTAGAGATAGTTATGGAACCTAATCACCATGAAGTCTTATCGTTCTTACTAATCTCATCTCCACATTTTCCAATAATCCTGGGGTTGCCATGGCTACAGACTCAAACTCCCACAATCAACTGGGAAACCAAAGAAGTCTCGTTTCCATCTACTGTTCACTCTCCACAGGCTTCACCAAATGAAGAGGTTGTAGAGGATCCTGAACAATCTTCTAAACTACCATCTATATATAAGGAATTTTGATGATGTATGTGACAAGAAAAATGCAGAGAAACTCCCTCCTCATTGGCCATATTATTGTCCAATTCATCTATTGCTTGGAGTAGCGATACCCTTTGAAAGCATTTACCCACTGGCCGAGCAGGAATTAAAAACACTCAGGGAATACATCGATGAAAATTTAGCTAAAGAATTTAATTGTCCATCTTCATCACCAGCAGGTGCACCTATATTTTTTGTTAAAAAGAAAGACAGCTCCTTGAGACCCTGTGTTGATTAAAAAGAATTCAATAAAATTACTGTAAAGAATCATTACCCTCTGCCTTTGATTCCTGAATTGCTGGACAGAGTTTGTCATTCAAAGTTATTCACAAAACTGGATCTTCGAGGGGCATACAACTTGGTTCGTGTTGGACCAGGTGATGAATGTAAAAAAGCATTCAGATCACGTTATGAACACTATGATTACTTAGTTATGTCGTTTGGACTGTGCAATGTTCTTGCAACGTTTCAGCATTTCGTTAATGACATTTTCAGAGACTTGCTTGATCAATTTGTAGTCATTTATCTGGATGATGTACTAATCTTTTCTAATTCTGCAGAAGAGCATCAGAATCATGTGAAAACTGTGCTAGAGCGTCTAAGAACTCACCATCTTCATATTAAGCTATAAAAATGTGAGTTCCATCAAACAGACATCCAGTTCTTGGGCTATATAATCTGTACTCAAGGATTTCAAATTGATTTAAGCAAGATTCAAGCTATCACTAAGTGGCCAACGCCAAAAAATTGTGAAAGAAGTCCAACGATTTGTGGGCTTTGCTAATTTTTACAGACGTTTCATTAAGAATTTTTCAGGTATAATTGCAACAATCACCGAAGTAACAAAGAAAAGCAGATCATTTGTTTGGTCTCCTCAAGCACAATATGCTTTTTCTTGCCTGAAGACAGAGTTCACAACAGCTCCTATACTGATTCATCCCATTCCTGAACATGCTTTTATTGTAGAAGTGGATGCTTCAGATGGTGCAATAGGTGCCATTCTAACACAAAGAACAGGAACAAAAGATTTAGAGACAAATCGGTTCCAAGGCACCAGAGAGATTCTATTCATTTATTCATCCAAAATGCATCATAAAAGCAACATATTGGCCAGCAAGTTGCCTATTTCAAGCATAAACAAAATGGCATCCACAGAGCCTTGGAGTGGTGCAAAGGGAACTAACATTATGGACACAGGAACAAAAGATTGGCTTCATCCTTGTGCCTGTTTCTCCAGAAGTTTGACAGTGTCAGAGAAGAATTATGATGTGGAGAAAAAAGAGCTCTTAGCTATGATTGCTGCTATCAAGGATTGGAGACATCATCTAGAAGGAGCAGCTTAACAAATTGTTGTTCTTACTGACCATGGTAACCTTGAATTCATCAGGTCTGCCAAATGTTTGTCCCCCCGCCAAGCTCGATGGAGTCTCTTTCTTAACCAATTCAACTTTGTTATCTCTTAGAGACCTGGCTCTCGTAACGGTAAGGATGATGCTTTATCAAGGATCTTCTCCAAAGATCCTTCTACAGCAGCACCACCACCACCAACTATTCTGCCTGAGTCCAGCTTCCTGGGGGTGATCCATAAGAACAACTTGCTGGAAATTATATGGGAAGCATACGAGACAGACCCAATTCTCCTGCATCCACCAGATGATATATCTCTTACCTTTCAAAATAAAGTATGGACTCATAATCATTGCATCTATTTTCCAGAAACTATAAGACTTAAAGTATTAAAACTAATCCATGACTTCAAGTTAGCAGGACACAAAGGAATTTAAAAAAACAAGAATTTCTGTCTTGTTTCATTTGGTGGCCCTATTGCCAAAAAGATGTTAAACAATATGTATCTTCCTGTAGCACCTGTGCCATGTATAAAACTCCCCGCACATCACCAATGGGATTATTGCAGCCTCTGAAAATTCCATCTCGTTCTTGGGGCTTTATATCTATGGACATTATTGTGGAACTACCAGTTTGAAAGGGAAAGAGTTAAATCCTAGTAGCGGTGGACCGACTAACGAAAGGAGCACATTTTATCCCCTGCACTGGTTTACCTTCTGCTAAAGAGACTGCTAATCTTTTAATTCAAAATGTGTTTCATCTTCATGGGGTTCCAGACGAAGTTGCCTCTGATAGTGGAACACAATTTACATCGAGATTCTGGAAGAATTTTTGTGCAGCATTGGACACTGATGTCAGCTTATCTTCTGCATTCCATCCACAATCTAATGGTGAGACTGAACGCACAAACCAAACCTTAGAGCAATATCTCAGATGCTACATTTGTCATCTCCAGGATGACTTGGTTGATTTGCTTCCTATGGCAGAATTTTCATACAACAATTCTCAAAATGCTTCGATCAAACAAACACCATTCTTCACAAGTTCTGGGTACCATCCAAGTATCCTTCCTAATTTTCCAAGAGAAACGCCTATCTCTGCTATCACTGACAGAATACAATCCCTGCAACACAATCTGGAAATACTAAAAGGGACTTTAAGAATTGCCCAAGAGAAATATAAGGAAGCAGCAGATCAATCTCGCAGACCTTCTCCAAGCTTCCAAGTGGGTGATGAAATATGGCTTTCCATCAAGAACTTGAAACTTCATATACTCTCACCAAAACTGGGTCAAAAATGTATTGGTCCTTTTAAAATAATTGGACAAGTTAGCTCAGTAGCTTTTCGCCATCAACTTCCCAGAACAATGAAGATAAATGCAGTGTTCCATGTCTCCTTACTAAAGCCATTTGTTCCAAATCCTTTTCCAAGGCATCGTCTACCTCCTTCTGATTCTATTGACGCGAATGAGTAAGACAATTACACATTTGAAAAGGTCCTGGATTCCAGAATATTCAGAAACAAGTTGCAGTACTTAATAAAGTGGTAAGGGTACGGCCCTGAAGACAACTACTGGGAACCTGTAGAAAATATCGACTGCTTAAAGAGTTTCACCAAAAATACCCACATAAACCAAGCCAAGCATCATTCGGAGGCCCCTGTTGAAAGCGGGAGTAATGTCAGAATTCCTCTTACCCTTCTACGGTTTGACTACTAGTGGCCGCTATTGTTCACCTTAATAATTGTGCTGCAATTGCACTCCTTACCACTGGAGGCTGCTGTTGTGTTCTGAAATAGCCCTTTACTAATATGGCAGATTACGAACCCGTGGAAATGCTCTTGTTTCCTGTTTGGGCTTACTTAAAGCCGCATGGATCTCTCACTCATTGCTTGAGTATTGTGTCTAGCTGTTAGCCTAGTTTCAGTTTCCAGCTCCTGAACATTCGTACCCAGACTGTTCTCATTCATCTACGGATTGTTTCCTACAACTTCTTTGCTTTATCCAAGAACTTCTACTACAGCTTGCTGTTCCTGCTTGTGCTTCTTCGGCCACAGGTTTCCAGGAGCACTACAGCAGTATCGTAACACATACATCCAGAGGGAGTGAGAGAGCAGCAGCAATGGTGCTGGCACCAGAGGTGAGTATTAGTGTTATTCTTTTACTGGAGGCAAACATACGGATTGAGAGGGCATTTATGGCTTTGAAAAAGTAAAGTGCACATGTATTCCACTTGTTTGTATAAGTAACATTTTTCCAATGCCTGTCTTCCCTATTTAGCGTACAAACAAATATACAATTAGAGATTACAGGACATGAACAAATATCAAATGTCCTTCATGGTACTTTTTAGATTATCTATCCTTAGATGAGATATTAAATGACAAGATTAGTAGAATCTATGCTCTAAACACAAGTATGATATTATAGATTACAATACCCTGTAGTATATAGGCATACAAAGCTAGTAACACACATGCAGTGGGTATCAGTACAAGATGTTTTCATTGAGTTGAGACACAGTACCAAAATGTAATTTTACTTTAGCACTAATACATATAGAAATTTAATTTGAACCCATTGACCATTTTACACCTGTATACTCATGGGCATGTAAGACAAAAACTTTTTTTTTAAAACACAAAAATAATAATAGGGAGAAGAGTTAGTAACAACAACAGGTATGGTGGTTAATCAGACATGTAAGATAGGCAAGTTGGAAGGTATGTTTCCATGAAGCTCCAGAATAGTGCAAGGATACAGTCCCTTCCAGGAAAGAGGATCTTGTGGCGGACCATTTCTCCCATAATGCATCCCACAGACCATATATCCACTAGAAGTGCAGAAACAAGGTCGTTAAGAAATGGAAACAGGAAAAGGTAAGGTTAGCTAAGAAGGTAAGTTCCTTAAGCATGTGGAAGGAAGTGCAAATTGAAATGTGTAAAAATGCAGTTATCCCCACCCTCACAAATAAAAAAAAAGCTTAAATTTAGGAACACTTATGAAAAGTGATTCACAGGAAAAAATGTACAGATATAATATCATCTACTTTAAATTAAGTCTCCAAGAAAAAGAACATTATTGCGGTTCAGACACGCTCTTAAGGAGCCAGAGAAGAAACCTGGTTTTAAACTTGAATGGGCATCATACAGTAAAGCATTTTCACTGGCAAGTATTAATTTAAATTTATTTTAATTTAAAAATAAAAGTATTGTTTTCTGTATTGTCTACGTAGATTTTCAATCAATAGTCATATATTTTAAAGGTAATGACTCAAAACTAGAGATGAGCAGATCGCTTGCGCAAGCCCTGTCCATGGTCCAGGTACATACTCTCTCGGTATGAATTTCCTGAGCCTCCAGTTCCTCAGCATGGCATTTGGTTCGCCGGCCTGGCATGATGTCACATATGGGGTGCACAGGTGACATATTGACAGCCCGGCTAATCATAAGGCAAGCTTGAAATTTCAAAGGGTAAGGCAACTCGTGCAGCTCCTGTCTATGGCCAGAGAGCACTGACTTGGATTGTGGTCTGGGGTGTCACAAAGTAATCTCTACTCAAATCCATTTCATCTTGTTTTTTAATCTTAGAAATGTTTCGACACTTGTGAAAGTTGAAAAATGAATTGTCTCACACACTGGACATCAGGGTAAAGAGAGCTAGGGATGGAACTAACTATCACATGGTAGAATTTATGTCTAGCATGGTTTGAGAAGGAGTGGCATGACATAAACTCTAAGTGTCACAACGCATATACATCAAACCAGTAGGGGAAATTAGAGGTTGGGTACATTGGAAAACCAAAGATGTAGTGGCCTGGTACATGAAACATAGGAGAATTCAGATTAGTTGTCTGTCCTTTCAGAGATTTTCCAGAGACCATTCTCCTGTCCACATTCAGACTTAAAGTGACCCCGATTCCTAGAACACGCAAGCCCCCCAATAGTGAGGATATCTTTGAATGGAGCAGTGGTGCAGCAACTGGCTCTTTTCCTTAGTCGATAGACATTGAATGGGGTGGCAGGGTGCATACCTAGAAACTCTTGGAAGCTAAATATTGCAGATTTTTTTTTCTTGTGAGTCAGTTTTCATAAATGTTTCTAATGGTTATCATTGAAATTAATAAGCAAATTAAAAAAAGCAAAAAATGCAGCTTAAACCCAATGCATTTTTGTAAACCAAAATTACCCATTTTAGCAAATAGGTGAACAGATTTTAAATGCCACCTTGTAACTGTACAGATGGGGATAAGGTAAAATCTCCGAGAATGGAAATACTAAAGATGACAGAAAATAAGACAATAAGCTTTAGTAATATGATGGATGTGAAAAGATCTTAATAAAGACATGTCATTTTCTGAATTAAATTATAATGAATGCTGTTAGACTAAAAAAAAAGTGTGTTATAATGGTAAGACCAAAGCAATTTTCTTCAAAATTGCATTTTTTATTTAGTATCACATTATGATGCTCAAAATAACTATGGCATGATATTAAAAAAGGAAACTAAATAGATCTAAAATATCAAATAACAACTGATTTAAAATAATATTTATGTATAAAATCCACATAGTTCTGTGTGTAAAAAATATTGAAAAGATAATACAGTTAACGTAAATCACCTCGTGACCAAGGGGCCAGTATTGCGCATGGCTAAATGATGCTCTAAAGTTTTTATTATTTAGCATATATAACTGTACATACACATACAGTAGGAGCTTGGAAGCTAGTTTCTAAGGTGATGCATTTGTTCTATGCTTTTTCAAATTAAGGGCAGAGACAGACGGCCGTATTTCTCTTGCGAGGATCGCATGGTAAACCTTGCACTGGCCGGCACCTCTCCTGACCTGAGCTTGACAGCTCCATAGAAATCCATCATTCTGTCATACTCCGGTCAGGAGAGGTGTCAGCCAGTCCATTCAGTGCGATGCGATCATCACACGAGTTGTACGGCAGTCGGTTTCAGCCCTAATAGTTTTAAACAGTAATTTATTTTCCTAGGAAATAGAGTCTCTAGACTTTTTTCTCTCCAGAGCTCCTGTCTGCTATCAATATTGAATAAAAATAGCCTCTTATTTATTGCCCAAGGTCTATAACTACATTTGTCTATAGATGACATTATCAAAAAAGGATCCATATTGGAACATCAGTCTAAGGAAATGTATAATGTACTCCACACCCCTAATTGGTAGTTATCATTTTTTTTTGCTTCCTAAAGTTAACCCCATTATGCCTCTTCCCCTCATGTTGGACTCATGAGCATCCAGTAAACTGACATATGGGTCTTGCTTAAATGGGTATGTGCAGAGACAGTTAAGCCAGCTCTAAAATGTTATAACTCCAGTAAAAAAACTTATATCTCAGACTCCTGGACAAAAAAGTAAGAAGAAAATGGGTTTTCAGGGTGAATATTAGGTTTTGAGTGGACTTGGGCTTTAATAGCAACTTCAACATAAATCCTTTTAACAAGTCAGATCTAAAGTAAAGTGCAGAAACAAGGTCATTAAAGTGTATCCGTCATTTTAACTTTCATTTCATAAATCAATAGTAAGTAAGCAACTCTGAAATATATCTTATCAGAGAAATTAGCTTCTTTCTTCTCCATGACTTATCTTTCATTTTCAAAATTCTCAATTCACGGGTGACATCTGTATTCAGTGACTACCCATTTTTATATTACTGAGATATGAGATGACAGTTGCTATTGATAGGAGTCTTGAAATGAGGAGCAGGAAAGAGGGAGGAGCTAGAGGCAGAGCTCCTCGCTCCTGTCTACACAGAAGCTTACCAGTACCAACTGCCATCTCTTATCTCAGTAATGTAATAATCCATCTTCACTTAATACAGATACCTGTGAATTGAGAATTTTAAGAATGAATGATCAGTCCAGTAGGAGAAAGAAGTAGACTTCTCTGATAATGTATATTACATAGATTCTTATTTTCACGAGGACTATTGATTTATGAAATAAAAATTAAAACAATGTTTACTCTAGGAAATGGAAACAGGAAAAGGCAAGGTTAAAAAGTCAGATCTAAAGCTGTTGCCAGAATTCTTTTGTTGAAGAAGACTCGATAATCGAACGTTCCTTCTGGATGTTTTAAGCATATGCAAATGAATTTAATGAATAAATATATATTTGTCTTCATTCTATTTTATTTAAAAACACTGTATTTCATGATCGTGTCTAAGGCACAGCCTACCATTTTCTTTGTATCCCATTCCGAGAATGACTTCTGGGGCTCTGTAATAACGCGTTACTACATAAGGAGTCATCATGAAGCTAGTGCCGGCAGTCCTTGCCAAGCCAAAGTCTAGGATCTTCAATGTGCAGTCTGACTTCACAACAATATTACTTGGTTTTAAGTCCTGCATTGGAAACATGAATACGTTTACAAAAATTGGAGCAATGAGAACATGAAGTTCACATGTTAAATTAAGCCTCTGGTCAAAATGTCATGCTGAATTACAATAATTATAGTGTCCAAATTAGACATTATTCTAAATTGAAAATATCCTATACTATATTTATGTTTTAAAAAATTATATTTTTTACTGCACTTTTTCTAATAATCATGCAACTCAAACTAAGAACCAAATCTTGTTTTTTTGGGAAAAAAAGGGTTTTCCTACAAAAATGAAATACTGTATGAACTGATCCCATGTTTTTCTTTTTCAATTATCCAAATCAAAACGTTGGTCCTGTTTCACAGATTTCTATATAACTTATTTTCCATCTTTGTCCTATATCTTAGGCCATATCTAACTAAATATTTTCTCTGGCTCAACACCTATCTTGTCATGAGCACTGTACTGCCTCAAACACTGCATTTTACATCCATGGTACTGGTAGTAAGTATAATATTGGATGCTTGCACATGCCTAGGGAGAGATCAACAGCACTCTCTTAAATGGCCATTGCTGGGTGCTGTAATCTGCAGTCACCTGCAATCCTCTTATAGTGGACTTGTCCTTTTTCTCAATACGGGCATTGCAGTTCGGTTCCATTCACTTCAGTGGATATAAATTATAATGACAGACACCACTATAAGACAGATATGTTGCTGTTTTGATCCTGAAGCCATGATTTTAAATTTCAATTTTCAATAACCCTCTTTGACTCTTTACCACAAATGGACGTAACTGTTCATCCGGTTTGCAAGTAGTTTACCGCAATGTGGTGTACAGTTACGTCGCAGGGATGGCACCAGCAAAGGAGTTGTGCCAGTGTCAACTACAGCAGGAGCCTGCTGTAATTCCCTGCTAAACTCTACCTGCATGTGTGGGGACCGGAGGTAGCGCAAAGGCTTATTACATGCCACCGGAGACATGTTCTAATAGGCTGTTAGTCAAAAACTGATAAGCTACTTAATACAATGCACTACACAAGTAGTACAGTGTACTATTAATGTGATCAAAGGTTCAAGTCCCCTTGTGGGACTAATAAGTACTTTAAAAAATGTAAAATACTTTTAAGTGTATAAAAATTAATTCTAAGAAAACTTAAATCACAGCTTTAATAATAAAAAAAAAATGTATTTGTAAAAAAGCAAACCTCAATTAAAATGACACATATTTGGTATTGTCGCATTCTATAAAACTATATTATTATGTATCCCAGAAAGTAAATGTCGTTAAATATTTTTTTGAACATTTGCCATAATTTCTGTATTTGTTCATCTTGCTTCACAAACTAAGGAACATAAAGTGATCGAATAGTCCTATTTATGCCACTATGGTACCAATAAAACTACATTTCATTACACATAAAAACAAGTCCTCACACATAACTATAAACAGAAAAATGAAAAAGTTAGGGATCTTTTTAAAAGGATTTTATTGTGCAAAAGTAGTAAATTATCTAAAAAAATAAAATTGGATATCTCCATTATTGTATCATCCAGCAGAATAAAGTTACCGTGTCAATTAACGCTGAGCACGGTAAAAAAAAATAAAATAAAATAAAAATTCCAGATTTATTGTCTATTGTTCATACTTAGTACTGAAAAAACAAAAACAAATTAAAAGGTGGTCAAAGAGACATACCCCCTCAATAAAAAAAAATTATACTCGTATATATTTTATATATAGGTGTGTATTTTAAGTCAAACATAAAAGTAAAAGATAAAAATCCCCCATTCTGCCAAATGGTGCAGGTCCCACCGGTCGGACTTCCACCAATCAGCAAGTGATCACTTGTCCAATGGATAGGTAATAACTTGTTTTCATCAGACATTTAAATACATGTTCTTCATTACTGAACACACTTTGTACCAGCATTTCCTAAATATCCTTGCAACATTTACTAGGGCTAACATTCTGAGTAAATGGGAATTGAACCTTTTTGGAGCTTGTTGGAGATTTCCATAAGATACAATCTTTTAGTCCTAAAAAAATCATGTAAACATGTCTGATTTTGATCTGAGCCAAAATCATCCAGACAAATCTAAGGGTCTGTGAAAATAACAACGGAAGCCATCCGTGTCACTCTGTGTGCTGTCCATTTTTAATATTTTAATGGGTAGGAGAAATTTTGCCGTTTTTTTTTGCATACAAGAAAATCACTGATCAAACACTGATGGTACAATCTGACAGTCTGGCCAAACACTGAAGAAAATATGATCCAAAACACTGATGAAAATTGATCCGTTCCCCAATCCCCACCACCCTCGAAAATCACTGACATGAGGCCTTTCACAGTGCTTGTATGGAAGTTTTACAGACCCAACAGCTTTTCTGCCTAAACAATCATTGAAGGTTTCATGTCATGTCATGACACTTTTCTAAAATTGGAATTTCTGCTTCAAGTAAAAACTAAAAAAATTTTACACTAAAAGTGTAATCAACATTAAAAAGAATGTTAAACTTTCTCACAAGTCTGTTTTAGGAAATATTTGTAATCTTCATAAAATACCAATTCTGAAGCATCAGTGTGCTGTTGCCTCTGTTTTTTCCTCTTAGGAACTCATGGAAAAATTAACAACTTGGTGTCACTACACTAGTTGTGGGTGTGTCAAGACACACTGTGATATTGTCCAATCAGTGGAGACAGACACATACAGTCATGGCCAAAAGTGTTGGCACCCTTGAAATGTTTCCAGAAAATGAAGTATTTCTCGCAGAAAATTATTGCAATTACACTTGTTTGGTTAAACACATGTTTATTTCCTTTGTGTGTATTTGAACAACACAAAAAAATCAGAGAAAAAAAGGCAAATAGGACATAATTTCACACAAAACCCCAAAATTGTTGCCACCTATCCAAAATTGTGGGTAAACAACTTTACTTCAAGCATGTGATGCTCGTTCAAACTCACCTGTGGCAAGAAACAGGTGTGGGCAACATGAAAATCACACCTGAAACCATATAAAGATGGGAGTTGACTCAGTCTTTGCATTGTGTGTCTGTGTGTGCCACACTAAGAATGGAGAATAGAAAGAGTGTGAAATTATGTCCAATTTGCTTTTTTTCCTCAGTTTTTTTGTGTTGTTCCAATACACACAAAGGAAGTAAACATGTGTATAACAAAAAATTTGTAATTGAAATAATTTTATTGGAGAAATACATTATTTTCTGGAACAATTTCAAGGGTGTCAACACTTTTGTCCATTACTGTACTGGGACACACCCCAAGATGAATCATAACACACAATGTAGTTCTCAATGTAATCTCATATATTCAAAAGGAGCGGCACAACCCTCTAATTCTAAGAAAAGAATTGTTATTTCATTGATAATACAAGAATTTCTAGTCCTAACTATGAAGGGTAAACCATGGTTAAAACGGATTACAAAAAAAAGCAGTTAGAAGCTTTCATAAAATAGGATTACTAACCCTGTGTATGATTCCAGCCGAGTGAAGATGTTTAATGCCACATAGCATTTGGTACAGGAGGTAAGACATTCGCTCATGATCTAGTTCCATTTGAATCACTTGGCATAAGTTGGCATCCATTAACTCCATTACTAGGTAACTAGAAAATAGGAAGAGCAGTTTGATTTAAGCAGACCCCCCTAATTCTAAGGCTGTCTAGAGCCTTGTGCACTATTCCTAAACTGCTATTAAAGAACTGTGAAGGCAAGTGTGAGTTGGATATTTTAGGTGTACTACTCGAATATTTGGATTTTTATAATCCTAGATGTTTAAAATGAGTTTACATATTCAGTATTAATAGAAATGTAACAATACATGTAAATCAATCAATTCAATAATAATGCATAAAACACGTAAATGTGCCTTCAGCGGCAAGAGCTTTACAGCTTCAGTTAGAAAAATATTAATTCAAGCAGCACCCTTTCTACTGTTCTTAAACTTCCCACAAGCACCCAGCATCCCACAATCAATACCGGTTTGATTTTATCTAACAAATGAAAGTACTTTCTCCGCCTCTGAAGATTACGGTAATTTAATCAGGCATTACTTACACATCTTGGAACTCCTCAAGAGATTTCTGTGGCGTAAAGACATTTAATAAACTGATAATCTAAAAGAAAAGGGGAAACAAAGACAGGAATATGATAAGAAGTAAGATGCAATTATATTTTAATTTACAAAATCATTATCCAAATGAAAGTTTGATAACAACCTGCTGTAGTCCTACTAAATAAAAGGCACCAGAGACGTCGCAAAGCTTAAACTCTGACTCCTTCCATCTCTGTGCAGTGAACACAAACAATATGGACTTGGTAAGATTTTAATTACTAGATTTTTTCCGCTTTCAACTTCAACTCACGTCCATTACTAGAAAAAGTTAGCAGCGTCGCTAGGAAAGCATCGTGCACCTTCAGCTCCCGTTGACTCTACTCTGCTTTTTTCAGAGAACGCATGATCTGTCATTGAATATAATGGGCTGGTCAGGCAAATA
This sequence comes from Phyllobates terribilis, assembly GCF_046119375.1. Lineage (NCBI taxonomy): Eukaryota > Metazoa > Chordata > Amphibia > Anura > Dendrobatidae > Phyllobates > Phyllobates terribilis. The sequence continues at coordinate 810,667,356 of NW_027362761.1, forward strand.
AAAACCAATGCAGAAATGACAAGAGTCTAAGTGGCACAATGTTTCCAGCTCCCAAAGCTCAGACCCCATAAATCAGACATTAAATCCATTTCCTGCTTCTACTGTAGACCATCCATCTTCTTTTTCTTTTATTAAATCAAGGACCTCTAGATGCCATAGCATCCCAAAAGCCAGTGAAAAGCCCATCCATACCTAAACTTTGTCAAGTAGGGCTCCCTGTTCAACCATAGACATTTTGCGTTTTACGTGAGCTTTTTCAAATCACTGGTTTATTAGTGAATGTGGTGTGCGACCCATGCTATAAGCATTTGATTTATATCCGGTGTTGAGAGCAGAGCACACATCAGGAAGAAATCTCCTGAATACTTCCAGGGTGGGCCGCACTCCACATGCGCTAACAAACCAGCGGTCATTATCATTTCCCTATATATATTGGGCAGGACAGCTACTTGTTTACACCTCTTGAAAAATTGTCGCGAAGTCCAGGTTGGAGATTCTCCCTGGATTTTGCACTGGCACTTTATTATGGGTAAGCACTTTAAATGATTTACCTCCTGTTGTGGATTGACCACCCTTTGATTAGTGACATACATACAAGTTTGATTAAAGGGGATATCCGGGACTTTGAAAAATTTATATACAGTACAGACCAAAAGTTTGGACACACCTTCTCATTTAAAGATTTTTCTGTGCCTTCATGACTATGAAAATTGTACATTCACACTGAAGGCATCAAAACTATGAATTAACACATGTGGAATTATATACGTAACAAAAAAATGTGAAACAACTCAAAATATGTCTTATATTCTAGGTTCTTCAAGTAGCTACCTTTTGCTTTGATGACTGCTTTGCACACTCTTGGCATTCTCTTGATGAGCTTCAAGAGGTAGTCACCGGAAATGGTTTTCCCTGTCAGGTTTAATAAGTGGGATTTCTTGCCTTATAAATGGGGTTGGGACCATCAGTTGTGTTGTGCAGAAGTCTGGTGGATACACAGCTGATAGTCCTACTGAATAGACTGTTAGCTGCTTTTTTCTTGTCATAATACAAATTCTAAGCAAAGAAAAACGAATGGCCATCATTACTTTAAGAAATGAAGGTCAGTCAGTGCGAAAAATTGGGCAAACTTTGAAAGTGTCCCCAAGTGCAGTTGCAAAAACCATCAAGCGCTACAAAGAAACTGGCTCACATGAGGACCGCCCCAGGAAAGGAAGACCAAGAGTCACCTCTGCTTCTGAGGATAAGTTTATCTGAGTCACCAGCCTCACAAATCGCAGGTTAACAACAGTTCAGATTAGAGACCAGGTCAATGCCACACAGAGTTCTAGCAGCAGACACATCTCTACAACAACTATTAAGAGGAGACTTTGTGCAGCAGGCCTTCATGGTAAAATAGCTGCTACGAAACCACTGCTAAGGACAGGCAACAAGCAGAAGAGACTTGTTTGGGCTAAAGAACACAAGGAATGGACATTAGACCAGTGGAAATCTGTGCTTTGGTCTGATGAGTCCAAATTTGAGATCTTTGGTTCCAACCACGGTGTCTTTGTGCGACGCAGAAAAGGTGAACGGATGGACTCTACATGCCTGGTTCCCACCGTGAAGCATGGAGGAGGAGGTGTGATGGTGTGGGGGTGCTTTGCTGGTGACACTGTTGGGAATTTATTCAAAATTGACGGCATACTGAACCAGCATGGCTACCACGGCATCTTGCAGCGGCATGCTATTCCATCCGGTTTGCGTTTAGTTGGACCATCATTTATTTTTCAACAGGACAATGACCCCAAACACACCTCCAGGCTGTGTAAGGGCTATTTGACCAAGAAGGAGAGTGATGGGGTGCTATGCCAGATGACCTGGCCTCCACAGTCACCAGACCTGAACCCAATCGAGATGGTTTGGGGTGAGCTGGACCGCAGAGTGAAGGCAAAAGGGCCAACAAGTGCTAAGCATCTCTGGGAACTCCTTCAAGATTGTTGGAAGACCATTTCCGGTGACTACCTCTTGAAGCTCATCAAGAGAATGCCAAGATTGTGCAAAGCAGTCATCAAAGCAAACAGTGGTTACTTTGAAGAACCTAGAATATAAGACATATTTTCAGTTGTTTCACACTTTTTTGTTAAGTATATAATTCCACATGTGTTAATTCATAGTTTTGATGCCTTCAGTGTGAATGTACAATTTTCATAGTCATGAAAATACAGAAAAATCTTTAAATGAGAAGGTGTGTCCAAACTTTTGGTCTGTACTGTATATATATACAGACATAAGTCATGGACCATAAGACGCACCCCCCATTTTCCTCCCAAATATTGGGGGGAAAAAGTGCGTCTTATGGTTCGAAAAATATGGTATATATATATGTACATATATATATATATATATATATATATATATATATAGCTCTGGCAAAAATTAAGAGACCACTGCAAAATTTATTTATTTACAGCAAATGATAAAGCGTCAAAATACTAAAAAAGAAACAGTGCTTTCAGACCCCAAATTACTCTTGTTTTAACTCAGGAACAGTTCAGAAATCAATATTTGGTGGACTATCCATGATTTTTAATCACAGCTTTCATGCGTCTTGGTTTGCTTTCCACCAGCCTTTCCATGCTTTCCAATAGAAAACTGTTCAGTGGTCTCTTAATTTTTGCCAGAGCTATATACACACACATATATATATATATATATATATATATATATATATATATGCCTAAGCACTAACAGGAACGTAGTTGCTACCTACCTGCCTGTTGCACAGAGAGGTCACAGACTTCTGCTGATGTAACGTCAACAGAGAGGCTGTTTCTTTTCCTGTTCACAGGGCGGGACTGGCATCATGCTGATTGACAACAGGCTCTCCGTTGCCTAATTGGGGGAAGCCAGCTGTCAATCAGCATGATGCCAGTAGTCCCGCCCTGTCAAGAGGAAAAGAAACTGATGCTCTGTTGACAGGGAGCAGCTGAATCTACGACAGGAGCCGTCAATGACCGGAGTTGGGTACAACAGACAGGTAGTTGCCTCTGTTAGCAACTGAATGCCTGTTAGTGCTTAGGCACATTTATTTTTCAAAGTTCTGAATATCTCCTTTAAGTGGCTATTCACCACAACTTTGGATGTAACTATGTGTAATTGCTAATAACGCATCAGGACACTGAATCCTGATTATTGTGTGATATATCCCTTGTTACCATCTTTGTATGGTTTATTATACTACATATGATTTGCTAGATACCCAATAATGTATGGTTTTCTGTGTCTCCAATTCTTTGGAATTTTCTGATCTCCCATTGGCAACCTCTTTTATCATGTGTGCATTATTTGTGTTTTATTGTAATTGAATGACAATAAAACATTGTATTTTTAATATTGTGAGCATCGTATTCCAGTCTATGTGATTTTCTATAGGTTTAATTCACTAATGTTTCCAGTTAGATACCATTCTGTATTTCAGCTCCCCGAATTAAGGCAACTGTATACTTGCTCACTAAATCCTTTTCTTTACTGTACATCACAAAGTGCTTGGAGTAGTTGCATCTCTCTATAATTTTCCTAGCAGCAATGTCTGGCTAATGCTTTTAGTGTTCAGCTGATCAATTGATTCTTGGCAGGGGTCTTTATAGCCTTACATTTACAATTAAATAGATCCATCTCAACAGGACGCTAGCACAACATGTGCCCTAGAGTTCAATGCACAAGTCTAGTGCTTACAGCTCATTCATTAAAAGAAGTAAAGGAAATTAGCAATGGCGTGACTTGAAGTTTGAAGCTTATGGGAACAAAATGAAAATTCTCAAAAAGGCCTTCAACTATCACAGGTGTTTAACAGTAATTTATATGGGTCAAAGGACCTTTTGAGCCCCACAAAGTTCCAGGGTCTGGATGCACTTGCAACCCCTGTACCTATTACACATGTCTACAAAAAAAGTTTTTTTCAGGTGCTTAGGTTTTTTTGAATGGATTTAGGGTATTTTGAGGGCGCTGAATTCAAAACTCCCATTACTTTTGCTGAATTGGTTCTAGTTTTTTAGATAATTAATCTATGAAAATAATGCATTGTGTGTGATAACAAATGCGATAACTTTCAGTCTGTCTTTTGACTCTTTAACAGTGTCTTAGGTAATGAAATATCCCATATGCTTATTCTGCTTTCAATTTGTAAGCTTACAATGCTATAAAAGCAACTTTTTGAAGCCAGAATTCTCCTGTAATTGATTAACTATTAAGTATCTCAGAAACTAGAGCCAATCTGGCAAAACCAAAATCATGTTCTTAGTCAGCACCATAACCGTAATCTAAAACTGTGCAGACATCGTTGGCACTAAAATCACAGTATAGCAGTGTTATCGTTACACCCCTGGCTGTTACAGCACAAGTACAATAAAAAAAACATGCTGCCGATACAAATGGCAATTATAAAATGACCATTTATCACTACTACTGTAGATCTGTAAATCTATATATTGCATTTTTAGAATTATAAAATATCAAAGCAACTTAACCACTTTATGACCTTGTCAGTAATAGTACGTAGCTGCACCCCGGGCCTATTGTCAATCATAAGAAACCGATATGAATCTGGTATCGCTGTAATTGAAGAATAAAGTCGTCTAATCACTTATAATGCCCTTGGAACTGCTCCGCAACAGTAATTTGGGGTATTGGCGTGCTCAGGAGAAATTGCACAACAAATTTTGGGGTCTATTTTTCCATGTTACCCTTGCAAAAATAGAAAAATTGGGTCTAAAGTAACATTTTTGTGAAAAAAGTTAAATGTTAATTTTTTTCTTCCACATTCCAAAAATTCCTGCGAAGCACCTGAAGGGTTAATAAACTTCTTGAATGTGGTTTTGAGCACCTTGAAGGGTGCAGTTTTTAGAATGGTGTCACTTTTGGGTATTTTCTGTCATAAAGGCCCCTCAAAGTCACTTCAAATGTGATGTGGTCCCAAAAAAAATGGTTTTGTGAATTTTGCTGGAAAAATGATAAATCGGTGGTCAACTTTTAACCCTTATAACTTCCTAACAAAAAAACATTTTGGTTCCAAAACTGTGCGGATGTAAAGTAGACATGTGGGAAATGTTATTTATTAACTATTTTTTTGTGACATATCTCTCTGATTTAAGGGCATGAAAATTCAAAGTTTGAAAATTGAAAAATTTTCGCCAAATTTCCAATTTTTTTCACAAATAAATCCAAGTAATATCAAAGAAATGTTACCACTATCATGAAGTACAATATGTACGAAAAACAATCTCAGAATCAGGGGGATCCGTTGAAGCGTTCCAGAGTAATTACGTTATAAAGTGACAGTGGTCAGAATTGTAAAAGTTGGCCTGGTCATTAACGTGCAAACCACCATCAGGAATAAAGGGGTTAATATTCACAAATCTGAACAGTTGTCCAGTACATAAAATTATGCTAAATTAGAAAAGATACACACTATATAAAACTAATAAAAAAACAGCCTATGAAGAGCAAACTGATCTTCTAGTACTTTTACGTGTTGATATCATACAATGACAATATGCTCCATGCAGTACCCTAAGGGGTCTTTGTCATGGGTTAAAGAGGCATACCGGAGTCATTCAGGCTGAGTCTACATATCACATTATTACGTAGGGAAACTGTAATTTCTAGGGTAAAAAAGAAGCAGAAAGCATAGTACTTTGCTATAGCTTACAGAAAAAATTGAGGCAAATCTGAAGGTTATTTGCACAATATTTAAGAAAACCACAACAAAACTGTAGAAAAGGGCTACTTCTAAGGCTAGGGTCTCTCATCCGAGAAAATCGGCCAGATTATGCTAATGACACTTTGATCAGACTCTGATTAGAGTTTGATCTGAGTGTGATAAGAGTGTGATCTGATTTTCTCAGATGAGAATTAAAAAAAAAATCCGCATTTTCTCCATTCAGTCTGTCCATGAAAATCAGACCGCACTTGGATGAAGCCTGCATTTTTCCATTGACCCATAGACATGAATGGCTGAGTGCGATCTGATAGGATGCAACTCGTGCATGCTGCGACTTTTCCCTCCGACTGACTAGGTCGTAGGAAAAAGTCAGACGTGCACGGAAAAAGTCAAACATGTGCACTTCCCCATGGAATAACATGGGGACAAGTGCTATCTGTCAAAAAGATGGATAGCACTCGTCCAATGTTTATGGTCATGCGCACAAGCCCTTAGGGAACTATCCTGGCCCGTATGATGGCTCCTCCTGTATATATATATTTATCTATTTTGAAAGCTTATGTAATGCCATTAATTTTCACAGATCTTTACAGACATCATCACTGCCTATGTTTGTGTTAATGTGCATACATGTGTATTTAGATGATCGTATATAAGTAGATATGTGTGTATATGTCTGTAGATTCATTATATTTGAATTCTATTGTGTGTGAAAGCATTAAAGAGAGCCTGTCATTTGGGTCATGATTCCCGAACTACGGGCAGCATGACTCAGACCCTGGCTCTCCAATTGCAGCCAGGTATGTTTTACTCTGAAACTGTCACACTTCCTCCAGGACGAGCTCCTGCAACTTCTGCTTCCTTCACCAGGCCCCTCTGTATTCATTATGCACTGGTGATGTAGGAGATGTCAGGATCAGAAGCTCTCGGAGGTGCAAGCTCTGACCAGCCCAAAATATTAGGATAGCTGGGACCTGTAGTACTGTCCAGTCTGGCAGTATGTGTGTGTGTGCTGTCCAGCTGGAGTAACCAGCTCCCTACTTCAGCCAATTCAAAAACACGATACTCTACTAAGACACCCAACATATTGCTGGAAGCTGCCACTGTTTTGACCTTGGCCTCTTTACTTATTTTGTACCTTCTCTTCCCTTCAGGTTCTGACCCGGCTACCTGACCACTCCTGTCAGCCGCCACCAATGGCCAGCAGCTAACTCCATGGCTCCAGCCCAGAGGCCTTTGTCTAAATCTAGATCCTTGTACAGAGGTTAAAAGATGAATGCCCGGGATCTGGTAAATGGAGTGGCCTGTGCTAAGCCTGTCCATGGTAGCCATTTTTAGAGCTGCCAGGTGAACACTGACAAAGCCACATAATAGAAACGCTGTGGTGTTTGAGAGTAAATATACTTTGAAGAGCCACCCTGGGACTACAAGTCTCAGATGATTGATCTAAGGCAGTTCTACGACGGCTTCTTCTTTCCCTAATCCCTTTAACTGACAGGACTTTCCCTATACACACACACAGAGAGATGATACCTGTTAGTCAAGGGTAGCAATGTAGGGAGAATCCATTCGGGGACCTGATGACAGGCTCCCTTTAAGGGTATGTGCACACAGCGTCTTAGAGATGCCGGCATGTCATGTCATAGCTGCTTCATATAATTTTGACACTGCTGTGTGTATGTTCATTATTTCTATCGTTTATTAAATGCTTTTTTAGGTGAGTTCCAGGCAGAATTCGCCTGAAAAACACCCGTACATGTGTCACGCAAGGTGTGGGAAAGACTAGTGCAACACAGAGAGAAGAGGGAAAGGGAGCCCAGACACTAGGGAAAGGAGGAAGTGGAGACCTCCTAGTCTGGTCTAGTGTCACCCTGTCTCAACTACCGTCCCTATTTTGGCTCTTCACCAATTGCCGCACGCGTGCCTCTCCCTGACTTTCCCTGGCATATGGCTAAGGCTAGGGGAAGGGAGGAGATGAGAACTAGTTGATCTCCACTAGATTCTATAGACAACAAGGGTAGACAAACAAGGGGGGATTGCTTAGCTTTAGACGACTCCAGACAAATGTGCAAATGGCCTCAAGCTCCAGAGAGAACGAAGTACTGCTCTTGCTAAAGCCTCACAAGTAGTAATGAATATTGCCGGCACCTCCCTCTCAGACACACCAGGTATTTATACACTCAGGCCAGGGAGCTAATTAGCCAGAGGGAGGTAGCCACTGGGTCCTAGAGACAGCCAGCCTCTAAGAAGATGTCTGTAATGCCAAATGTAAAGATCTCCTGCAACCAACTGCAGGGCAACTGTCTGTCACCTCTGACACACCCATGACAAAATGTACCTTAATACTACTGAGGGTGGTGAATGGCATTAACTGAACAAGAGTAAAGTGTTGGCATGAGTTATACTTGGGACGGGTGCTACCAATAATTGTACTAGTGGTGAGTGGCAACATTAATTGTACTGGGGATGGGAAAGTGACATCATTATTTGAACTCTATGTAAATGGCAGCATTTTTTGTACTGGGAGTGGATGACAAAATTAATTGGTCTGTAGGTTGTGCAGTGTGTGGTGAGATTAATGACAACTAATCAGCTGAATTAATTATGCTGTGCACTCTGAATAGCAGCATCAATTTAATAATATTAATAATAATTTAATAAGTGTCTGTGTGTAGGCACCTAGTATGTATGGTGTGGCGATATGAATTGGGGGGAAAACTACTGAGGCCGTGTTCACATGAGGAAAGGCTGCATTTTTTCCACAGATGTACGTATATGCCAAAATATTCAGTAGCTATCTGCTTAGCTTATTTGCATTTTTGTGATTTTTATATGCTATTGACTTTTTTATGCAGTTTTGGTGCAAATTTTAGGTATTTTTTTACTATGTTTTAGTTCGGAAACGCTTCTGCGATCCCACACTAAGAAATGCAATTCCTATTTTACATGCATTTTTTCAGGCTCCTCATATAATTCAACAGGGAAAAAATGCACAGTGAGCATGAGTTTTCATGAAATCACATCCACTTTTTTTTTTAATTCGTTTTTATTAAACAATTTTTCAAACAGTAACATTGTACTATTAGCAGGATAAAATGTCTAGGTTACAATACATCCATGTAGATCCAATGTCATTTGTTGTCAAGGTGACACATGGAAATAAAATATTTAAAAGAGATAAATCCGTTGTATATGCGTCCTCTTTGTCTTATCCATCACAGCTACTGAATATATACATTCTGTCCAATAATAACATGAAAAATAACAAACCTCGAGTTCAGTTCCAAGTCTGAACTCACATTCTACAACATTTCAAACTCTTGCTGTCTGAGATCTGCATCATACACTTATTCTATTGTTTATGAATCTAGAAACGTGCCCATCTATATATGTCTCTCTCATCCCATTGGTAATCAGTACCATCGGTCTACACTCCTCATTTAGGACATATTCTTGGTTTAGGTCTTATATCTAAGAAGACACCGTAAGACATGAGGAGTTCCAATAGTCCCATATTTTGGAGAATTTTAATGGACAGCCTCTATTTTTGGTATACTATTTCCTCATATGGGATTAGTGAGTTGACCAGTGCAATCCTTGATCTCAGTGTAGGTTGTGAATCACCCACCCATCTCAAGGCCAAGAGTTTTCTCGCCAAAAACAAAGTTTCCCTCAAGTAAATCTTAATATAGTGACCCCAAATATCTTCCTCCAATACTCCAAATAAACATATCAAGGGATCACATGGGATTGGGATAAATATTAGGGAGGACAATAGTGAGATCACTTCCTGCGAGAAGATCAAAATAGTTGGGCAGGCCCAAATTAGATGATTAAAGTCCACATCGGGAGTCCGACATCGTAAACATTCTGAAGTGGAAGAACATCCCATACGGAACAGACTAAGGGGAGTGAGGTATTGTAGCATCGGCGTCTCTGCCCCGTTCTAGGCAGAGACGCCGTCCCTCTCACCTCCCCGCTCCTGGCGCGGCGTCCTCCAGCGCTTCTCTCCCCGCTGCTTCCGGCACGCGCTCCTTCCCCGGCAGTGTGCTTAGGGCGCGCGCGCGCTCCCCCTCTCTTAAAGGGACCGCGCGCGCCGTCCTAAGGAGTCCCCGGCCAATTGCCGGAGGACCTCCCATATAAAAGGCACCTCCTCCAAAATGGAGGTGCCCGAGCAATGTTGTTGCACTGTTCACTACTCTGCTTCAGCCCTCAGGTCCCGTTGCCAGTTACCTGCCAGATTCCTGCCAGTCTGCTGTCTAATTCCTGCCTGATATCCTGCTACCTGCCTGCTAGCCTGAGGTCCGACGGTCTGCCTTCCAACTTCTGTCAGTCTGTCTAAGGACCAGCCTGCCCGCTCACCTGGGAGCGCACATCTTCTACCTGCCTGCTTGCCTGAGGTCCGACGGTCTGCCTTCCAACTCCTGTCAGTCTGTCTAAGGACCAGCTTGCCCGCTCACCTGGGAGCGCTCATCTGCTGCCTGTCTGCTAGCCTACCAGGAGGCTCTGCCGTCACGTGCTGTGACCACCCGCCTGTCCAGAGACTCCTGCCCACTCACCTGGGAGCGCTCATCTGCTACCTGTCTGTTGGTCTTCCTGGAGGCTCCGCCGTCACATGCTGTGACCACCCGATTATCCAGAGTCTCTCGCCTGCTCACCTGGGAGCTCACGTCTATCATCTGCCGCCACAGGTCGTACCAATCCTTTACCCAGAGACTGCCCCGGTCACTTGCCGTGACCTCCTGCCCGTTCATCCAGAGACTGCCCCGGTCACTTGCCGTGACCTCCTGCCCGTTCATCCAGAGACTGCCCCGGTCACTTGCCGTGACCTCCTGCCCGTTCATCCAGAGACTGCCCCGGTCACTTGCCGTGGCCTCCTGTCCGTTCATTCAGAGACTGTCCCAGTCACCTGCTGTGACTGCCTGCTCGTCTACCCTGGTCGCCACCCGCTCCCTTACAAGGACCGCCCCCTTGTATAGTAGCTCAGAGGTTCCGCCTCCCAGACCCGTTACAGTTTGCTCGGGCCATGGAACCCGGTGGCACCCAAGCTCCCTCGCTCTCGGACCTGTGTCATGAACTGTCCCGTCAGAGGTCCCAACAGGAGTCCATCCTGGGTCACCTGCGGAATGTTAATTCTCGCCTGGACACTCTGACTGCTCTGCCTGCAACCACCGCCAGTGCCATGACTCGCAATCCGGCAGCTCCACTGCCCACTAATAACATGGTATCCTACCCCGGACCCCGGCTTTCTGCACCTCCTCGTTTCGGAGGCGACTCCGCCCAGGCTCGGGGCTTCATAAATCAGTGCACCCTGCACTTTGAACTCCTGTCTCACCAGTTTAACTCCGACCGGGCCAAAATTGCCTTCATCATGTCCCATCTCACCGGAGAGGCCCTGGCCTGGCTAAATCCTCTATGGGAGAGAGGAGACCCCCTGGTGTCCGACTTGCCTGCCTTTCTCACGGCTTTCCGGAAAGTCTTCGACGAACCCGGACGGAAGACCTCATCCGCATCATCTCTGCTACGCCTCCGTCAGGGAAGTCTCACCGTGGGCCAATATGCCATACAGTTCCGTACCCTTGCCTCGGAGCTGGCCTGGGATAATGACGCTCTGGTTTCCGTCTTCTGGGAGGGTCTGTCCGGCCGTATTAAAGATGAACTTGCCGGTCGGGACATTCCTACCACTCTCGATGACCTAATAACTCTTGCCACCCGGATTGACCTGCGGTTCCAGGAGCGTGCCAAAGAGGTCACCCGTGAGAGGAGGTTTCCACGTCTAGCTCCTACTTTTCAGAAACCCGTCACTCCCTCCGTCTCTCCTCAGCTACACTCTCCTGAGCCTATGCAGGTCGACCAGACCAAGATGGTCGGTTCTCGCCAAGAATCTCGCCGAGCCGAGGGAAGCTGTTTCTATTGTGGCAGTATGAAGCACTTCATCCGTTCCTGCCCGGAAAAGCCGGGAAACGCCAGTGTCTAGGACCACTCGGAGAGGTCGTCCTAGACAAAAGTAAGCCCTCTCCGTCTCTGACCTTACCGGTCTCTATTGCTTGGGGAGAAAACCGTCTCTTTGAACTCGCCCATCTGGATTCTGGAGCTGCTGGAAACCTCATCTCCCAGTCTCTGGTAGAGAGATACCATATTCCCACCAAGTCCCTGGCTGAACCATTGTCAGTCGCCTCCGTGGATGGAAGACTTCTCTCGGAGACCATCCTGCTCGTCACCGAACCCATAACCCTGCAGGTGGGAATGCTGCACTCTGAGGAGATCTCATTCCATGTGCTGTCCGGACTTTCTCACTCCCTGTTGCTAGGTCTACCTTGGCTCCAGACACATGAACCCGTATTCAACTGGCGGTCCGGTGAAGTACTCCGATGGGGTCCTGACTGCCATAGGACCTGCCTGGTCCCGGTCCGTCCACTTCGCCCTCAGCCTACTCCAGCTAACTTACCTGGTCTCCCGGCTCCCTACTGGCCCTATGCGGACGTCTTCGGTAAGAAGGAAGCTGAGACGTTGCCACCCCATAGGCCATACGATTGCCCGATCGACCTGGTACCTGGCACCACTCCTCCCCGTGGGCGTATCTACCCGTTGTCTGCAGCTGAGACCCGAGCCATGTCTGAGTACATTGAAGAGAATCTGGCTAGGGGATTTATCCGAAAATCTACCTCCCCGGCTGGAGCCGGATTCTTCTTTGTCAAAAAGAAAGACGGCTCGCTACGTCCCTGTATTGACTACAGAGGACTCAATCTCATCACGGTAAAAAACAAATATCCCCTGCCACTCATCTCCGAATTGTTTGACCGTCTCAAGGGCGCCAGGATCTTCTCCAAGCTGGATCTATGAGGAGCGTATAATCTGGTCCGTATCCGTCAAGGAGACGAGTGGAAGATGGCATTCAATACCCGGGACAGTCACTACGAGTACCTTGTGATGCCCTTCGGTCTCTGTAATGCTCCCGCGGTCTTTCAGGAACTAGTCAACGACATCTTCCGTGACCTCCTGTACTCCTGCGTAGTGGTATACCTGGACGATATCTTGGTCTTCTCTCCGGATCTCCCCACACACCGGAGGGATGTTCGTCAGGTCCTGCTTAGGCTTCGGCAGAACCACCTTTACGCCAAATACGAGAAGTGCCTCTTCGATCAGACCTCCCTTCCGTTCTTGGGCTATGTCATCTCCCAAACAGGTCTGCAAATGGATCCCGAGAAGCTCTCTTCCGTTCTAAAATGGCCTCGTCCTGAAGGTTTGAAGGCGATTCAGCGATTCCTGGGCTTCGCTAATTATTATCGTCTTTTCATCCCACACTTCTCGTCTCGGACTGCTCCCATATCTGCACTTACCCGTAAGGGGGCTAACCCCAGGACATGGTCGCCTGAAGCCGAGGAGGCCTTCCTTTCCCTAAAGAAAGCCTTCGCCTCTGCTCCCGTCCTGCACCGTCCGGACTGTAATAAACAATTCTACCTGGAGGTTGATGCCTCCTCCTCCGGAGCCGGAGCGGTGCTCACCCAGAAGTCTTCTACCGGGAGAATGGTAACGTGCGGCTTCTTCTCCAAAATCTTCTCCTCGTCGGAGCGCAACTACTCCATTGGAGACCGGGAATTGCTAGCCATCAAATTGGCACTGGGAGAGTGGCGCTATCTGCTTGAAGGGGGCTCTCTACCCGGTAATTATCTACACGGATCACAAAAACCTGGCATATCTCCAAAATGCCCAGAGACTCAATCCTCGCCAGGCCCGGTGGTCATTGTTTTTTGCCCGCTTCGACTTCATTCTTCATTTCCGTCCGGCGGACAAGAACGTCAAAGCTGATGCCTTGTCCCGGTCCTTCCTGTCCTCCGATCAAGAGGAGGAACCTACGCACATCATCGACTCCTCCAAGGTGATGAATGTGGCCCCCTTGGATCTGACTCGTCTTCCACCCGGTAAGACGTTCGTAGCTGTGCCAGATCGGGAGAGGGTTCTTCGCTGGGGACATTCTTCTAAACTAGCTGGCCATGCTGGCCAAAATAAGACCTTCCAACTTATTACCCGGCATTACTGGTGGCCTACCCTGCGTAAGGACGTGGTAGACTTCGTCGCGGCCTGTTCATCCTGTGCCCGTAACAAAGTTCCCCGACATCTACCTGCCGGCCATCTCCTGCCCCTTCCCGTACCTGCTGCTCCTTGGCAACACATCGCTATGGACTTTATCACCGACCTTCCAGTTTCTGCCGGTTGTACTGTCATTTGGGTTGTCGCTGACCGTTTTTCTAAGATGGCCCACTTCATTCCCCTGCCTGGTCTTCCGTCTGCACCCGAGCTGGCTAAAGACTTTATCCGCCACATCTTCCGTCTCCATGGTCTGCCCCTCCACATCGTGTCGGATCGTGGGGTTCAGTTCACCTCTCGCTTCTGGAGAGCCACATGTAAGCTGCTGGACATTACCCTGGATTTCTCCTCCGCTTACCACCCTCAGTCCAATGGTCAAGTGGAGCGGATCAATCAGATCTTGTCCAGCTACCTCCGGCACTTCGTTGATGCTCACCACTCGGACTGGGTGGATCTCCTACCATGGGCCGAGTTCTCTTATAACAACCATGAGAGCGAGTCCTCTTCCAAATCCCCGTTCTTTATAGTCGGTGGCCAACATCCCCGGATTCCACTTCCTGTCTCCGTTTCTGTGGACAACCCTGCTGCGGAGTCTCTTGTCAGCGAATTTTCTACTATTTGGGAGAGCACCAGGTCCGCTCTTCTTCTCTCCTCTGAGCGGATGAAGAGATATGCTGATAAAAGACGTCTGGATCCGCCCCAATTCCGTCCGGGAGACAAGGTTTGGCTCTCATCCAAACATGTGCGGCTCAAAGTACCCTCCTACAAGTTGGGTCCTCGATTCATCGGCCCCTTCGAAGTCCTCAGGCAAATTAACCCTGTGGCCTACAAATTAAAACTCCCGGCCACCCTACGGATCCCCAACTCCTTCCACGTATCTCTTCTCAAACCCGTTGTCTTTAACTTTTTTTCCAAAAATCCAGGTGCCCCTCCTGCTCCGGTTTCCGCTGATGACATCTTTGAGGTAGAGAGTATTCTGGCCTCCAAGAGGGTAAGAGGAAAAACCTTTTTTCTGGTAGATTGGAAGGGGTTTGGTCCTGAGGAGAGAACTTGGGAACCCCGGGAGAACATCAACGCCCCGCTTCTCCTTGAGAAATTTCTTTCTGACCAAAAAAAGAGGGGGCCTAAAGGGGGGGGTACTGTAGCATCGGCGTCTCTGCTCCGTTCTAGGCAGAGACGCCGTCCCTCTCACCTCCCCGCTCCTGGCGCGGCGTCCTCCAGCACTTCTCTCCCCACTGCTTCCGGCACGCGCTCCTTCCCCGGCAGTGTGCTTAGGGCGCGCGCGCGCGCGCGCTCCCCCTCTCTTAAAGGGACCGCGCGCGTCGTCCTAAGGAGTCCCCGGCCAATTGCCGGAGGACCTCCCATATAAAAGGCACCTCCTCCAAAATGGAGGTGCCCGAGCAATGTTGTAGCACTGTTCACTACTCTGCTTCAGCCCTCAGGTCCCGTTGCCAGTTACCTGCCAGATACCTGCCAGATTCCTGCCAGTCTGCTGTCTAATTCCTGCCTGATATCCTGCTACCTGCCTGCTAGCCTGAGGTCCGACGGTCTGCCTTCCAACTTCTGTCAGTCTGTCTAAGGACCAGCCTGCCCGCTCACCTGGGAGCGCACATCTTCTACCTGCCTGCTTGCCTGAGGTCCGACGGTCTGCCTTCCAACTCCTGTCAGTCTGTCTAAGGACCAGCTTGCCCGCTCACCTGGGAGCGCTCATCTGCTGCCTGTCTGCTAGCCTACCAGGAGGCTCTGCCGTCACGTGCTGTGACCACCCGCCTGTCCAGAGACTCCTGCCCGCTCACCTGGGAGCGCTCATCTGCTACCTGTCTGTTGGTCTTCCTGGAGGCTCCGCCGTCACATGCTGTGACCACCCGATTATCCAGAGTCTCTCGCCTGCTCACCTGGGAGCTCACGTCTATCATCTGCCGCCACAGGTCGTACCAATCCTTTACCCAGAGACTGCCCCGGTCACTTGCCGTGACCTCCTGCCCGTTCATCCAGAGACTGCCCCGGTCACTTGCCGTGACCTCCTGCCCGTTCATCCAGAGACTGCCCCGGTCACTTGCCGTGACCTCCTGCCCGTTCATCCAGAGACTGCCCCGGTCACTTGCCGTGACCTCCTGTCCGTTCATTCAGAGACTGTCCCAGTCACCTGCTGTGACTGCCTGCCCGTCTACCCTGGTCGCCACCCGCTCCCTTACAAGGACCGCCCCCTTGTGTAGTAGCTCAGAGGTTCCGCCTCCCAGACCCGTTACAGGTATGACTAATGAATAATATATAGTTGAATCATCTTATTATTGGCAGACAGAGAAACCAGGCATGGGGACTCTGAAATCTCCTCCTACTCCTCCTCCCCCATATTCGGGATTAAAAGTTTCCATTTATCTTTTACTGTCAAAGGGTTCAGGTTCACACCTGTTGATAACAGGTAGGTATATAAACTGGATATGAGACCTTGTGGACCTTGAGCTTTAAGTATACCTATTAAGGGAAATGAGGAGATGGTTTTATTTGTATTCAAACCTGATAAATTGTATTGTAGTCCTGTTCTAAGCTGAAGGTATCTAAAGAATTGAGGTCTCGGAATTTGGAATTTATTCTGCACCTGTTCAAGATGTCCCCCAACGAACGGACCTCACTAGTAGCCCACAAAGGGGCAGATGGATGTTCCATTAATGACTTAAAATAGGGGTTTCCCCATATTGGCATTTCAGCTATGATATGCGTGAAATCCACCCTTCTCTTAGTTTGTTTCCACACTGGGAGTGTCAACTTAAGTAAAGGTAACATTTTAACAGTAGTTGATTTACCTAGTTCCAAGAAACCTAATAGGCAGCTAGCTCCAGAAACTTGTACCAGATGGTTCTCTGAATTTGGTAGCTGAGAGTCAGGGTATGTGCACACGATGCGGTTTTTATGCGTTTCCGCGGCGTTTTTTTCACCGCGGAAACGCATTAAAACAGCATGTTAATAGGTCGGCCATGTATAGCAATGGTAATCCGCATGTGCTGTGCACATGATGCGAAACTTTCCGCTCCGGATTACCATTGCAGAGAAAACCACAGCAGGACCATTTATTGCGCGACTCCGCTGCGAATTTGCGCCCATTGACTTGCATTGAATTGCAGCAAACCCGCATGTATAATATCTATACATGCAGATTTGCTGCGTTTCAATGAAAATCAATAGGCACGAAATCGCGCCTGAAACGCGCTGCGGGTGGTGAATGGGTCGGGAGAGGAGGCTGCTACTCCTCACATCTAACCGCTGCACTGGCTGATAATAGCGAGAGCAGCGTGGATGGGAGGAGCAGCAGTCTGCTCTTCCCAGCCCGCGTGCCCGCTGTAAAAAAAAAAGAAAAAGTAAAAATAAAAAACTAAACCTGTATACTTACCTGTCCGGCGGCCCCCGGTGTCCTCCTGTTCCCCAGCGGCGATGTCTTCAGCCTGGCGGCCAGCGGTACAGTACTGGGAGCGGGCTCATCGTTGACGGCGGACAGGTGAGGGATATGTCTGGGGTTTTTTTTACGCTTTTTTCAGGAGATCGAGGGCTTTGCGGAGGTGTGTAATAAAAAAAATTGTAGAACCGTGTGTGTTTTATTTCATTAAAACAATTTATTCTGGCTGTGTGTTTTATTGAAAAAGCGCAGACTATTTTACTATGCGGTTAGTAATGGGGGCGTCTTATAGACGCCCTCCATTACTAACTTGGACTTCACGTCAGCCGCCAATACAAGGCTAACATAAACCCCAACCCCATTACCCCACTGCCACCACTACAGGGCAGTGGGAAGAGCGAGGCTAAGCGCCAGATTTGGGGCATCTTATGGATGCGCCATTTCTGGGACTGCTGAGGAGTGATATTAATAGCCGCGGAGGGGGCTAGTATCCATGGGCCCTTCACTTTCTATTAATATCAGCCCACAACTGTCTAGTTTAGCCTTTGCTGGTTAGATTTTATAGGGGAACCCCACGTCAATTTTTTTTTCTGGGGTCCCCCAGTAATCTAGCCAGGAAAGACTAAACAAACAGCTGTGGGATGATAATAATAGCCAGGGAACATTTTTGGCTAATCGCCCCTTCCACGGCTACTAATATCAGCCCTCAGTGGTTGGCTTTACCTCTGCTGGTTATAAAAATGATGCAGGAGCCCACGCCGTTGTTTTTTTTTAATTTTAGGCTCTGTGCTCATGATCCAGACATAGAAGAGCTTTGGACGCTAATTTTTTCTGCGTCCAAAATGCTGCGTACTATTGAACGCAGGTAAATCCACATGTGTTCACTGAACCATGCATATTTACCGGATTCAATACTTTCTAGTGGTCAAATTTCTGTTGCACAGACTAGTGACTCCGCAAGAGAATTTGACATGCTGCGGTCCTGAAAGACGCGCTGCATGTCAGTGTCCATGGGTGATTCACAGCCTCTGATGCACGCATAGTGGACTTGGGATTTTTAGAGATCCCATCCACTATGCTGTAACATCTGGATGCTGCGGGTTTGACGCTGTATAAACACGCAGCGTCAAACCTGCAGCGGCTCCTGACCGTGACCACGTACCCAAACTCACCCACAGCATGTCAATTTCTGTAGCGGACACGCTAGTCTCTGCTGCAGATTTTGAACGACTGAAGTGTCATTACATGCGGTGGATTCACATGTACTGACAACAAAAGTGCGGCATTAGAACACCGCGTTTTGGACGCAACATAAATACGTTGTTTCCAAAGCTCTGCTGAGTGCTGATCGGGGGACATAGTAGCTAATGAACCATCTGAGAATTGTTAATTATGGCCAGGGAAAATGTTTGCTTACTGGCACCTTCCCAGGCTAAAATTAACAGCTCACAGAAGGCGCAATAAATGACATGAATAGAAATGCTAATGAAGATTGAGTGAATGGGGCTAGCTGACACCTAACTCTTTTGTTTGGTTATGTCAAGGTGTCAATCAGACCTTTTCATGACCAAACTTAATTAAAGTAAAGTAAAGAGTTAAATAAACACACAGACACAGTGTAAACACTTTATTTGAATTACAACAGACACATTCTTTAAGATCATTTAAATGAACCAATATACTCACCGTAGTTCTATGGTAATCCAAGGGTTTAAGCAATGTCCCACCACATAACTTTATATAGCTCCAAAAAGCATTCATTGATGTACAACAACACTTCAAAAAAAGCATGTAAAAACGCGTCAAAAACGCATGTAAAAACCGCATGCGCTTTTTCTGCCAGGGAGAGGCAAAAATGCTCAGGAAATTTCTGCTTCAAATCCTCAATGTGTGCACATACCCTTAGGCATCCAGCAACAAATTGCTTTAACCCCTTAATAACATCTGACGTACTAATACGCGTCTGTGCCCTGGGACTTAAGAGCCAGACCCGTATTAGTACGTCATCGCGATCGCGCGCGCACACAGGCTGTGCGGGCGCGATCGCCGCCGGGTGTCAGCTGATTGTCACAGCTGACACCCGGTACTATGTGCAGGGAGCGGTCCTGCACCGCTCCGAGCACATTAACCCCCGCGATGCTGCGATCGAAGTCGATCGCGGCATTGCGGGGGCAAGGGGAGGTGATCGGCGATACTCACCTCCTCTTCCGGCTTCCAGCGCAGTCTGCAAAGGCTTCCCGGGTGTTGCCATGACGACCCGATGTCGTCATGACAATATCCGGGTCACCAGAGAGCAGGAAGATTGCTTGGACATGCGCAGTGCATCTCCAAGCAATCTTCACACTGTGCACTTCTGACAGCCTTCATGGCATAGGGATGGTGCTCCATTCCTGTGCCATGCAGGCGATCAGAAAAAAAAAAGTGAAAGTCCCAGAGTGGGACAAAGTAATAAAGTGTATAAACTGTGTGAAAGTGGAAAAAAAAAAAATGTGCAAAAATATTATAAAAAAATAAAAAAAATAATGTACCCATCAATAAATATTATTATAAAAAAAATAAAAAAAAAACAATAAAAGTACACATATTTGGTATCGCCGCGTCCGGAACAACCTGACCTATAAAACTGTCCCACTAGTTAACCCCTTCAGTGAACACGGTAAAAAAAAAAAAACGAAGCAAAAAACAATGCTTTATCACCATACCGCCAAACAAAAAGTGGAATAACACGCGATCAAAAAGACGCATATAAATAAAAATGATACCGCTGAAAACGTCATCTCGTCCCGCAAAAAACAAGCTGCCATACAGCTCCATCAGCTGAAAAATAAAAAAGTTATAGCTCTCAGAATAAAGTGATACTAAAAAATATTTTTTTCTATAAAATAGCTTTTATTGTGTATAAGCGCCAAAACATAGAAAAATGATACAAATATGGTACCGCTGTAAACGTACTGACCCGAAGAATAAAGCTACCTCATCAATTTTACCACACGCGGAACAGAATAAAAAAAAAAAAAAAAAACAATTCCTGAATTGTTGTTTTTTGTTTATTCTACCTCCCAAAATAGAAAGCGATCAAAAAATGTCACGTGCCTGAAAATGGCACCAATAACAACGTCAAGTCATCCCGCAAAAAATGAGCCGTCACATGACTGTCTGCCAAAATCTGGAAAAATTATAGCTCTCAGAATATGGCGATGCAAAAACTAGATTTTACAAAAAATGCGTCTTTTAGTGTGTGACAGCTGTCAGTCATAAAAACCCCATATGATTCTGGCATTGCTGTAATCACACCGACCCGAAGAATAAAGTCGTCTAATCACTTATACCGCACAAGGAACGGCGTCAAAAATAAACTCTTGGGTTAGGATTGGGCTAGGGTTAGGGCTGGGTTTGGGGCTAGGGTTGTGCTGGGGCTAGGGTTGTGCTGGGTCTAGGGTTGTGCTGGGGCTACGGTTGTGCTGGGGCTAGGGTTGTGCTGGGGCTAGGGTTGTGCTGGGGCTAGGGCTGGGGTTGGGATTTTTTTCAAAAGTAAGAAAAAAAGATGACGATATGGCGACTAGTGTTGAGAGCAAGTGCTCGCTACTTGAGTTTGCATCGGGTGCTCTGGTATGCATTGAGTATCGTGGGTATTTGAGTGACATGCTCGAGTCTCTGCCCCATATGCTTCGCGGCCAAAAAACTTTACGGGGATTGCCTGCCATGCACGAGCGATCACCGCATGTTTTTTTTTGGGTGTCTAATAACCGTGAAACATGCGGAGCAGGGACTCGAGCATGTCACTCGAGCACACGCTGTACATGGTGCATACCTGAGTACCCAATGCAAACTCAAGTAGCGAGCACTTGCGCTCAAGAATAGTGACAACTTATTCAATATGATGACCTAATGTAAACAAATTCTGTGCCGTACCTCTGGGTTCAAAATGTTCACTATACACCTTAATAAAATCCTTGAGGGGTATAGTTTCCAAAATGGGGACACTTGTGGGGGAGCTCCACTGTTTAGGCACATTACGGGCTCTCCAAACGCGACATGGTGTCCGCTAACAAATTGAATGGAAAATCGGCTCAAATTGTTAGCGGACGCCATGTTGCGTTTGGAGAGCCCCTCTGTGCCCAAACATTGGAGCTCCCCCACAAGTGACCCCATTTTGGAAACTAGACCCCCCAAGGAACCTTTCTAGATGCATAGTGAGCACTTGGAACCCCCAGGTGCTTCACAAATTGATTCGTAATAATGAAAAAGTGAAAAAAAAAACACTTTTTCATTTTTATGAATCAATTTGTGAAGCACCTGGGGTTCCAAGTGCTCACTATGAATCTAGATAGGTGCCTTGGGGGGTCTAGTTTCCAAAATGGGGTCACTTGTGGGGGAGCTCCAATGTTTGGGCACACAGGGACTCTCCAAATGCAACATGATATCCGCTAACAAATTGTCGGCTCAAATTGTTAGCGGATATCATGTTGCATTTGGAGAGTCCCTGTGTGCCCAAACATTGGAGCTCCCCCACAAGTGACCCCATTTTGGAAACTAGACCCCCCAAGGCACCTATCTAGATGCATAGTGAGCACTTGGAACCCCAGGTGCTTCACAAATTGATTCATAAAAATGAAAAAGTGTTTTTTTTTTCACTTTTTCATTATTACGAATCAATTTGTGAAGCACCTGGGGGTTCCACGTGCTCACTATGCATCTAGAAAGGTGCCTTGGGGGGTCTAGTTTCCAAAATGGGGTCACTTGTGGGGGAGCTCCAAAGTTTGGGCACAGAGGGGCTCTCCAAACGCAATGTGGTGTCCGCTAACAATTTGAGCCGATTTTCCATTCAATTTGTTAGCGGATACCATGTTGCATTTAGAGAGTCCCTGTGTGCCCAAACATTGGAGCTCCCCCACAAGTGACCCCATTTTGGAAACTAGACCCCCCAAGGCACCTATCTAGATGCATAGTGAGCACTTGGAACCCCTAGGTGCTTCACAAATTGATTCGTAAAAATGAAAAAGTGTTTTTTTTTTCACTTTTTCATTATTACGAATCAATTTGTGAAGCACCTGGGGGTTCCAAGTGCTCACTATGCATCTAGAAAGGTGCCTTGGGGGGTCTAGTTTCCAAAATGGGGTCACTTGTGGGGGAGCTCCAAAGTTTGGGCACAGAGGGGCTCTCCAAACGCAATGTGGTGTCCGCTAACAATTTGAGCCGATTTTCCATTCAATTTGTTAGCGGATACCATGTTGCATTTAGAGAGTCCCTGTGTGCCCAAACATTGGAGCTCCCCCACAAGTGACTCCATTTTGGAAACTAGACCCCCCAAGGCACCTATCTAGATGCATAGTGAGCCCTTTGAACCCCTAGGTGCTTCACAAATTGATTCGTAAAAATGAAAAAGTGTTTTTTTTTTCACTTTTTCATTATTACAAATCAATTTGTGAAGCACCTGGGGGTTCCAAGTGCTCACTATGCATCTAGAAAGGTGCCTTGGGGGGTCTAGTTTCTAAAATGGGGTCACTTGTGGGGGAGCTCCAAAGTTTGGGCACAGAGGGGCTCTCCAAACGCAATGTGGTGTCCGCTAACAATTTGAGCCGATTTTCCATTCAATTTGTTAGCGGATACCATGTTGCATTTAGAGAGTCCCTGTGTGCCCAAACATTGGAGCTCCCCCACAAGTGACCCCATTTTGGAAACTAGACCCCCCAAGGCACCTATCTAGATGCGTAGTGAGCAGTTGGAACCCCCAGGTGCTTCACAAATTGATTCGTAACAATGAAAAAGTGTTTTTTTTTTCACTTTTTCATTTTTACGAATCAATTTGTGAAGCACCTGGGGGTTGCAACTGCTCACTATGCATCTAGATAGGTGCCTTGGGGGGTCTAGTTTCCAAAATGGGGTCACTTGTGGGGGAGCTCCAATGCTTGGGCACACAGGGGCTCTCTAAACGCAACATGGTGTCTGCTAATTATTCAAGCAAATTTTACAATCAAAAAGTCAAATGGCGCTCCTTCCCTTCCGAGCCCTACAGTGCGCCCAAACAGTGTTTTTTCCCCAAATATTGGGTATCTGCGTGCCCAGGGGAAATTGCACAACAAATTTTGCGGTCCATTTTTTCTTGTTACCCCTGTGAAAATAAAAAAAATTGGGTCTAAAGTAACATTTTTGTGAAAAAAGTTAAATGTTCATTTTTTGCTTCCACATTCAAAAAATTCCTATGAAGCACCTGAAGGGTTAATAAAGTTCTTGAATGTGGTTTTGAGCACCTTGAGGGGTGCAGTTTTTAGAATGGTGTCACTTTTGGGTATTTTCTGTCATAAAGACCTCTCAAAGTGACTTCAAATGTGATGTGGTCCCTAAAAAAATGGTTTTGTAAATTTTGTTGGAAAAATGAAAAATCGCTGGTCAACTTTTAACCCTTATAGCTCCCTAACAAAAAAAAATTTTGGTTCCAAAATTGTGCTGATGTAAAGTAGACATGTGGGAAATGTTATTTATTAACTCTTTTGTGTGACATATCGCTCTGATTTCAGGGCTTAAAAATTCAAATTTTGAAAATTGCAAAATTTTCACCAAATTTCCGTTTTTTTCACAAATAAACGCAAGTGATATCGAAGAAATTTTTCCACAATCATGAAGTACAATATGTCACGAAAAAACAATCTCAGAATCAGGGGGATCCGTTGAAGCGTTCCAGAGTAATTACCTCATAAAGTGACAGTGGTCAGAATTGTAAAAATTGGCCCGGTCATTAACGTGCAAACCACCCGCGGGGCTTAAGGGGATAAGCTGGCCCGCTAGATATTACAAGTAAAAATTAGGCAAAGCTACTCCTCGCATATCTTTTGGTCTCTGAAGGGTAGACAACTTAAGTTTAGGTCTAGAATTCCCCCAAATAAATGTAGACAAATCACATTCACTTTGAACTGTTAAATGCATAAATAAAATGTAAAAAAATGCAGCATTTACTCTACATAGAAACAAGGCCTTATTCATTTTTAAACAAATAACTGCATATGTTATAAAAAACAAATGCTATACTTCTTTTCTCCAACAACCCAACATCGCCCTCTGTCCATGCAATATTACTAGCATCATGGCACACCTTGCTGAAGGGTGATGACTGTAGTAAGGCAATTAACTGCACTGACTGACTGCAGTGGTCATGTGCTTGCAGCAAGTAAGCAAAGACAGGAGCTGCATATACATACAGCAGGTATGTGTATTGAACACGTCACGAATTTTCTAAATAAATATATTTCTAAAGGTGCTATTCACATGAAATTCTCACGAGGTGTTGATAACAGCTCACCCAATCCACACAGGCAAAGAAATCACTATAGATGTCCATAAATTAAGTTATGTGATAGGCTGTGCTCACACGGCCATAGATTCTCTCATGCTAGAGAATCAGGCCGATTATGCTAATGACACTCACTAGAGTTTGATCCGAGTGTAAGCTTAGTGTGATCCAATTTTCTCGCAAGTGAGGATCGGATGACAGGTGAGGAGAAGTCGGAGAACGCAAACCATACGTTGCACACTGCATCAAATTGGTCTGCAAGGCTGTCATCCCAGAAGGAAGCCTCTTCTAAAGATGATGCACAAGACAGCTTGCAGTTTGCTGAAGACAAGCAGACTAGTGACATGGAGCGCTAGAACCATGTCCTGTGGGCTGATGAGACCAAGATAAAGTTATATGGTTCGTATGGTGTCAGGCGTGTGTGGCAGCAACCAGGTGAGGAGTACAAAGACAAGTTTTCCTTGCCAATAGTCAAACATGGTAATGGGCGTGTCATGGTTTGGGGCTGCTTGAGTGCTGCTTGCTGTGATATACTAACGCAGCGCATTATCCTCTCCCTGGGTAGCAGGGCAGTACGCCAACAAGATAACGACCCTAAACACACCTCCAAGACGACCACTGCCTTGCTAAAGAAACTGAGGGTAAGGCTATGTGCCCAGGTAGCGTTCTTGTATCCTTTTTGCAGCCTTTTTTACGGCCGCGAAAACGCTTGTAAAACAGTCTGCCATGCAAAGCAATGTGAATTCGGATGTGCTGTGCACATGATGCGCTAATTAGCGCGCCGAATTCGCATTGTGTTGCAAAACGCAGCATGACCATTTCTACCGCGATTACATCGCAAATTCACGGCCATTGAGGAACATTGAAACGCAGCAAACCTGCAGGTATATGTGGATTTGCTGCGTTTTAATTAAATTCAATGGCCGCAAATTTGTGGCGTAATCGCGGTGCGTGTGGGACCCAGGATGAAGAGGAGACTACAACTCCTCTTCATCCTGGCTACCACGCGGTGAAAAAAAGGAATAAAAAAGTTAAAAATAAAAAAAACCTGTATACTCACCTCTCCGGTCTCCTCCCGGCGGCGGCGATCCTCTCTCCTCGGCGTCCTGCGGTGTACTGGCAGGACCTGTGGTGACGTCATTTAATCAGCTGATGGACACACGGTCAGGTGCAAAAACGCATGTAAAAAAGCTTCTCCCTGGCAGAAAAATCGCATGCAAATCTGCATGCGTTTTTTCTGCCAGGGAGAGGCAAAAACGCTCTGCATCAAATCTGCATTGTGGGCACATACCCTTAAGGTGCTGGACCGGCCAAGCACATCTCCAGATTTAAACCCTATTGAGCATCATCCTCCACCGGAAGGTGGAGGCATGCAAGGTCTCTAACATACACATGATGTAGTCATGGGGGAGTGGAAGAGGATTCCAGTGGCAACCTGTGAAGCTCTAGTGAACTCCATACCCAAGAGAGTTAAGACAGTGCTTGGAAATAATGGTGACCATACAAAATATTGACACTTTGCGCACAATTTGGCCATTTTCACTTAGGCCTGTACTCACGTTTGTTGACAGCTGTTTAGACATTAATGGATGGGTGTTGAGTTATTTAGAGGGAACACCAAATTTACACTGGCAGGCTGGTGTTATGATCTGCAAACAAGTACTAAGGAAAGAATCGGGAAGCTCTCCCTACAGTAAGACTAAGCTGAATCCCTACGATGTAGCGGGCTGCCTGTACCTAGCGAACAGACCCGCCTTAGTCCTAGGCTAGTCTGAACGAAGACCTATAGAATAAGGGGAAGGGGTCCCTAAAAGAACTAAGGACTGGAACAAAAATGGGACACCTCCTGAACAGAGAAGGTTGTTGCAGAACACAAAAGATAAACTGACAAAAAGGTACTAGAAGTCCCAAAAGGACCAAGCGAAATGAGAGATATAAGCACAGAAGCACCTGGCTAGCAAAACAGAGCAGCTCCCGGAATAAACTCAATGGCGCAATCATAATCCCTATGAGGAGGTAAAACTTGCGACTCCTCCGACGAAAAAACCCTCCAAAAATCTTGAATAGGTACAGGTAATTCCCCTTTTCCCACAGCCGCAATGTGACCATTACAACATTTATCATGGCATTTCGGACTCCAAGACTTTATCATATTAGTAGACCAGTCAAGCAAAGGATTGTGCAGTTTTAACCAAGGCAATCCTAGAACGACCGGAGAGGGTAAATTATCTAAAACAACCAAGTCCAAAATTTTGTGGTGAAGACCATTGATAGTGAGGGGAAATGCAGCAATCTTGTGAGTAATACACTTCAAGGGAGTGTTATCAATTGCAATCACAGAAATAGGTGATGACAAAGGTTTGGATTTCAAGTTAAGTTTTTCCAAAAACCCTTTATCAATCACATTAAGTGTTGAACCACAATCCACAAATACCTGAAATTCAATCAAATTTTCCTGCAAAGTAGTACTCCCAGAAAGAAATACTCCTGCAGAGCGTAAACAAGCTATACGGGCGTACCTGCCCTTTTTTTTTTCTTTACTTAACCGAAGCTCACAATACTTAATCAAATGGTCAGCTTTACCACAATAAAGACACAATCCCTCGGCGAACCTCTGGTCTTATTCCTGAGAGTGGAGCGA
Organism: Phyllobates terribilis; assembly: GCF_046119375.1. Classification (NCBI taxonomy): domain Eukaryota; kingdom Metazoa; phylum Chordata; class Amphibia; order Anura; family Dendrobatidae; genus Phyllobates; species Phyllobates terribilis. The sequence goes on from NW_027362761.1 coordinate 810,694,465, forward strand.
CATCGCCCCAACCTCCATAGGTTCTCCGCCATCTGAGCAGATTTTCTGGAGACTAGGACCTGGCATTACAGGAGTCTTTACCTCATTCTGCCTAGATCTCAGCCTCCTATCCACAAGAGCAGCTAATTGCATGGCATCCTGCCGAGTCTCAGGTGCAGGGAATGCAATTAGCAAATCCTTAACCCTTTCACTCAGACCAGCAAGAAATAGAGATTTCAGAGCAGGATCATTCCATTTGACTTCAGAAGCCCACCTTCTAAAGTATGTGCAATAAATCTCAGCATCATCTGACCTCTGATTCAAACGCCTGAGTTCTGCCTCAGCAGATGAGATTCGATCAGGATCGTCGTATAATAGACCCATAGCAGAAAAAAACTCTTCTACCGACCTCAAACATGGATCATTAGGTTGAAGAGAAAATGCCCACCCCTGTGGTTCATTGCGCAAAAGTGACATAAGAAAACCAATGCGCGGTGATTCATTCCCAGAGGACCTTGGTCTCAAACGAAAATATAACAAACAAGCATTTTTAAAGGAAAAAAAATCTTAACTGTTTACCATAAAAAACATCCAGCAGTCCTAGCTTTGGTTCCACAAAATGCGCTCCGGAACAGCTACTCACGTGTTGCTGGAGCTCGGCCACCTCCAGAGTAAAGACCTGCAAGCGTTGAGCCAAATCCTGGACGGAAGCCATACTGGTCCACGTATTAATATTTCCTTTTTTTTTTGGGCTGGACTTACTGTTATGATCTGCAAACAAGTACTAAGGAAAGAAGGGGGAAGCTCTCCCTACAGTAAGACTAAGCTGAATCCCTACGATGTAGCGGGCTGCCTGTTCCTAGCAAACAGACTCGCCTTAGTCCTAGGCTAGTCTGAACGAAGACCAATAGATTAAAGGGAAGGGGTCCCTAAAATAACTAAGGACTGGAACAAAAATGGGACACCTCCTGAACAGAGAAGGTTGTTGCAGAACACAAAAGATAAACTGACAAAAAGGTACTAGAGGTCCCAGAAGGACGAAGAAAACTGACAGAGAAAGGCACAGAAGCACCTGGCTAGCAAAACAGTCAAACAACACTGAAGTCCAGCACAGCCAAAAAGGCGGAGCTGGAATATAAAGGCAGATGGTCACGTGACCGCAAAACACAAGATGGAAAAAACAAACAGGAAGGTTCTAACAGCTGGCACGGCTGGTAGACAGGCAGGTATACAAGCACTGGGACCTGAGAACTAACAAGAGTGTTATGAACAAACTTACAATGTTTCTCAGGCACCTCCATGTAGGATGGTGCGCACGGCCCTTTTAAGAGACGGGGAGCACGCGCGCGCCTTAAGTACAGTGCCGTGAAGAGCAGGAAGAGAAAGGAAGAGCTGGACATTCTGGCCCTGATCCGCAGTGGTGAGAGAGCTGGAGTCTCTGCCAGGGTGGAAGGCAGAACCGCCAGCGTTACACTGTGTCAGCAGTGGGTTCCTCCTGGGTCTCCTGTCACAGCTTTTCATTTCATTGAAATGTCAACGGATAGGTCGCACTGACACTGCTGCACCCTGAGCCTGCAGGACAGCTTGAATTTCTGTGGAACTTGATTGGGGCTGCTCATTCACCATCCGGACTATCCTGCATTGCAGCTTTTCAACAAATTTTCTCTGCCGTCCACGTCTAGGGAGATTAGCTAAAGTGCCATGGGCTGTAAACTTCTTGATTATGTTGCGCACTATGGACAAAAGAAAATCAAGATCTCTGGAGATTGACTTGCAACCTTTAGATTGTTGATATTTTTATACAATTTTGGTTCTTAAGTCCTTAGATAGATCTTTTCTCCTCTTTCTATTCTCCATGCTTAGTATTGCACACACTTTTCATCTGGTTTCAGGTGTGATTTTCATATTGCCCACACCTGTTACTTGCCACGGGTGAGTTTGAACGTGAACGAGCATCACATGCTGGAAACAAAGTTGTTTACCCACAAATTTGGAAAGGTGCCAACAATTTTGTCCTGCCCAATTTTGGGGTTTTGTGTGAAATTATGTCCAATTTGCCTTTTTTTGTTTGACTTTATTTGAGTTGTTCCAATACATACCAAGGAAATAAACATGTGTATAACAAAATGATGTGTGTAATTTAAATAATATTCTGGGCGAAATACTTCATTTTCTGGAACAATTTCAAGGGTGCAAACACTTTTGGCCATGACTATAGCTGCCATAAGAAATATATGGTGTTTTGATTTAGTTTTACAAAGCACTTGTCAAATCTCCTGTTGTAGTAAATACTTACATACTATAGCAATTCTGGTTTAGCGTTTTTAGAACACTGCATTATGCATGGTGGCTCAGTGGTTAGCTCTGCAGCCTTGCAGCACTGGCGTCCTGGGTTAAAATCCCATCAAGGACAACATCTGCAAGAAATTTGTATGTTCTCCCTGTGTTTGTGTGGGTTTCCTCTGGGTTCTCTGGTTTCCTCCCAAACTCCAAAGACATGCTGATAGGAATTTAGACTTTAAGCCCCAATGGGGAAAGTGATGATAATGTCTGTAAAGTGCTGTGGAATATGATGGCACTATATAAGCAAAGCATACTAATAAAACAATTATTCCTTCTAAAATTTATGAATAAACTGACAACTGGGTGTTACCAATTAATGGGAAGGGTGGAGTACTAAATAATCAGATACTGTCCAATACTTCCCAACTTTTACAAGAGCGAAAGAGGGACAAACAGAGCACTCCTGCAATCTGTAGCCATGCCCCTATCCATACCCTGTTGCCATTTACCATTTCTTTCTACCCTGGCAAGAAGAGATGTCAGAAGGAGCGGATGGAAGTGAAGAACATTAAGCAAACCACCAACATTAAGCAAACCACCATTGTAGACACAAATTTGGGACCGTCCCGCTGTATCCAAGACAGTTGAGACCTATGGATTTATTTTTTTTTACATTCATTCATTGGTGTAGCAGCCATAATTTTTTTTATATTTACATAAGCTTCACTCTATGAGGTCTTAATTTATTGCGAGGTGAGCTGTCATTTTTTTCATGTGCCATTTTGTCAAACACGTCTGTAAGGCTGTGTTCGCACATAGCATAAATGCTGCATTTTTTCTGCTGCTCTTTAGCTGTCCATTTTCTACAGGTGTCCACACCAAAATACTCAATGACAATCTTCTCTAGTTAATGCATTTTTTGCTGCATTTTTTAGGTGTTTTTCCCCTTATTTTATGCTATTTTGGTGCAGATTTCAAGCAGTGCTGTTAATACTTTTTTACAGTACCTAAAATCTTTGATTTTACACTTAAAAGACCAACTGCGTTTCTTACATTTTTACATGCTTTCTTTTAGGCTCCCACCAAAGCCTATGGAGGAAAAAAAGCACCAAAACCACACAATCCAACAGCGTCTTTAGACACACTGTGGGCATGATTTTCTATTACACTTTGCTTGGACAGTTAAACACAGCAGCTTTTCTTTGCAAAAAAAGTAGCAGAAAAAAATGTAGCATTTACGCTATGTGTGAACACAGCCTATCTGTCCAAGCAAAGTGGATGTGATTTCATAAAAACTCCTGTCCAGTGTGAAACTAAAGATGCTATTGAACTGTGTAAAGTGCTGCGGAATATGTTGGTGCTTATATAAATAAAATTATTATTATTTTTTAACTGTTGTTTTGGTGCATTTTTCACTAAAGGCTTCTATGGAGAGCTTGAAAAAATGCATCTAAAAACGCAGCTGCATTTTTAAGTGCAAAATCAAAGGTCTTCTGTACTATTAAAAAAGCATTAAAGAGGGGTAAAATAAAAAGGATAATAATATTTTTTATTTTTATAGCGCCAACATATTCCGCAGCACTTTACAATTTTAGGGAGGACTTGTACAGGGAATAAAGACGTTACAGAATAAGCATAACTTAGATATCAAAAGGAATGAGGGCCCTGCTCGCAAGCTTACAGTCTATAAGGAAATAAGGGAGACACAAAAGGTAAATGATAAAATTTACTTATATTGTACAATACAGGCATAATATAATAAATAGGTTATGCACATAACACTACATGAACTGGTCGCCAGCCAGTATGTGTACAGTACAGACACAGAGGCTATTAAGTGCATGGAGGGTATGAACATGATTTTGAAAAAAATTTTGTATGGCCCAAACTAGGACAGTTAGATAGATAAGTATGTTGAGGCAATAGGCCAGTCTAAAGAAATAAGATTTTAGGCCACGCTTAAACCTGTGGGTATTGGGAATTAATTGAATTGTCCTGGGTAGTGCATTCCAAAGAATTGGCGCAGCACGCAAGAAGTCTTGGAGACGGGAATGGGAGGTTCGGATTATGGAGGATTTTAGTTTTAAGTCATTAGCAGAATGGAGGGCATGGGTAGGGTGGTAGACTAAGACAAGGGAGGAGTTGTAAGGCGGTGCTGAACCGTGGATAGCTCTTTGGGTGAGAGTGAAAGTTTATATTGAACGTTGTATTGGATGGGCAACCAGTGTAATGACTGGCACAGGGAAGAGGCATCGGTGTAGCGGTTGGTGAGGAATATGATCCTGGCTGCTGCGTTCAGGACGGATTGGAGAAGGGAAAGTTTAGTAAGAGGGAGACCAATTAGTAAATAATTGCAATAGTCCAGATGAGAATGAATAAGAGCTACAATAAGAGTTTTTGCAGAGTCAAAGGTAAGAAAAGGTCTAATTCTAGAGATTTTTTGAGGTGTATGTGACATGAGCAAACAAGCGATCGGATGTGAGGAGTGAAGGAAAGATCTGAATCAAAGATGACCCCCAAGACAGCGGGCATGTTGCCGGGGAGTAATGGTGGAGCCACAGACGGAAATGGTAATATTGGGCATAGGTAGGTTAGTGGAGGGAGGAAACACGAGGAGTTCAGTTTTTGACAGATTCAGTTTTAGATAGAGGGAGGACATAATATTAGAGACAGCGGAAAGACAATCACTGGTAATTTGTAATAATGCAGGGGTGGTGATGTCAGGAGAAAAGGAATATAATTGGGTGTAATCAGCATAGAGATGGTGCTGAAAACCGAATCTACTGATTGTTTGTCCAATAGTAGCGGTGTACAAGAGAAAAGGAAGGGACCTAGGACTGATCCTTGAGGAACTCCAACAGTAAGGGGAAGGGTAGAGGAAGAGGAGCCAGCAAAAGACACAGTGAAGGAGCGGTCAGAGAGGTAGGGGGAGAACCAAGAGAGAACAGTGTCCTTGAGCCCGATGGAGCGGCGCACAGTGAGGAGGAGCTAGTGATCCACAGTGTCAAATGCTGCAGAGAGATCCAGGAGAATCAGCAGGGAGTTGTGACCATTAGATTTAGCTGTTAGTAGATCATTAGAGACTTTAGTGAATGCAGCTTCAGTAGAATGTAAAAAGCGGAAACCAGATTGTAAAGGGTCAAGAAGAGAGTTATCTGAGAGATAGCAGATTAGACGGGAGTGGACCAAGCGTTCCAGAAGTTTAGAGATATAGTGAAGATTGGAGACAGGTCTGTAGTTAGCAGCGCAGTTATGGTCGATGGATTTTTTTAAAGTAATGGATGTATGCTGGTGTGTTTAAACGAGGAGGGAAATATACCAGATGAAAGGAAGAGATTTTAGTTAGGTGAGTGGTGACAGCTGGGGAAAGGAGATGTGAGGGAATAGGGTCACTGGTGCAGGTAGTAGGGCGAGAAGATGCAAGGAGCCTGGTCACTTCTTCTCGTGTGACTGGTTCAAAGTCAGAAAGTGAGCAAGATGCAATGTAGGAGGGAGGAGAATGCAAAACATTAGGGGATTGGGAGAAAATTTCCTGTCAGATATGTTAAATTTTTTCTTTGAAATAATTAGCCAGATCATCAGAACTGAGGTCAGTGGTCGGGGCCTGTACTGTTTGATTAAGGAGAGAGTGAAAAGTGTCAAAGAGTCGTTTAGAATTACTGGATAGTGAGGTGATGAGGTTGTTAAAGTAGGTTTGTTTTGAGAGGTGAAGGACAGAGTTGTATGTTTTAAGCATAAATTTATAATGGATTAAATCTTCAGCCAGATAGGATTTTCTCCACAGACGTTTGGCGCACCTGGAGCACTGCTGGAGAAAACGTGTTTGCAGCGTGTGCCAGGGTTGTCACCGTCTGTGCCGAGTTGTTCTATGTGTAGGAGGTGCATTTTCATCCAGGGCACATTGCAGTGTTTCATTATAATGCTTCAGTGCTGAGTCAGGACATGAGAGGGAGGAGATCAGGGCCAATGATGACTGCAACTTCTTCATAAATTTCTGGGTGTTAATAGTGCATATATTTCTATATGTGTGGAAAGTGGGGGTGTCTTGACCGGGGTGATAATTCATGACAGAGAATGAAAGAAGGTTGTGGTCAGAGTGTGGAAGAGGGGAGTTAGTAAAGTCATGTACTGAGAAGAGCAGGGCGAAGATCATGTCCAGAGTATTCGCATCTTCATGTGTAGAAGAAATGAAGAAGCATACTGTACAAAGCATATTCAGGTATAGAACATTTTTCTATACTTAACAGTGCAGCTTGTGGCTCTTAGGTTTATCTGCTGCCTCAACTGCTACAGTTTGGAAGGTTGAATCCATGTGGAAGACCAGACTTGAAGAAAATAGAAGAATGAGTTAATTAAATGAATGTAAGTATATACACAGCAGAGAAATGCCGGCTCCTTCCACCCAAAGAGGAGGGGAGGAAGAACTACTGAGAAATGACGCACGCAGTGAAGACTGCACGGAAGGAGACATCGCAGATAAAGAGTGAGTGAAAATCAGGACATAGCTCTGACCTCCCAGGACAGAGCCTCCAAATTAGGACTGTCCCGCTGAATCCGGGACTGTTGGGAGCTATGACACACTCCTTTGAAAAGGGGAATGGTAACATTTAGTTGTCAATTTATTCATAAATTTCCAGTAGCAGAAATAGAGGAATGACAGTGCAGAGTTCATGGAAAAAATGCTTCACCACTGTTTCGTCTTAGGGAAGAAGAGTAATTACTAAAGCAGACATGTCAGCGGAGGGGACAGGCTTTAAATATGATTGCTCAGTATTACAGGCTAAAAGTCTGAACTACTAAGAGGTTTGGATATCAGGTACAGTGTTGTCATAGAGGTCTTGTGCAGATTTATCCTGCATGGCCATATATTGGCAATGTTTTATGTGTGAACTAAGATGTGTATGTTTATCTGGATTCACATAATGTTACCTGAAGAAAATCAAAACAGGAACTGTTCCCCTCCACAGTACAAGGGATATGGCACGAAAGCCAATTCAACGGAAAATATAGTGCAGCATGTTGCGTTATTTCCAGTAAAAATGAGTGTTAACCTTCCCAGAACCTAAAAGTGTTAACCTAGCCTTAGATATTAAAGTGAAAAAGACATTGGACTTATTGGACTGGATTCACATTATCATTATAATTTCCAATTTTTACAGAAGCCATGGTGGAACCATTATTATCCATCATGATCAGTTATGATCCATTTGACAAATCCATTTTTCTTCTAAATTGACTTAATATACAGTACAGACCAAAAGTTTGGACACACCTTCTCATGTAAAGATTTTTCTGTATTTTCATGACTTTGAAAATTGTACATTCACAATGAAGGCATCAAAACTATGAATTAACACATGTGGAAATATATACTTAACAAAAAAGTGTGAAACAACTGAAAATATGTCTTATATTCTAGGTTCTTCAAAGTAGCCACCTTTTGCTTTGATGACTGCTTTGCACACTCTTGGCATTCTCTTGATGAGCTTCAAGAGGTAGTCACCGGAAATGGTTTTCACTTCACAGGTGTGCCCTGTCAGGTTTAATAGGTGGGATTTCTTGCCTTATAAATAGGGTTGGGACCATCAGTTGAGTTGTGCAGAAGTCAGGTGGATACACAGCTGATAGTCCTACTGAATAGATTGCTAGAATTTGTATTATGGCAAGAAAAAAGCAGCTAAGTAAAGAAAAACGAGTGGCCATCATTACTTTAAGAAATGAAGGTCAGTGAGTCCGAAAAATTGGGAAAACTTTGAAAGTGTCCCCAAGTGCAGTTGCAAAAACCATCAAGCGCCACAAAGAAACTGGCTCACATGAGGACCGCCCCAGGAAAGGAAGACCAAGAGTCACCTCTGCTTCTGAGGATGTTTATCCGAGTCACCAGCCTCAGAAATTGCAGGTTAACAGCAGCTCAGATTAGAGACCAGGTCAATGCCACACAGAGTTCTAGCAGCAGACACATCTCTTCAACAACTGTTGAGAGGAGACTTTGTGCAGCAGGCCTTCATGGTAAAATAGCTGCTAGGAAACCACTGCTAAGGACAGGCAACAAGCAGAAGAAACTTGTTTGGGCTAAAGAACACAAGGAATGGACATTAGACCAGTGGAAATCTGTGCTTTGGTCTGATGAGTCCAAATTTGAGATCTTTGGTTCCAACCACCGTGTCTTTGTGCAACACAGAAAAGGTGAACGGATGGACTCTACATGCCTGGTTCCCACCGTGAAGCATGGAGGATAGGTGTGATGGTGTGGGGGTGCTTTGCTGGCGACACTGTTGGGGATTTATTCAAAATTGAAGGCATACTGAACCAGCATGGCCACCACAGCATCTTGCAGCGGCATGCTATTCCATCCGGTTTGTGTTTAGTTGGACCATCGTTTATTTTTCAACAGGACAATGACCCCAAACACACCTCCACGCTGTGTAAGGGCTATTTGACCAAGAAGGAGAGTGATGGGGTGCTACGCCAGATGACCTGGCCTCCACAGTCACCAGACCTGAACCCAATCGAGATGGTTTGGGGTGAGCTGGACCGGAGAGTGAAGGCAAAAGGGCCAACAAGTGCTAAGCATCTCTGGGAACTCCTTCAAGATTGTTGGAAGACCATTTCCGGTGACTACCTCTTGAAGCTCATCAAGAGAATGCCAAGAGTGTGCAAAGCAATCATCAAAGCAAAAGGTGACTACTTTGAAAAACCTAGCATATAAGACATATGTTCAGTTGTTTCACACTTTTTTGTTAAGTATATAATTCCACATGTGTTAATTCATAGTTTTGATGCCTTCAGTGTGAATGTACAATTTTCATAGTTATGAAAATACAGAAAAATATTTAAATGAGAAGGTGTGTCCAAACTTTTGGTCTGTACTGTACATTAGTCAGAATTTCATTAGATATCAGTTTTCATTACCGGATACAGCACTATAGCATGTTACGCTATTCTGACCCCCAAAAAGAAAATTAAAGAGATTGCATCATTCAAAAGTGATCTATTGTTTAAATCAGGTTTTTCTGTTAAAGAGTAAGTGTCATTTTAATTTTTATTTCATAAATCAATAGTAGACATGAAAATAAGAAACTTTGTAATATAACTTATCGGAGAAATCAGTTTCTTTCTCTTCCTGGATTCATTTTTCACCCTCAATTCATTGGAAAAATCTGTCAAATCTGTATACAGTAAAGACAGATTTTCCCATTACTGAGAAAGGAAATGGCAATTGGTGTTTTTAAAATTCTGTGTAGAGGGGAGGGTGTAGGGCATTGGAGGAGCTAGGGGCAGACACACAGATTCCACTGCAAGTTCTCCTGAAACCACAGTTATAAGAACTTCAGTGAAAATCTATATTCACTGTAGACAGATTTAACCCATGAATTGATAATTTTGAGAATAAAAAAATCAATTCAGGAGAAAGAAGCAGATTTCTCTCAAAAGATATTATTTTCACTCAAAGTTTCTTATATTCATGTGTACTATTGATTTATGAAAAAAGGTAAATAACAGTTACTCTTTAAATGTATTTTTTTAATTTTGTCAATATTTTTTATATCACAATTTGTATTAACATTTTTTGAAAATACTGCAATTTTCATGCTGTCCACTGAGACTATTTTAGACTCATATTTCCTATTCTTTAAAGAAGATTTTTCAGAAGTCTCAATATCATCACAGATAGGAGTACAATGACAGATAACACCTCTATATACAGCTAATAACCCTGGATAAACCAATCACAATAGGTGATGTCACAGATGATCCTGCTCCCCTCCATTCCAAATGACCTTTGAACATGCTCATTAGATGCTTTAATATACAATGATAGGGTATGAGTCAGTCTATTGCTGCAAATGTATATGTGCATTTCACTAAAGATTAAGGAAGTAGAATATATCCAGTAGCCAGTGTAAAAATAGTGAGATTTCAATTTTTTTTTTAATACAGTTTGTGATATGGAAAATAAAAATAACGTAAAAAAATACTTTTAATATGAACACATGATTTCAAAAGTAGGTAATTTTCTGATTACCTCCCATCTAAGATTGATGCAATGAACTAATTCAATTGTGAACACAGCATTATTATTATCATGAATTCTAAACACATCACCAAAAGTTGGTGTGAAGCCCAAGGCTGAAGCTGGCCATACGCATGTGATAGCTGTCGGCCAAACGACTCCATACATACAAATGTTCATGTGTTTTCAATAGTGAGAGTGTAGAAAGCTGTATCTCCCCAAGAAAGGCTTATCCCCCAATGAACAAAATCTTCTGTTATAAAAATTCAAACTGCTCGATCCTCGTCTACCCGACATCATCTGTCAATATCAACTGGTCTGAACAATTTTAATTTAATGTGTATAGGCATCTTACATTTCTTCTGGTATGTACTCTAAAGGAAATATAATAGAACCATGAATTGTCATATTATATGACCTCTCAAAGACTACTACTATATCACTTGCCACTAAGGCCACGGCCCCACTATTAGTATTTGGTCAGTAGTTGGTCAGTATTTTTTCTCAGGAGTGGGAGCCAAAACCAGGAGTGGGTGATAAAAGCAGAATTGATGACGTGTTTCTTTTATAACTTTTCTCTGATTGTTCCTCGTCTGGTTTTGACTTATAAATACTAAGGAAAAATACTGACCAAATACCAATAGTGGGGCTGTAGCCTAAGACTGAGCATGAGTTACCTTACGAAATAAAAAGTCAAAATGCCAAATCTCAAGAGTATTGCATAAAGGATAAAAGGGAGAAGGAAAAGCATGGTCAGGGAGGTAATTCTAACTACTATTACACAGTCTTTATTAAGTCATGTCTGGTTTAATTTAATCATGGAAAAATGCAAGAGCTTTTTTTAATAAGTATACCACAAAAATCACAACACAATGCATACTAAAAAAGGAGTCTGTCAGCACAATTTAAGGGACATAGTCGTAATGATATTTGTATTCTAAGGCCACGGCCCCACTATCAGTATTTGGACAGTATTTTTTTCTCAGGAGTGGGAGCCAAAACCAGGAGTGGGTGATAAATGTAGAATTGGTGACTTGTTTCTATTATACCTTTTCTCTGATTGTTCCTCACCTGGTTTTGGCTCCCACTCCTGAGAAAAAATACTGACCGAATACTGACCAAATACTGATAGTGGGGCTGTGGCTTTAGTGTTCAAAATAGTTGCTGCTATTCCCAGAAATCATTATTTATTCAAACATGCTAATAAGGGGCTAGCTGCACCCTTGGTGTGCCTGAACAGTTCAGTGCAACTTGCCACCCACTTGTTTTTCATCTATCTCCACCCCCATATTCCTTAATTGACAGATCTGACTTACAAGAGCCAGAGGTGAATCGAAAACCAGTAGGTGTGAAGTTATACTGAAACCCTCGGCCGCGCCAAGGGTACACTGAGCAACTCATTAGAAAACTTGAGTAAAGAGCAATTTCTGTCAAATGCAGCAAAGGTTATAGATATACAGTACAGACCAAAGGTTTGGACACACATTCTCATTTAAAGATTTTTCTGTATTTTCATGACTATGAAAATTGTACATTCACACTGAAGGCATCAAAACTATGAATTAACACATGTTGAATTATATACTTAACAAAAAAGTGTGAAACAACTGAAAATATGTCTTATATTCTAGGTTCTTCAAAGTAGCCACCTTTTGCTTTGATGACTGCTTTGCACACTCTTGGCATTCTCTTGATGACCTTCAAGAGGTAGTCACCGGAAATGGATTTCACTTCACAGGTGTGCCCTGTCAGGTTTAATAAGTGGGATTTCTTGCCTTATAAATGAGGTTGGGACCATCAGTTGTGTTGTGCAGAAGTCTGGTGGATACACAGCTGATAGTCCTACTGAATAGACTGTTAGAATTTGTATTATGGCAAGAAAAAAGCAGCTAAGTAAAGAAAAATGAGTGGCCATCATTACTTTAAGAAATGAGTCCGAAAAATTGGACAAACTTTGAATGTGTCCCCAAGTGCAGTAGCAAAAACCATCAAGCACTACAAAGAAACTGGCTCACATGAGGACCGCCCCAGGAAAGGAAGACCAAGAGTCACCTCTGCTTCTGAAGATAAGTTTATCCGAGTCAACAGCCTCAGAAATCGCAGGTTAACAGCAGCTCAGATTAGAGACCAGGTCAATGCCACACAGAGTTAAAGCAGCAGACACATCTCTTCAACAACTGTTAAGAGGAGACTTTGTGCAGCAGGCCTTCATGGTAAAATAGCTGCTAGGAAACCACTGCTAAGGACAGGCAACAAGCAGAAGAGACTTGTTTGGGCTAAAGAACACAAGGAATGGACATTAGACCAGCGGAAATCTGTGCTTTGGTTTGATGAGTCCAAATATGAGATCTTTGGTTCCAACCACCGTGTCTTTGTGCGACGCAGCAAATGGTGAACGGATGGACTCTACATGCCTGGTTCCCACCGTGAAGCATGGAGGAGGAGGTGTGATGGTGTGGGGGTGCTTTGCTGGTGACACTGTTGGGGATTTATTCAAAATTGAAGGCATGCTGAACCAGCATGGCTACCACGGCATCTTGCAGCGGCATGCTATTCCATACAGTTTGCGTTTAGTTGGACCATCATTTATTTTTCAACAGGACAATGACCCCAAACACACCTCCAGGCTGTGTAAGGGCTATTTGACCAAGAACGAGAGTGATGGGGTGCTACGCCAGATGACCTGGCCTCCACAGTCACCAGACCTGAACCCAATCGAGATGGTTTGGGGTGAGCTGGACCACAGAGTGAAGGCAAAAGGGCCAACAAGTGCTAAGCATCTCTGGGAACTCCTTCAAGATTGTTGGAAAACTATTTCCGGTGACTACCACTTGAAGCTCATCAAGAGAATGCCAAGAGTGTGCAAAGCAGTCATCAAAGCAAAAGGTGGCTACTTTGAAGAACCTAGAATATAAGACATATTTTCAGTTGTTTCACACTTTTTTGTTAAGGATATAATTCCACATGTTTTAATTCATAGTTTTGATGCCTTCAGTGTGAATGTACAATTTTCATAGTCATGAAAATACAGAAAAATCTTTAAATGAGAAGGTGTGTCCAAACTTTTTGTCTATACTGTATATATATATATATATATATATATATATATATATACTGTATATATATATATATATATATATATATATATATATATATATAAATTACACATAGATATATCTATATATAAATGATACAATTTTTATTAGGGCTATGTATCCTAAGGTGTTGTGCTTGGTTTGAATAGTCAATTTGTGCTGACATACTCGCTTTAAACAACACAATGTAAAGGAAAATGACAGACTGTAGCAAATTTTAGAAAAACTTACATTTTTATGATTTACACACTTCATTAGGACCAGCTCCCTGTATGCTCGTTTGGCATGTGTTTGATTTTGAAATGGCCTACTGAGTTTCTTAATGGCCACATTTCTATCAAGGACAGCATCGTAAGCAGCACTAAAAGACAGGAAAGAGAACCATCATGGAGACATTGTTTCTGAAGAGTCAAAGATAGCAAATACAATGTAACAATTTACAGTTATACAGGTAACCTTGCTCACTTAAGGTGCATTTACACTGAAGGATTTTCGTGATCAAGAGTTCCTAACGAGGGTTCCTAGTAATGCTTGTTTCACAATAACTGAGCAGTCCTGTCTAAACAGGCTGCCAATCACCTGACAAACCAGAAAATGCTTGTTCACCAGGCGAAATGATCTTATGGCTTGCCCAAAAGATCATTGTTCTCGGCAGCGGATCTTCCTGTGTAAACAGGACCTGCACTGTGGAGAAAAATGGCAGCCTATGCACACTGATCAATATATTTCAGATTATTCAGTGTGCATCTAATGCACAGTCTGCCTATGTAAACAGGCTATTAAATGACCACAAATTGGTATATACCTACCAATCAGTGTTTGTCAATGCCTCAAAACTGGCTAATATAAACACGCCCTTATAGTGGTGGGAGAGGTATTTGTGTCACCTGCGCACTGACCTCAGTGGTAGCCTTGTGTATTTCTCTTGGGGGAGACTGATGGTTACATTTCTCATTCACTTGCCACTTTGAGAACAAGAGAACTGTGCAGCCTGTGAGGAAGACTGCTCTGAAAAGGGCAGAGGCAGAAACTGTAATAATTATGCACAGTAAGTGCCACACAATCATATCCTCAACACAGTTATTAAAATGAAGGTAAAATGGCTAGCCCTTCGAAGATCACATGCACAAGATGAATGTTGGCCTAACTCACCGATTTTGGTGAGAACAGCCATTTTTCAAATGTTTATGGCGATGTCCTATCTCTCCCCAATTGGCAAATGGCAGGAAGAAAAATATCAAGCATGTTGGTTTTTAACATGCCTGATTCTTTGTTCTCATGGGAGATAAACCACTGCCAGAGTTGTCTGGCAGCAAATTTTTCTCTCCTACTAGTGAGGCAGAGTTACGCGTGAATATGTATGGATAGGTTAGGAGAACAACTAGCATTCATCTGACAACTAACTAAAGTTTGTGGCCATCTTTACAGCAATTGGTCTATGAATTCTAGCCACATTAGAAGAATTTTCTTAAAAGGAATATAACACTGGCTCTGTGCCGAGTGTGTATCATAAAGCTAATATGGTGCCCATCTTCAAAAAGGGCTCCAGGTCTTCCCCTGGTAATTATAGACCAATAAACTTAACATCCAATGTGGGCAAAATGTTCAAGAGGCTTGTAAGAGATTATATACAGAAGTATGTGGTAGAAAATAATGTTATAAATAGTAGTCAGAACAGTTTTACTAAGGTCAGAAGTTGTCAAACCCACCTGGTTAATTTTTATAAAAAAGGTAAGTAGAAACTTGGACATAGGGTAGCTGCGGATATAGTGTTTTTGGACTTTGTAAATGTATTTGACACTGTCCCACATAGAAATGTTTGTAATTGGAGTCAAAATTTGCTCAAAGATCTCACCCAGAGAGTTGTGGTGAATGACTGGTACTCTGAATGGTTCCTGGTTATAAGTGGTGTGCCCAAAGGTTCAGTGCTGGGTCCATCATCATTTAACTTACTTAGTAGTGATATAGAAGATGGGATTAATAGTGTTGCTTCAATTTTTGCAAATGTCACCAAACTATATAGTATAGTGCAGTCTATGGAAGATGTTACAGGATGACGTGGATAAACTGATTGTTTGAACATCCACTAGGAGAGTCACTTGTAGAGAAGGATCTAGGTGTACTTGTGGATCACAAACTAATGACAGCAATGTCAATCAGCAGCTTTTAAAGCCAGCAGGATACTGTTGTGTATTAAAAAAAGGTATAAAGTCATGTGACAGAGACTTAATACTACCACTTTACAAAGTGTTGGTATGATCTAATCAAGAATATGCAGTTCAGTTCCTTGCCAAAGTTTATAAAAAGGATTCACTGGAGCCAGAAAAGGTAGGAAGAAGAGCCACAAAATTAATAGGGGACACAAGGATCTTAGTTATAAGGAAAGACTAAAAGAATAAAATATAATTACATAAATGGCCCAAAGAAAAAGTAAAGTCAAAAGCTGTTTGATGTAAACCCCCCTTAAAATACAAAGGGGAACTCCCTCTGTCTGGAAAATAAAGATTCAATCTCCAGAGGAGACAAGGCTTCTTTACCATAAATCCTAGTAATTTGTGGAATAGTCTACCTCAGGAGTTGGTCACAGTGGGAACCATGCATGGTTTTAAAATGTGTTTTAAGAAGAAAATAACATAAATAATTAGGTGAATGTGTAAAGTTTTTTCTGAAAATTTAGTGTCAGTGTCAATTGTCAGTGGCAAATTGGGATCAGGAGGAGACATTAGCTTTTCTGTCGCAGAGTGGATCATGCATTGTGGCTGTACATAAACTCCTTCCTTTTATCTTTTCCCATCACTCTGTCGAACGTCAAGAACATTTTTTTTAAACTGTATTAACTCTAAAAGTAAGCTTTTGTTTAAATCGGGCATTTATTTTAAATGTATGTTTCAAAAATATTAAAATATTTCATAAAGTTTTTTTTACAATTTTTGCATATTGCTATGTAAACAAAATTATGTAAAATGAAATCAGGAATCTTGCAATTGTTTCACTGGCTACTAAGCTTATAAAAGACTTATACTTCCTGCTTCTTATACTTGACTTTTTAGCAGTCTCGTTATTACAGACACAATTATAATGACAGTTAGCCCCCATTATATACAACAGACAAGGAGGGTCCATTGCTTACAATAAAGATTATCACAGCTCACCTACTTCCCCTCCCTGCACAATGGCCTTTACCCAGAAAGAAATGGAAGTAGAAATCTAATATGAGGTCTAGTGGACAGTGTGAAAATTGTAATACTTCACATATACTGTATAATGATATGAAAAATTGTAAAAAAAAAACAAAAAAAAAAAACTATTTATTTAACAGAAAAAAATAAAAAAATAGAACATTTTCTGATTACTCATTCCCTTGAAATTCGTACTTATGAAACTGCTTAGTACATGTGTATGCATATCTGAGAAAAGGAGAATTTTTACTAAGTACATTGCTTTTATTGCTATGTTCAAAATGGAAATCCTAAACTATTGAAAAAAAAAGAAGACATATCATAAAATCAAACTGCAATGTAAGGGAAGATTATCACTGTTTGGTGAGACCTCTGCTTTTACGGGTTCTCATAGTGACAATCCATATCCCAACATGTGTCCTATTCATTGCTCAATGCCGGCAAAATTAACCTTCACTGTTGTTTTTCCCAGATTATTGCAAGGCCGTCATTGTTTAGAAAAATCTACTGTGCTCTAACACTAAGATGCTGGAACAAGTCGAGTACAGAACATGGCAGGCTGCAATATAACTGTAACTAATGGAGTGTTCTTGACACTGTAAGCCTTGCCTGGATAAATGTTTGGCGAGCTACAGAAGCTGCACTGTGGAGACAGAAAATCCTAATATGCTATGCTAATAAGTGCTGCACTGCACCACTGCTACACTTTGTTTTGCTACAGCTCTGAGAAAATGGTCTTTCTTTTGCAAATCTTCTACCTATGGTCAGCAATAAGTTCCCAGCATCCAAAATCAGTTATTTTACTGTTAGTAGAACCGATTTTTCAGTTGTTCTTGAAGCTACTAAATTGAAGAACTTTTTTATTTTTTTCACAAATTGACATAAGAATAACATTTCAACTGCGAAAATGAGTTGATCAACCAAGAACTATAGACATCAATTAATTCTTCACTCTTGCATAAAAATGTTAATGCGTTTAGAAGATAGGAAAACACTATGGTGGTCACTGAATTTTTATTTTTCTATGTTGTATAACACAATAAATGCAATACAAAGCAGTCCAGAACAAGTACTCTGTATATACTAGGCAGCCACTCTGTCCATGGATGGTAGGCATGTCAGTGGTTGTTTCATGAGTATCTTCACCTATGCTGCTTTATTGAGACCTGCTGCATCCTTTGTAGAGCATTAGTATTGTAAGAGATATTGATTATAACTGCTGCCTCTTTTTCTGTGATGTTTTAAAATGTATGCCCATTTCGGTGAGTATTATGTTCCCCTGTGTGAGGGACATTATACTGTGCAAGGGAGCTGAGTGGGGGACAAAATACTGTGCAAGTGACTGTGTGGGGATATCATTCTGCATGAGGGCTGTGTGGAGGACATAATACTGTGCACGAGGGTGGTGTAGAGGACATCTTTCATCATGGAAGCTGTTTGGGGACATAATACTGTGTAAGGGGACTGTGAGGAGACATCTTTCTGCATAGGGGCTGTGTTGGACATAATACTGTGTAAGAGGGCTCTGTGAGGAAAATACTATGTAAGTGAGCTGTGTTGGGATATCTTTCTGCATAGGGGCTGTGTGGTGACATAAAACTGTACAGGGGCTATGTGGGGATATCATTCTGTATGAGGGCTGTGTGGACGACATAATACTGTGCAAGAGGGTGGTGTAGGGGACATCTTTCATCATGGAAGCTGTGTGGGGACATAATACTGTGTAAGGGGGCTGTGAAGGGACATCTTTCTGCATAGGGGCTGTGTTGGACATAATACTGTGTAAGAGGGCTCTGTGGGGACAAAATACTGTGCGAGGGAGCTGTGTTGGGACATCTTAATGCATGGGAGCTGTGTGGGGACATACTACTGTGTAAGAGGTCTGTGTGGGGATATCATCCTGCATGGGGAGCTGTAAGGGGACATAATACTGTGTAGTGAGGCTTTGTGGGGATGTCATACTGCTGGAGGGCTATGTAGGGACAAGAGAATAAATGAAGCATCTCAGCTGTGGACTATCTCTCCTAAGAACAAAAGGACCTATTGTGCGTTCCTTAGTGGGACTTCTAAACTACAAGCAATGAAAAAAAAAATGGAAAAAAAAATTATAAAAAAAACAACAACAAATGTCAAAGTTGAAATCATACCCCTTTTCCTATTTAGAATAAAAAACAAACAATAAAACATATAAACAACAATAAAAAACATAACTGCTATTGCCATGTCTGCAAAATTCTAAATTATGAAAAGTATCACACATTTTACCCACATGGGAAAACATCTTATCAAAAATCTAAATTTCTGCATTTTAGTCACCACGCCTCTAAAAATAAAAAAGTAAATAAAAAGCGATCAAAAAGCTGCAAAACCTCTCCTACATATTACAATATTAATCATGGTCAGCACACAGAAGTCACTCGTGTACTGTCCACGATTTTTCATGAACCTATAGACTTGTATGGGTAATTGAGCTGTGACTCAATAACGGACATTATTTTTAGCAGACCACTTGTTACATAATAAAACACGCACATGTGAAAAGCCCCATAGACTATAATGGGTACATGTTCTATCCATGAAAAGAAAAGCACAGAATGAACACATACATAATTCAGCAATGTCGAAATGAGGCCTTAGAAGTAGCGGTAAAAAAAGATGGAGAAACAAAAATTGCCTGTCTTTAGTACAAAAGTTAATAGCTTCCAAAAATTGCTGCACACCCTAGAATTCAATAGTAGACGTTTTGTAACGCAAAATTCTCTAAAAGTTTTACTTTACATGATTATAAACTACAACGAATACCTCATTCGTGCGAGTTCTATAAGTGTTTTTTCAATATAGCACTTGTGCCTATGATAGTCTATGGGGCTGTTCACTTGTTCGTGATATTTTGCGGACCTAGTAGTCAAATCAAGGAGAAATGTCCAACACTGATATGATTGTCAGATCATACTCATCCATGCAAGTCTATGGGCTTGTAAAAAAAAAAAACGGACAGTGTTCAGATGCCATCCAAGTACTGTCTGGTTTTCACAGACTGGTAGAAGTAGTTGGAGAAACGTTTGTTTCTCACATCCAAGATGAAGACTGGACCAAACTGAATAAACTAAATCTGATGATAATCACTGATGAAAGTCAGTCCCTTTTTCTCATACTTAAAAAAAATGTCTGAATGAGGTTTGGCATACAGACTACTAAAACAAACATGGTTTATAATATTATTTTTTATATCTATACTACATTTAAGTTACATTTATCCTGCACGATTACCATTAAACAAGCATTCCTAAGAGTCTGAAGAGGCTGCCGATCACCCAACGAATAATTAGTTCCTTGGGTGAAATTATCTTTAGGGTAGGGCAAAAGATCATCATAGCATATTGTAGTAAGTAGGACCTTTGCTGCCAATGGTGGCCTATGTGCACTGAGTGATCTATAACAGATTGTCTATGCACATCTGAAGAATGGTCGCTTTGTGTAAACAGGCTATTAAACAACTGCCATCCGGTAAACATGTTGGCAGACATTTCGCGTTGAGTATCGGGCAGGGTAAATGGAACTTTGCTCATGACTAGAAACCTCACACCCAATCGCTTTCTGCTAGAATACATGTAAATCTGTAAATATGATCGACACAGTCACAATTGGACTTCCTTTACAATTAATGCACCCTTCTGTCTTCATCATTGTGTGTAACGTAAATGTGTTTTAATCTTCAAGAGCAACAAGACAAGCAATTTATCTCGGAGAAAAGCAGGATCCGTCAACCATCATTAATCACTGCGAATATTATACACTGAGTAAATGTAGCTGAAATAAATTCAATATGGCAAATTCTGAAATACCCTTGTTATTTCTACAGCTTTTTTGTGATCCTAAATTTCTATAGCAACACATAAATACAAAGCTGATTAACTGAATGCGGGAGTAAAACCATTTAACATAATGCTTAGAGCCTAGATGTCAACAAATGTTTGTAACAGCTAAATGAACCGAGCAAACTGCAGGGATGCTAAGCAAGACTCATTTGCACTTGAATAAAAAATTATATTCTTGTTGCCAATAGGAATTGGATTAAAAAACGAAAAATCTGAGTACTGGAAATGTGTCATAACTATGAAAAAACTAGAGCTATACTAATCAAACTTGTGTCAAATTTGTAAGAATTCGTTGAACCTGGGGAATTTGACCAATTTTTTGCTTCACATGAATTGTCTAAAATAGCTGCCACTATTTTAAACATTGCAGAAGACTGAATCAGCAAGAGAAGGCTCATAGAACCTCGGGTGCAACGGGGCAGACTTCCTTATAATGCCTTGCAACTATCACATCACATGATAAAACACAGTCAAACAGAAGGGACTCTCATTGCCTGTATAAAAGCAGAGGCAAGGAATTCAGCAGCTATTTTGTGAATCTCGATAGTCAGAGGATATTACAGCTTACAGCTTAGCCACATGAATATTCTACAGATTCATCATTTGCAATTTATTGAAATCACTTATGCTTGTTTTTTTGTCATTTTTAATAGCTCACCTTTTTTTCTCTAACCAATTTTTGTGAGTTTTCATCACCAAAAGTCACAAATCTTTTGAAAAGTTGTATCTTTGTCTAATGTGTACCAAATTGAAAACTCCTCCTGAAACCTTACTCCAGACAGTGACTGGAGTGAGATGTGCCTCAAAAAATAAGACATTTGTCAAATGTTGCATTTCATGAATCTGTCTAAAATGCCTGAAAAAGCAAAGTTGTGGAGGACAAATCAAAAAAGACTTAATAAAGACAACTTAAAGAAGTTGTCCACTACTTTATATGAACCCCCCAATGTATCCCCCGGGGCCCAGAAGTGTTTTTGTAAATACCTTGCGGTACCTTTTCTGCCTCTGAGCGGCGCTATCGGTGGCCGCTCAGAGGCATCAGGTGACCCGTCACTGATGTCACGTCAAGTGAGGCGTGACATCAGTGACGTGCTCCCTGCGGTGGACGCTGGGCTGTGGGCGGGGTTACCCAGTGCGTCACACCCAGCATCCACTGCGCGTTTTCCCAGTGAATGAGGAGAGTGAGAGCGCGCGGTGGATGAAAGGTGTGATGCGCGGGGTAACCCCACCCACAACCCAGCAGCCACTGGTGGAACTCGGAAGAGGGACCCTCGGCTGCAGCATGGACTTGTCGTGACGTCAGCGGTTGTCATAGCCGGCTGCAGCCGGGGGTCACGTTGCCTGTGAGCACCGCTCACAGGCAGAAAAGGCACAAGGTATTTAGAGAAACACTTATGGGCCCTGGGGGAATACATTGGGGGATCATATAAAGTAGTGGACAACCCCTTTAAAGGGGTTGTCCCAATTTGTGATGAAAGTCTGCGGTCAGTCACTCTATGTGACAGCAGACTTTTGAATCCTCATAGAACACACTGCACTCTATTAGGACTCTCTGGTGTTGGCAGCGAGAGAGGGTGGGCAGATTAGCTTTTTTTTTTGTCATGGATTGAATCTGCGCCTGAAAAAAATTGTAGCGTGCACACGTTTCTTCCGTATGTCTGATGAGTCTCACACAAATGTATGCTTTGCAAAAAAAATATTGGATCCCAAACGGATAAACTGCATAGCATCCATTTTTTTTTGAGACATTGCCATTATTAACATAGAAAACTGTATATGATCATGTACATTTTAAAATGTTGATGTATAAGAATGGATGCCACACAGATGTCACATGGATGTCAAATATGGACATAGAGATTGCATGCAGATGACAATATGGAAAATCATCCGAGTATTATGGCTGAAACTGTGACAATTTCATATACACTCGTGAGAACCTATCTTCATTGGAAGAAAGCGGCTAAAGGGCGTATATATTTATTTTCTCCCTGTAGCCACTACACAGTATTTTAACTTTATTTACCTGCAGATTAACCCTATATCAGCAGGTTTACAGTGTTTTTTAGACATGACACTTTTATTTTATTTAGAGCTAAGCCAGATCCTAGCTCTTCTCCAGTTTATTTGAGGCCTGGTTGAGCACATTGAGAGGTGAGTCAGGCACGGTGGCATGATGCGACCGTTCAGGCAGAAAAGCAGGAGACAATGAGCTGCTGCGAGAGGGCAAATTAACTGCGGTGATCTCACTGAGCTCAGCGCAAGCACCATGAGAATTTTTCTCACGGTGCTAGCGGTGATCTCACTGAAGTCACCGCAGTTCATCGGCCCTCTTGCAGCAGCTCAATGTCTCCTGCTTTTCAACCTGAATGGTCGCATCATGCCATGTGAGGGATATAGTTGTTTATTATTTTTGCTTTGTTACAGGGGACATTGGCTTCAGTGGATGCTGGTTAGAATTTATAGGGGGACCCTATGTCAATTTTTTCTGGGGTCCCCCTGTAATCTAGCCGGTAAATGCTAATCAAACAGCTGTGAGCTGTTTTTAATAGCCAGGGAACATTTTTGGCTAAGGGCCCCTTTCCTTTGGCTAGTAAAATCAGCCCCCAGCAGGCGGCCTTCCCTCTGCTGGTTATGAATAATCAGCAGGAACTCACACAGGTTTTTTTATTTACTTCTTAATTTCACACAGGATGTACACAGAGGGTGCTGAAAACATCTCCTCTCATTGTCTCCTGGTCGCGCTGAGATCAGCGCGACCAGGTGACATTGATGAGAGCTGACTTCAGCAGCTCACGCATGGGATCAACGTGAATTGTACTTTTCCCAGGCGCCGGTACGTGTCACACGGACACAGGGAGAGCACACAGATGTGTAGCATGGACAGCAAACAGATACATGGATGTCACACGGATGTCACATACGAACATACGGATGGCACACGGACTTGGACCACAGATCTCACCAGTACTGTTTTTTCCTGTACAGGAATCACCAGGATGTGTGAAGGAGGCCTTAGAGAGGGTCATACTTTTATACATGGGTTTTCATATTAGTGGCATATTGCTAAACTTAACAAAAAGTAGGGGAGATAATGGTTGAATTCCTACCAATCAGCTGACTGATGTGGCATCGACAATACAGTCAGTTCTGTTCATCATTCAGAGGTAATTTCCTAGAGCTATTCCTAAAATTCTACCAATTGCCAGAGGTCACAGCGGTCAGACTCCTGCCAATCAAGCACTGGTGACATATCCTAGCAATCTGCCACTTTGTTCCATTCATTTTCCTTTTTTCTTAGCTAACTGCTAGTGACTGCTGTAAAACGTTTTCCGTATAAAATAAATCATAACAGCTGATGTGTTTTAAGTTAATAAGAAACTAAGTTGTCCTGACACTGACTGGTGTAAAATAGTTTATATAGTCACTAAATGCTATGTTGGACAATTGTACACTGCTCAAAAAAATAAAGGGAACACTTAAACAACAAAATATAACTCCAAGTAAATCAAACTTCTGTGAAATCAAACTGTTCACTTAGGAAGCAACACTGATTAACAATCAATTTCACATGCTGTTGTGTAAATTGAATAGACAATAGATGGAAATTATTGGCAATTATCAAGACACCCTCAATAAAGGAGTGGTTCTGCAGGTGGGGACCACAGACCACATCTCAGTACCAATGCTTTTTGGCTGATGTTTTGGTCACTTTTGAATGTTGGTTGTGCTTTCACACTTGTGGTAGCATGAGACGGACTCTACAACCCACAGAAGTTGCTCAGGTAGTGCAGCTCATCCAGGATGGCACATCAATGCGAGCTGTGGCAAGAAGGTTTGCTGTGTCTGTCAGCGTAGTGTCTAAAGGCTGGAGGCGCTACCAGGAGACAGACCAGTACATCAGGAGACGTGGAGGGGGCCGTAGGAGGGCAACAACCCAGCAGCAGGACCGCTACTTCTGCCATTGTGCAAGGAGGAACAGGAGGAGCACTGCCAGAGCCCTGCAAAATGACCTTCAGCAGGCCACAAATGTGCATTTGTCTGCACAAACGATTAGAAACCGACTCCATGAGGGTGGTATGAGGGCCCCACCTCCACAGATGGGGGTTATGCTCACAGCCCAATACCGTGCAGGACGCTTGGCATTTGCCACAGAACACCAGGATTGGCAAAGTCGCCACTGGCACCCTGTGCTTTTCACAGATGTAAGCAGGTTCACACTGAGCACATGTGACAGACGTGACAGAGTCAGGAGATGCTGTGGAGAGTGATCTGCAGCCTGCAACATCCTTCAGCATGACCGGTTTGGCAGTGGGTCAGTAATAGTGTGGGGTGGCATTTCTTTGGAGGGCCGTACAGCCCTCCATGTACTCGCCAGAGGTAGCCTGACTGCCATTAGGTACCGAGATGAAATCCTCAGACCCCTTGTGAGACCATATGCTGGTGCGGTTGGCCCTGGGTTCCTCCTAATGCAGGACAATGCCAGACCTTATGTGGCTGGAGTGTGTCAGCAGTTCCTGCAAGATGAAGGAGTTGAACCTATGGACTGGCCCGCCCGTTCCCCAGACCTGAATCTGTTTGGGCACATCTGGGACATCATGTCTCGCTCCATCCCCAACGTCTCGTTGCACCACAGACTGTCCAGGAGTTGGCGGATGCTTTAGTCCAGGTCTGGGAGAAGATCCCACAGGAGACCATCCGCAACCTCATCAGGAGCATGCCCAGGCGTTGTAGGGAGGTCATACAGGCACGTGGAGGCCACACACAAAACTGAGTCTCATTTTGACTTGTTTTAAGGACATTACATCAAAGTTGGATCAGCCTGTAGTGTGTTTTTCCACTTTAATTTTGGGGGGTGACTCCAAATCCAGGCCTCCATTGGTTAATAAATTTGATTTCCATTGATGATTTTTGTGTGATTTTGTTGTCAGCACATTCAACTTTGTACAGAGCAAAGTATTCAATGAGAATATTTCATTCCTTCAGATCTACGATGTGTTATTTGAGTGTTTCCTTTATTTTTTTGAGCAGTGTATTTGTCAAATTCTAGTCTCTTTAAGCCCTTCACAAAATTGAAAATTCATTATGACATTATTCATTTGCTAACCAAGTGAAGTTCCAGGGCACATTAGCATTGTGAACACTTTCTGCAACTTTACTGGGTTAGAAGGATGAGAGACTATAGGCAGCATTCACAAATTTCCACTTGCTTTACAGTGAAATTTAAGGGTTATTCCCATCTTAATAGATGGATATTAGTGGATAGTGCTAGTCAAAAGAAGAACTTTTTCAATTTACAGCTTATTAAAATTTGCAGCCATTCTTAAGATATTAACAATTTTCTTTTGTTTATAGCTCACTGTCTAGGAGATTGACCACCACTGCTGTCTAGCTTAAAAGCACTGCACTGAAGCAGGCCTGGATAAAGAGGCAACAGCGGGCTTACGTGATCTTGACCATCTTAAAAAGAAAAAAAATTACAAGCTGAATGGAAAGAACTTGCGAGCACTCTGCATGTTCTGCTGTCTAGCAGTGGTGGTTGGTCTCCAAGCCTATGAGCTCTAAACAAAAGTAAAATGGTAATATTTCAAGAATGGCTGAGAATTTTAAAAAGCAGTAAAATAGTTTTGTTGGTTATGTCTGAACCCTTGAAATACGGAATTGAAACGTGCCCAAAATGGAGTCATAGACTTGACTTATCAAATTGCGTCTAAAACATGCAACTTTGAACTCCGGTTCAGCTTTTTTAGGTTAAATTTGTCAGAAAATTAATATAGTCTACTGTACTATTATTTCCAACTTGAAAGAAGGACATGGATGAAAAATAAACTTCTAAACCCCCAAAAGAATCATGAAATTGTGGCGATATAATGCATTGTGAACAGACCCTCATTTATACAGGGATATTGTTTCTGGAGAACAGGAGGTCAAATAGGTAAAAACAACACAGAAAGGAGAAAATATGCTCCTCCATAATAGCCGAAACTGAATCAATACAGACAGCAATGCTCTCAATACAGCTTGTCTATACTTAGTAAATACAAATATATACGGTTCCAGAATACTTTGAAGTCATCGGGACAGACAAATCAGGGAAAGACATAAGACACCTATGATAATAATAAATTACTTCCTAGCCGTGATGACACGTGCAGCCGATTAAAAAAAAGAATAATTAATTTACTTACCAAACTATTCCCTGAGCCCCAGAACCTATCGGCTTGAGATTCTGGTAGCGTTTCAGTACTGTGAAAGTCGAGTCTCCTACTTCCACGCTGTAGAACTGGTTGTCAACTTTGCTTTTGCTCATGTTGTAATGTTTGGCAATATATGACACATCCACTTGATTACTGAATCCCTGATGGAAATAAAAATGTGGAAAATCTAAAAATGGTTCCATAATAAAGCACCCATCTATTTAGCACTGCGATACTTTAAATGGCATACTATAATTATTATATTATAATTATATAATTTGATTATTAATATAATTATTATTATAGATTAGCAACAATGTAGAAATTAAACTACAGACAATGTGAATGCTAAAAAACAAAAACATTTTGACTGTAGCAATTAATCCGGTTTGACATTAGACGTATACACATCGATACCACAGAAGAAGATTGCAATGAGGAAGTTACACAACCCATAACCATTACTATGGTAAATGTCAATCTGGCTTTAGAGCACTTCTTTACCAAAGCTATTCATATTAAATACTGTAAGTAAATCCGGCTTTAAATGGAAGCACATATAAGGACTTTCACTACAAGTATAAATTATTGAAAAATTTGTCAGGCCTACAGGTTCTTCATTATGACTACTACTAGATTTAGTTGTGTCTTCCTAAATGACCATTACAATGAAAAATGTCAGTCTAGTTATAGAAGTTTTTCTTTCACCATAGCCATTACTATAGAGAAGTGATCCCAAAACTTTCTTACCTCTAGAGCGACATTCAGTTCTGAGAGATGGTTGTGAGTCCCATCCAGAGCACCCCTCCTTCCGAATAATGATATTCAGCAACTGCATCCCCACAATAGTGACATCGAGAGCCCCCATTATTGGTATAATGACAGTCAAAGCTTCCCCACAGAAATCACACCAAGGCAATAAACTTGTATCTAGGGGCTCCCACCTTACCCTCATTCAGTATTCTTGCATCAAGCACTCCCACCATGCTATTGCATCCAGCTTCAACCACCCCCTCTATCTGGCAGTATCTATCCTATGTCCTGCTTAACACATAATCATCTCTCCAACTCCAAGGCTAGTATACAGTATATGTGTATTCAGATTTGCTCTTCTATATAGGGCTACTCACAAAAGTCACAATCTGGAGAACTGCTCTTCACAGCTGTTTGCTAGACCAGGTGCTAATGCACTAAGCTGGTAGACAGCCGCAAGCCACAGGTCATGGGCCCATGAGCCACATGTGGCTCCCGAGCCACAGGTTAGGGATCCCTGCTATAGAATAAGGTGTTCTTTACATACAGATTTAGAGGGTTTTTTCAGGCAATACATATAAGTAAAAGAGCAGAATATAGGAGTTTAATTTTGTGTTTCAAATTGGTCAAGAATTACTGCTACGCTGAGTTATTATCTATTAGAAAACAATGGCAAATTAATTAACCAGTTTTCAGATTTGCTATTTGGCTAATTTATAAAAAAAAAAAAAAAATGTGAAAGGCTTCCCCATTGTATGTTATGGGCTGCCAAACAGAGCAACAAGCAAATTCATTTGCTAAGCCCTAACTGCAGTCCAAATGTAAACCCAAAGTTTTATTGAACATTAAGATACTACATAGAATCCCCCTCATCACAAACGTACTCGCCGTCTAGTTGGTACCACCCAAAAAAAAAAAGAAATGGTGTAATCAGAATCTCCAGAGATCCCTCTGCTACAATGAAAGCGAATTACTCTGTCCCTGTAATACTGATGGAAATGTTTGTGATGTTTCCATGGGTTTCCTCAACATGGACACAAAACTAAGACCGAGAAAGACCTCCCCTCTATAGATTCACTTGTACCACTATCATAAGATAAGCAACTGGGTACCAAGGAGATGGTATCTCAGAAAATAGACCATGCACTACCTTATTCCAGAGTAAACCATAGTGAAGTAATTTCTCTTTTGAAAAAAATTTCAACCAATCTTTTTGAATGAAACCATTCAATGAATCCAACTTGGTGATCAATATGTCAGAATTAGTAATATCAAATTCACAGGATTAATATACGTACGATAGGTTAGGATCATATTGTTAACCAATACATATGATCCCCCATTTATTAATTTTTCTAGTGAAAATTTCCCCACTGTTAACTGTAAACTCCTATAATATATTACACCAAGAAAGAGAAATTGGAGTACTTTCCTAAGGTCTAAGGGGTAACGTTTCTCCTTGTGGAGAGTGACATACCGGCTCTGGCATGTCAAGGTAAGGAGGCTTATTCGCCATGCAATGCTCCTCTGGGAAATTTAATATGCAAATTGCCTCTTCAGAGAAAAATAGGACTTGAACTCTACAGCGCCACCTATTAGAAGCAGCAATCCTACAAGTCACAATCAACCCTTTAATGCGTCGTGCAATATGACTTAGGATAAAAGCCAAATCAGAATCTCAATTTGCAGACACGATGTTTCCGGCTGTTGGCCCTCATTAGTTCAAAGTATGAGATCTGATTTGGCTAGGTGAGAGGCTCTGGACTGAGGTCTAAGGGGTAACGTTTCTCTTTGTTGAGAGTGACATACCTCTGGCATGTCAAGGTAAGGAAGCTTATTCGCCGTGCAATGCTCCTCTGGGAAATTTAATATGCAAATTGCCTCTTCAGAGAAAAAGAGGACTTGAACTCTACAGCGCCACCTACTGGAAGGTCGCCACCATTGGATATCAACGTTAAAGGGTTGATTGTGACTTGCAGGATTGCTGCTTCCAATAGGTGGCGTTGTAGAGTTCAAGTCCTGTTTTTCTCTGAAGAGGCAATTTGCATATTAAATTTTCCAGAGGAGCATTGCACTGCGAATAAACCTCCTTACCTTGACGTGCCAGAGCCGGTATGTTAGACCTCAGTCCAGAGCCTCTCATCTAGCCAAATCCGATCTCATACTTTGCACTGACGAGGGCCAACACCGTGTCTGCAAATTGAGATTCTGATTTCACTGAAGAGGCAATTTGCATAGTACTTTACTATAAATTTTATTGAAAAAATAGTCAAGAATAAAATACAATTGTCATCATGATTATAATAACATAAGGTTAAAAGGATGACCAATAATGGGGTCTAACAGCCAGGCCAGTAATCTGTGACTGCTGGATGGGAACCCTGCAAATCTCATTACCTCCCAACATTACTGGCTCTTCTTCTGATTTGCAGGGCTGGCACGCGTCATGTGTGTGTAATGCCTCAATGATGATGTCGAGCCAGCATGGCTAATTAAAAGAAGAGCTGGGAATATAGGGTGGTAAGGGGATATGCAGACTTCCCGTCCAGCGGTCACATATTACTGACCTGGATGATGGATCAGAGTCCTGCAAATTGATTTTCCCATCTCTACTGGTAACATATGTGGGGACTGGTAACAGAAATGCCACAAATTTGTATATTGCAGTTACCAATCACCTATTTTGATTTCATTTTGCTCTTTAAAAACAGTACAATCTCAGATTCTTAGATAAACAATGTCGAAACAGAAAGGTTGCTAATGCCTTTTCTAGATGGTACACCAGGGTGCACGTGGTTTTCACAACTGCAATGAATTAATGAATAGGAGAAGTTTTACAATACAATCTCCAGGATATAAAAGAAGTACTTCCACATTTTTCAATGTTTTTCAAGTAAGTGTTTTGGAGTGGCCATCACAAAGCCCTGATCTCAATGCTATAGAAAAATTGGGCAAAGATGAAAAGGCAGGTGCGAGCAAGGTGACCTACAAACTTAGATCAGTTACACCAGTTTTGTCAGGAGGAATGGGCCCAAACTCCGACCAACTATTGTGAGAAGCTTGTGGAAGGATATCCCAAACGTTTGACCCAAGTCATTCAGTTTAAGGGCAATGGTACCAAATACTAATGAAATGTATATAAACTTTTAACTTTGCAGTAAGTAAAAAAATGCCTTAAAACATTCTCTCTCTCATTATTCTGGCATTTGGCAAATATTAAAAATTATGGTAATCCTAAGTAACTTAAAACGGGAAAGGTTTATTCTGATTTCATGTCAGATATTGAGAATAACATGAATATGTGTCTTTTTATATAGTGTATGTAAACTTCTGGTTTCAAATGTATATGTTCCCCTGTTCCCAATGTCGTTTCGATCCTCTGCCTTCTCACGTGACTGAAACTTTGATTCGCCAGATCAAACTGGAATTTATTTGTGATCCTGAAGTTGTTTTTACAAGGTACGTCTATGGAGCATCAGGTACTGGAAACTAGAACAGACGACGATTGGTGAGTAAATTGTTACATTACATACACATTTACACAGAGTTAGGAAATACAATTTTTTTGTGGGAGTCCTACTTTAAAGGGGTTTGAAAAAGCACTCTTTCCTCCAGATGTATGTGATTCGTACGTAGGAGAATTGAAGCCAGCACTGACTGGCAGCAGGGATTGCGAGACATAACAATGTCATGCGATCCCAAGGAGAGGCAGTGCCAACACCGCTGGAATGGCACAGGCATCAGAGGTGAGTATAGGCGTAATTATTTTACAATGGGGACATATAGGTATTGAGAAGGGGTTTTCCGAGTAGTGGACAACCACTTCAGAAGTTTCCTTCCCTTTCCTAGAGGACAGGAAGTGACAGGGAAGATGCATACAGAACTGTCCCCTGCCATCCCTGTACCACTTTACACAGCAAAGGTAATGTTATTTCATAAAATAACAAAAATTATCTAAAATAAAAAATGAACATGTATAAATACCAAGTAAAAAATGTATTAAAACAAATCTTATTTAAAAAAAATTCAGATTATGAACTCCCTTTAACACATTCTTGCATGAAAGTACTTAATTGGGTTTTATGCAAAAGGAAAGATGTAATCTTAAATCCTGCCACCTTCTTAAATGAATTTTATTTACAGCCTAAGGTGCTGTACTTGAAACAAAATTACTGCACTCAAGTGACCCATCTGAAAGTCACATCACTGAAAGTCCCATGAGCTTGATTTATGTGCGCCCATGTATTATCTGGGAGTGAGCACTCAGCCAGCCAGGGATTTACAACAGTGATTTTTGTCTGAGAAGTGACGCTAAAAAGATTCTCTTTGGCACTACAGTAATATGAGGTAGTCAGCTGCTTCGTAGAGGCAAAAATGGGCTTCGACGACTTTGCTTTTCTGCAAATACAGAGGCCATTGCTACTTTTGTTTTTCTGCAAAATAAAAATCATTATTGTTAAATCAAAAAGTAATTTAAGTCACCCTCAGAACACCACGGACTGAGTCATTTTATTAAGTTTAATTCTATTAAAATTACTATAATAGCAAAAGGTTGTTAGCATAATTGTAGCAGTAATCATAGCAATAAAACTTCAGTCAGTGCTTCCTCCATACAGATTACATGGGCATGGGTCTAATATTGGACATCAGATTACTCTCGTCTGCGTAGCAGAAGGGCACGGGCTGGTTAATGAGATTCTACTCACTCCACTGTACAAAGGCAATGAGAAGATTAGTTCTTGGTCTTAGGTTTGTATATTTTTTAACTATGCTCTAAAATATAAAGTCTAGGTGTTAGATCTATGGATCTAAGATGAATTTCGAGTCCAGGCGTCCATGGTACATATTATAAAATATCATAATTGCAATTCAAGACACTTGATATGCATTTCCAGAAATTGGATCGCTAACAAGTCTATAATGAAATTCGAGAAAGTTCAAGTTCATTTGGTGTTTCCTGTCATAATTCTATTAAGGTTGGGAATTGGGTTTGGGGTGATATCATTGTTTGATAGGTATATGCCCTAATGACATTTTTTTTCATTTATTCTATGTTTTATACCTTGTAGTTTAACCCCTTCACCACTTTGGGTTTTTCATTATTTCCCTTTTCGTTTTTTGCTCCTGTTCTTCCCAGAGCCTAACTTTTCTACTTTTCCATCAATATGGCTTGTTTTTTGTGGGACGAGTTGTACTTTTCAACGACGCCGTTGGTTTTACCATATCATGTACTGGAAAATGGGGAAAAAAAATCTAAGTATGGTGAAATTGCAAAAAAAAGTGCAATTGCACAATAGTTGGTTTTTTTTTACTATGTCCAATAAATGCTAAAACTGACCTGCCATTATGATCCTCAGGTCATTACGAGTTCGCATATAGCAAACATGTATAGGTTCTTTTTCATTTAAGTGGTGAAAAAAAATCCAAAGTTTGTAAAAAAAAAAAAATGGCACCATTTTCTGAGACCTGTAGCGTCTCAATTTTTCGGGATCTGGGGCTGGGTGAGGGCTTATGCCGTTTTTATTGATACCATTTTGGTGTAGATACGATGTTTTGATCGCCCGTTATTGCATTTTATTGCAATTTTACTGCAACCAAAAAACCTTAATTCTGGCGTTTTGATATTTTTTCTCGTTACGTCGTTTACCGATCGGATTAATTATTTTTATATATTGATAGATCGGGCGATTCTGAATGTGGTGATATCAAATATGTGTATTTTTTTGGGTTTTTTGTTTTATTTTCAATGGGTGAAAGGGGGGTGATTTGAACTGTTATATTTTTTTATATATATATTTTTTTTAAATTTTTCACTTTACACTTGCTTCAATAGTCTCCATGGGAGACTAGAAGCTGCAATCATCTGTGTTACACGTAGCAATGCTTCAGCCCTGCTATGTGTAACAAAAGTGCTTATCTGCTAGATAGAAGATCAGCTATGATATCCACAGGGGTCTGCTGCAGACCCTGGGTTGTCATGCCAAACCATTGACGACCCACGATCATGTGACCGGCAAGCCGATGGTCTTATGTCGGGGTTTGACAGTGGCATTTAACATTTAATAGCGGGTGGATTGTGATTCCACCCGCGGCTGTTAGGGGCACATGACATCTGATCAGATCAGCTGTCATGGAGCAGAAAAGACCACCTCCTATTCAAATCATTGATAAAGTAAATAGGAGTTGACAGTAGGAAACATGAAACTCACAGGACAGAACAGACTGACACCCAGAATTAATAAATTAAGAGGACTCAAAAGTGTAATTTATAGTTTATTGCTAAGGAAACCTGAGCAGCAACTGACTACCTACAATTTACGTACATTGTATAAAGTAGTCATGGTGCCAAAATATCCTAAAGTCATAATGAAGGGAACCTGTCATATTCCCAAATGCTATTAACCTCCAGATACAGCATTAATCTGGAGTTTAATAGAGTTACAAAGCTGAAAAGCCGCCTTACTGAAAGCCTGGCTACTGGGAGAAAATTAACTTTATTCCTCCCTGGAGTCGCCGGCTTTTCATCATAGTAACGTGCCAGGAGCATCTATTGTCATCACTCACAGCATTTTGAAGGACATCTGTAAACACACTCTGGAACTTTGATTGACAGCTCGTTTTGCACGGATAAGCTGCAGAGTGAACTGTCAACCAAAGTGCAGGGAGTACTCACAGCCGTCGCTCATTGTGTACTAAGTATTGACTGTAACTTCTCCGGGCATGCTTCTATGGCTAAAAGCTGCTGATGTCAAGGAGAAATAAACTTAAATTTTTATGGGTGCCACACTTTCAGTAAGACTGTGGGACTGCTTTGTAGCACTATTAACCCCGTAACTGCAGGTTAATTTATATCTGCAGACTAATAGCTTGTGGAGACATGACAAGTTCCTTTTAAAGCAGTTGTCCACTATTCGGACAACCCCTTTTCAATTCCTCTGGAAGTATGTGATATGTCCGAAGACAGGGAGACTGAAGCCAGCGCTGATTGGCCGCAGGGATGACAATGACAATGTCACGAGATGCCTGGAAGAGCCAGTGCTGACACCGCTGGAACAGCATCGGAGGTGAATATAGGTGTTACTATTTTACAAGGGGTAAACATACAAATTGAGAAGAGGTTCTCTCAGTAGTGGACAACCCCTTTAAGTCCATATCTAGTGTAAAATATTCAAGACAGATTGTATAAGATTTTAAGACTATAGATAGCAGGATCAAAACCATTGAGCACGGCACACATCAACTTGTATTACTAATGAGCTCTCTACTGATACTTCTGTTTTCAAAAATACTTCCATTTCCAGGTAAATACCAATTCTGGGGAATACGTTTTCTACTCTTTGTTAGTAATTCCTCTCTAATTCCTCCTAGAAATTGATGAATAAAATGTAGGTGTTACCAGTTGGGGGGTGCCCCTACACAATCTGACATCATCACGTTGGTCTGTGGATGGACATACCCCCAATTGAGAACAAAGAAAAAATACTCATGAATTGGTATTTCACAGGTAATACAATTATTTAATAAAAAATATAAAGTCTATAGATCTGACAGGTTTCAATACTCCGTGTGAACCAGAAATCCTGGACTCTAACTGAATATGAACCTCGCTCATCCTGGGGTTATAGATTGAGGAGGCAGAAAGAGTCCAGTAAGCCTTTAAATCTAATTATAAAGATAATATCCATTAGGTGGTGTCTTAATCATGTGAGTCCTTACTGATACATATATAAATCTTTCTTTTTCATTATTTCTGAAGAGCAATTTCATCATGCGGGAGGGGGAGTCCTCACAACAGGATACTACTGTTATATCTAATGAATCATTGTTTATGCACAGAAATGTCAAGGAAACATAAATGGATGATACCAATATTGAACAAGATCAATCATTGAAGTTTGAGCTGATACTAAATAACACTGCCATTTATATGGAAGCGTGATGCTGCTAGATTACTGGAAAGGTGATATATAACAGACAGAGCTTTATTGACCAAGTGTCAGAACCAAATACTTTTATTTTTCTATTTCATTCATGTCTACGATACTGTCCATCCTTTTCCAAATGTTAATTCAATAATGATTAATGTGAAAGAATGAACCAAAAGGCTAAATATACCAACATATTTTTAAAAGGGTATTCCTTATCCCCTTCTAGACATGTGATGTAATAGTACATCACACATTGGGTCCCTCCGTAAGGAGCAGGATCAGGATCTAAGCCTGCACCATACCAGGGAGACGCTGGCGGTTTCATATAGTTGATATCTTCCTGTAACAGAAGAGGCCAGAGTGAGTTCTGAAGGCAGCTGGTAACCAATTTAAATGCCATTGTCAGTCTCAGCGGCATTTAAATAGAGGAGCTGCAAATGCAACCGTATACTGGCTCCAATCGGCCCTTGCAATGTGATCAAGAGGAACTGATGGCAGCTGAAGGCAGCCATCTTTTTCCTTCTGGGAAGCCTAGCCTGTGACTGAAAAAGAAATCCAGTAACAAGCGATCAAAATATCTTAGCTACTCCAATATTGTATCAATAAAAATGTCAGATCGCCATGCAAAAAACAAGCCCTTACACAGCCCATCAACAAAAAACTGGAAATGTTATAGATCGCAGAAACACACTCTTGTGACACATACAATTAAATAACAAAATACAAAGTATTGGACTTCTGGGGGAGGGGCATCCAGATGGATGACTGATCAATCCAGCTATAATCCTCACCATCCCTTCCTCACCAGCTGAAAACAAGAGATATCTAAATAAAAGGGCTGGTCTTTCACAGGAGCTGAATATTTCATAGCCTCATAGTCCTAGTGCATAGTTTGCTCGGCAACACTGCTTGCTTGGTGCTGGCCATACTGAGGCCTAAGTCTGTCTTTCCAGACACATCCCTGGCATTGTTGACCTACCTCAGCTGCAGCCATGCACACTGCACATTGAGAATCACCTGCCTACTTCGTCCTTCTGACGGCTGCGACTAGGACTGATCTCAGGCTTCACAAGGGCCATCTTTCAGCCCCTAGACCAAAGCTGCTGGTCTCTGACCAATCCACCTGCTTCTGTACCGACCAAGTTCCTTTGAACAATGAGTACAGCACATCCCAGCCATCCTCCTGCTTGCCTGGCTATCTGCCTTGGTGTAATCCACAGAGAGGTGATAACATACTCAGATCTCCTGTGAAAGACAACTATTCCTTCAGGAGTGAGGTACTGTGGCTGTTAGTGAGGGAGACAGGACATTACTGTACATGCTTCAAGACAAGGCCGACCGTTTCCAATGTCTTTAGTGTCCTTGATTTACATATAAAGCAATCTACTGCCAGTCTATCTAGGTTGTCCCAAGAGTGGAGAAACAGCTCAGCTTCATTAACAACCTAAATTGGCTATAAACTGGTTATAACTTGTCTCAAAGCATAAAACTTCCTAGCTGCATAGCAATATGGCTTGACTTGTTGTGTAACACCACCAAGTGGTTGATTTATAACTCTTGTCCTTGAACCTTAGATTAATATACAAATACTGACTATAACTCCCAAACGTCCCAGATTCAGCGGGACTGTCTCACTTTGAGGGCTCAGTCCTGCGTCCCGTCACAGTTTTTGTCCCAGCTTCTATACTCACCTCTCTGTCTTCTTCATTGCTCAGTAGCTCCTCCTTTGAGGCTGAGCCTCTTCTCTCTACATAAATTAAATATTCACTTCTGCTGCTTCCTGTGATCAGGTCTCCCCAGGACTTGAACTTACATATCAGTACTTACAGGCTGTTGCTCTACCAATGAGCCACAGCCAACAATGATAGAGAGTGGAGAATTTGGCAATCTTGACCTTTATTGCAGGCAATGAACACAGAAGCAGATGATACATATCCATAGAGATACATTGTGTATAACAATGTATTTTTATGGCTCCTGTATACTGAGGTGAAGAAAAAGATTTTTTTTTGTTCCTATAAAAATTATAATGAGCAATTATAAAAATGTAATTTTTTTCTAAGAGTCTCCTAGGTCTCAAACCCTCAACCTTAACATTACAGGCAGGAACTTAAGCTGCTGAGCCACAAGCTTTGATGTTGTAAAGGGGTAGAATTTTGTGTACTTGATCTGTACTGCGGGATCTGACTACTGGAAGATTATACTGATAGAAAAAAAACTGCTATGTAGAATGTATGTATTGTATTTGTATTCTAGAGGGAGAGTAAGAGATGTTGTCATCCTATAAATTTACTAAAAAATAATAATGAAAAACACTTGATAATGAAAAAATATTGTCATTTCAAATCAGCAAATAACATGGACATATTTGGTGTCCTGTAATCGTAATGACTCAAACAACACAGTGATCAGGTTATTTACAGGGATTGGTAAATGATGTAAAAAAATGGCGTTATTGATATTTGATATTTTTCTCTATTAAACCCATAAAAAATGTAATAAAACTGCAATCCTAAAGCCATGTTCACACGTAGCATAAGTGCTGCTTTCTTTTTGCTGATTTTTTTCTGCAGGTGTCTGCATCATTATTGCATGTTTGTTGCATTTCTTTTATGTGTTCCCCTCATTTGATGCGATTTCGGTGCAGATATGGAGAAGAGTTTTTAACGCTCTTTTAACCCCTTTCTGGCCCAGGACGAACTAACACGTATCTGTGCCCTGGGCCTTATGGGCCAGATACGTATTAGTACGCCTTAGCAATTTTGCCCTCACACAAGTGGTGAAGGCAAGATCGTCGCCCTGGGTGTCAGCTGATTGTCACAGCTGACACCCGGTGCTATGTGCAGGGAGCGGTCCTGCACCGCCCCCTGCACATTAACCCCCGAAATGCTACGATCTAAATCGATCGCAGCATTCCGGTGGCAAGAGGAGGTAAGCGCTATACTTACCTTCCCTGCCGGAGTCCCACGGCATCTGAGTCCGGTCCCGATGTCATCATGACAACATCCGGGTGACCAGGAGGCAGGAAGTTACTTTGGTCATGTGCAGTGCGCGACCAAAGTAACTTCTCCCTATGCAGCGCTGACAGGTTGCATAGCACAGGGATGGCGCTGCATTCCTTGCTATATAGCCGACCAGGCTGCAAAAAAGTGAAAGACCCATAGTGGGACAATGTGCAAAAGTAATAAAAATGTCAGGACGTGAAAAAATAAATAAATAAAATTGTAAAAATATAAAAAGAAAAAATAATCAAAAAAAATAATAATATATTGTACCCATAAATAAATAATCTTCTGAAAAAAAAACAAAACAATAAAAGTACACATATTTGGTATCGCCGCGTCCGGAACAACCTGACCTATAAAACTGTCCCACTAGTTAACTCTTTTAGTGAACACGGTAAAAAAATAAATAAAAAACGAAACATAAAACGATGCTTTAACATCATACCGCCAAATAAAAAATGGAATAAAACACTATCAAAAAGACGAAAAATGGTACCGCTGAAAAAGTCATCTTGTCCCGCAAAAAAAACAAGCCGTTTACATTACAGCTCCAATGGCCGAAAAATAAAAGTTATAGCTCTCAGAATAAAGCGATGCAAAAACAATTTTTTTTTCTATAAAATAGTTTTTATTGTGTAAAGGCGTCAAAACATAAAAAAATATATAAATGTGGTACCGCTGTAAACGTACTGACTAAATAAAAGAATAAAGCTGCCTTATCAATTTTACCACACGCAGAACGGCATAAAAAAAAAAAAACAATTGTTGGTTTTTGTTTATTCTGCCTCCCAAAAATCAGAATAGAAAGCGATCAAAATATGTCACGTGCCCGAAAATGGTACCAATAAAAACGTCAACTTGTCCCGCAAAAAAACAAGCCATCACATGACTCTGACGGCCAAAATATGGAAAAATTATAGCTCTCAAAATATGGCGATGCAAAAACTAGTCTTTGCAAAAAAAAGGGTTTTTTAGTGTGTGACAGATGTCAATCATAAAAACCCAATATGAATCTAGTATCGCTGTAATCACACCGACCCGAAGAATAAAGTCGTCTAATCACTTATACTGCAGGAGGAACGGCGTAAAAAATAAACTCTAGCGTTAGGGTTGTGCTAGGTTTAGGGTTGGGCTACGGTTAGGGTTGAGGTAGGGTTAGGGTTGGGCTAGGGTTAGGGCTTGGCTAGGGTTGAGCTAGGGGTAGGGTTGAACTAGGGTTGTGCTAGGGTTAGGGTAGTGCTAGGGTTAGGGTTGTGCTAGGATTAGGGTTGGGTTAGGGTTTGGCTAGGGTTAGGGTTGGGCTAGGGTTATGGTTGGGCTAACGTTAGGGTTGGGCTAGGGTTGAGTTAGGGTTGGGGTTAGGCTTGTGTTGGGGTTGGGATTTTTTCAGAAGTAAAGAAAAAAAATGACGACAATATGGCGAATAATGTTGAGCGCAAGTGCTCAGTTTGTATCAGGTGCTCGGGTATGCACCAAAAAAAACTCGCGGGGATTGCCTGCCATGCACAAGCGATCCCCGCATGTTTTTTTTGGGGTGTCTAATAACCGTGAAACATGCGGGGCGGGGGACTCAAGCATGTTACTTGAGCACCTGAAATACTTGGTACATACCTGAGTACCCGATGCAAACTCAAGTTGCGAGCACTTGCACTCAAGACTAATGACAACTTATTCAATATGATGACTTAATGTTATCAAATTCTGTGTCGCACCACTGGGTTCAAAATGTTCACTATACCCCTTGATAAAATCCTTGAGGAGTCTAGTTTCCAAAATGGTTTACATTGTTTAGGCACATCCGGGGCTCCCCAAACGCAACATGGCGTCCGCTAATTATTCAAGCAAATTTTACATTCAAAAAGTCAAATGGCGCTCCTTCCCTTCCGAACCCTGCTGTGCACCCAAACAGTTGTTTTCCCCCACATATGGGGTATCAGCGTGCTCAGGAGGAATTGCACAACACATTTTGGGGTTAATTTTTTAATGATACTGTTGCGAAAATAAAAAAATTGGAGTCTAAAGTAACATTTTTGGAAAATAAATGTTCATTTTTTTCTTCCACATTCAAAAAATTCCTGTGAAGCACCTGAAGTGTTAATAAACTTCTTCAATGGGGTTTTGAGCACCTTGAGGGGTGCAGTTTTTAGAATGGTGTCACTTTTGGGTATTTTCTGTCATAAAGGCCCCTCAAAGACACTTAAAATGTGATGTGGTCCCTAAAAAAATGGTTTTGTAAATTTTGTTGCAAAAATGAGAAATCGCTGGTCAATTTAACCCTTATAGCTCCTTAACAAAAAAAACCTTTTGGTTCCAAAATTGTGCTGATGTAAAGTAGACATGTGGGAAATGTTATTTATTAAATAATTTGTGTGATATATCTCTCTGATTTAAGGGCATGGAAATTCAAAGTTTGAAAATTGCGACATTTTCTACATTTTCGCCAAATTTCCATTTTTTTCACAAATAAACGCAAGTGATGTCAAAGAAATTTTACCACTATCATGAAGTACAATATGTCATGAAAAAACAATCTCAGAATCAGTGGGATTGAAGCGTTCCAGAGTAATTACCTCATAAAGTGACAGTGGTCAGAATTGTAAAAATTGGCCTGGTCATTAACATGCAAACCACCCTCGGGGGTAAAGTGGTTAATAGTATAGAAAAGCTTTGATTCTGTGCTTAAAAATGCAACAGAGTTTTTATTTTTCATGAGTTTTTTTCAAAAGTAGCCTCTAGAGACAAAATGCACCAAAACCACAGAATTCAACAGTGTCTTCAGACCACAGAGGGCGGAGATTTCATGGAATTACATCCACTTTACTTGGACATTTAGACCATGTTCACATGTAGGGTAAATGCTGGCCTTACAGACCACAAAAAAGTTAGATGTCATATAGTGAAGCTACATAGCGATGCAAAAGTTCTGGCTGCTCCCATGGTGAATGAATGAACAAAAATTAAATCCCAGGTCCCAACTAGCGATGAGCAGGATGCAAAGATAACATCCCGCCGGCCCTGGGTGATCAAAAGCCGCCGGGGACACCAGAATCAGTGGCGTACCGCCAATGGCGGCAGACCACACGACTGCTATGGGCCCCATAGCAGTCCAGGGGTGGACATACCGCCGCCGGTGCAGTAGCGCCGGGTCCCCACCATGCAGCTGCACCAAGGGGCCCACAAGGTGCAGCTGCTCCCTGCACACGGCGGTCAGGGAGCGATCCCTGCAGCTCCGCTGTTGTCAGGAGGAGAATAGCAGCGGAGCTGGAGGGTTCGTCCTCTGCTTCCTCCCTGACCCAGGCGCGTGCAGCTTGATGGCGTCATCATACAGCGCGCACCTGGGTCAGGAAGAAAGCTGCCGGCAACCAGGAGAATGCTGTTGCAGGGGAGCGAGCTGAGGTAAGTTGTTGTTTTTTTTTTGTTTTTTTTTTACTGGAATGCTGGGGAGGGGAGGTGGGGAGAGAGCAATGGTGGGGCTGGGGAGAGGAATGATGGGGCTGGGAAGAGCAATAATGGGGCTGATGGGACTGGGGAGAGAAATATTGGGGCTGGGGAGAGGGCTGATGGGGCTGGGGAGAGGAATAATGGGGTTGATGGGGCTGGGGAGAGCAATAATGGGGTTGATGGGGCTGGGGAGAGCAATAATGGGGCTGATGGGGCTGGGGAGAGGAGTGATGGGGCTTGGGATAGGAATAATGGGACTAATGGGGCTGGGAAGAGCAATAATGGGGCTGGGGAGAGGAATGATGGGGTTGATGGGGCTGGGGAGAGGAATAATGGGATGGTGGGGCTAGGGAGAGCAATGATGGGGCTGGGGCGAAGAATGATGGGGCTGGGGAGAGCAATGATGGGGATGGTGGGGCTTGGGAGAGCAATGACGGGATGGTGGGGCTGGGGTGAGCAATAATGGGGCTCATGGGGCTGGGGAGAGGAATGATGGGGCTGGGAAGAGCAATAATGGGGCTGATGGGGCTGGGGAGAGGAATGATGGGGCTGGGAAGAGCAATAATGGGGCTGATAGGGCTGGGGATAGCAATGATGGGGATGGAGGGGAAGGGGAGAGCAATGACGTGTTGCTAGGAGAGAGCAATGATGGGGGTGCTGGGAGCGAGCAATGATGGGGGTGCTGGGACAGCAATGGTGGGGGGCTGGGAGAGAGCAATTATGTGGGGCTGGGAGAGAGCAATGATGGAGGTGCTGGGACAGAGTAATGATGGGGGTGCTGAGAGGAAATGATGGGGGTGCTGGGAGAGCGCAATGATGGGGGTGCTGGGAGAGAGCAATGATGGGAGTGCTGGGAGAAGCAATGATGGAGGTGCTGGGACAGAGCAATGATGGGGGGCTGGGAGAGAGCAATGATGGAGGTGCTGGGACAGAGCAATGATGGGGGTGCTGGGACAGAGCAATGATGGGGGCTGGGAGAGAGCAATGATGGGGGTGGTGGTACAGAGCAATGATGCGGGTGCTGAGAGAGAGCAATGATGGGGGTGGTGGGAGAGAGCAATGATGGGGGTGCTGGAAGAGAGCAACGATGAGGGTGCTGGGACAGAGCAATGACGGGGGTGCTGGGACAGAGCAATGACGGAGGTGCTGGGAGAGAGTAATGATGGGGGTGCTGAGAGAGAGCAATGATGGAGGTGGTGTGAGAGAGCAATGACAGGGGTGCTGGGAGAGAGCAATGATGGGGGTGCTGGGAGAGAGCAATTATGGGGGTTTCACTTTGCTTGTACTGTGAAGCCTTGTATGTTTTCCGTGTGCACATAGCCTTACAGTTAATTGGGGAGAGTCACAGAGACTGAATAATTTATATTATTGGCCGGTGCAGATTATAGTTAATGGGGGGCACAGTGCTGCTTATCACTTTATATTTTGATTACTAAGTGGCTAATAGTATATTAATGGGGGGGGGGTTACATATCTGTATTCGAGGATACAGAGCGGGGGAGACACATATATGCATACAATATGTGACCTTGTTATTTTCTAGGCTGGAGATCATCGTGACAAGACGAGTCGTGGCTGGGAGATGTCGACATGAAGGTCTGACCAGATGGAGAAGCAGCAGCAGAAACCGACTCTGATCAGAAGAGACGTCAGAGGTAAGTGCCTGGATGTAAATATTATTCTATATCTGCACTGTGTGACTTGAAGTGATAATGTTATCTGTAAAATCCCTTAGGCCACATTCTCACATTTGTGTGAAATGTCCGTGTGCTGCCAGATCTTTTTATCGGATGGTCCACGGACTCGTACAGTTTTATAGATCCATTCACACATCCATGAAAATCACGGATCTGAGAATGAGATCTAAGAGGGTCAGAGAATGTCCTGTTCTGATCCGATTTTGAGGATTAGAATAGGACATGCTCAATGCGTCAGTAAAACAGGACAGCACACCGACACTGCACACAGATGCAGGAATGTAGCCTTATTATGTATAGCACAGTCCCTTAGTATATAGTGTACTCACTTATTATGTATAGCACAGTCCCTTAGTATATAATGTACTCACTTATGTATAGCCCCATCCTTAGTTATATAGTTTCTTCTTTTATTATGTATAGCGCCGTCCCTTATTATGTACCATCCTCTCTAGCGGCTCACAGTTGGGGGATCATACTGTGTTGGGGTCAGCATACTTTACCCTGGGAGTTGAGGTGGGGTACAGTAGAGTCATTATACTGTGCATGTGGAGGAATTCACCATGGGGGTTT
The DNA here is from genome assembly GCF_046119375.1 of Phyllobates terribilis. NCBI lineage: Eukaryota > Metazoa > Chordata > Amphibia > Anura > Dendrobatidae > Phyllobates > Phyllobates terribilis. The sequence goes on from NW_027362761.1 coordinate 810,738,487, forward strand.
CATACTGTGTTTGGGGGGCCCTTTTATTGGCATCACACTTTATGGGGCAATGAAAGAGAGATCTAGGACGCCAGCAGGAGGAAAATTACTATGTAAAGGATGGAAAGTTGTGAGATCTGATCTTTGGTGACCCCGACAATTATTTACATTTTTTTTTTTTGGGGGGGGGGGGCAATTAGAGCTTCTGCTATGGGGCCCCATGATTCCTATGTACGCCCCTGACCAGAATGTTAGAGATTTGCGGCATTCCGTCAAGCTGCCAAGTAGCACTGACTTGCACGCTGGACGGGAATCCTGTGAATCCATTCGCTCATCTCTAGTCCCAACAGTCCTAGATATAGCAGACAGTCCAGGACTTGGGTCTGCGCCCTGCAGTCTCGGGCCCCTGCTGAATGTCCCTCACTACCACCGCCCCACTGACATCCCCGTCCAATGACACCTCTGCATTGGGGTGTGGCCAAAATTTGCCGTGGTGCAAATAGCACGTCGCATGATCTTTCCCTCTTTATGTTCTTCAAAGGTAGGGAGGTATGATACTGACACCTTATCTCGCTGTAGTGTCAACAAGTAACTGATCCTGAAACAGCATTTTATTTTTTCTATGTGCAAGATCAGAATTTGACATCCTAGTTTGAACATTATTGTTTGTGATTTGAGCAATCTACATTTCTAGCACAAAACTACAGCCCAGTGACTGATATAGGCAACCTCATTTCCTGAACTTACATAAATTCAGTCACCTCGCCTCACCTGTAAACTCAAAAGGAGAGTAAATGAACGATCTTTCATTTTTTAAATTACTGCTATTGGTAACATTCCATTCTTCTGAGTTTTTAATGGCGCGGGTTAATTCATCTCTTATGATTCATTAATACAAGAAATCGCTCTCCTCACATTTCATATTCTTTTCGACAACCTCCTCACAGTCATTGAGACCTGTATATCAATAGGCATGGAAAATACTTGTCAAAGCAACAAAATTCATCTAACTTGGTACCGTAAATGTCTACCCTACCAAAAAACAAAAATTGCAAAAATAATAAAGATAAACAACAACTGACAAAGTCTTAGATGACAGCATTATCAGAAAATCCAGAGGCTTTGCCTGAACTCTTAACTGGTGAGGACAATACCCTGCCTAATACTTTACCACGCCAGACTCCTCTGGCTTCGCCTGTAACAGAAAACCTATAAGAAGTTGCTATTGCTCAAGAAGTCTCAAGACTCGTCATACTGCTCTTTTATTAGAGATTAGATGTCCTCCATGCATCTATCAATTTTGATGTAGCCCAGATTATGAGAAATGCACAAAAAATTGCTGAACTGGTGAACAGGTCAATGATTATGAAACTACCATCACCTCTTTGACTCAGGCATCCACCAATAGTCAAAGAGAATACATTTTCCCAGTTGGAGGTCATAGAAAATAGAGAGAGGCAGAATAATCTCCTATTCATAGGGGTTTCAGAAAATATTTTTGGAGATAATCTAACCACCTTTTTTACTACTGATCTAATACAAGCTTTGCAACTTCCTATCACTCCGGACTTACTGATGGTTGAGAGGGCCCAATTGCATAAGTCCTCCTAGGGAACAAGGAGGAGGTCGTCCATATCCAGTCATAGCTAGATTCCTAAACTGGTCCATTAAAGAACAAATTTTGATCAGCTGCTAATTTATCCACAAGCAGCTCCCACAATGCCCCTCATCTGATGATTTAGCCTCTCCTATAAATTTAGAAGCTGCTTAAGGGGTGCACGTGGTGTTTTGTGCATGCACGTGTCTTCTTGTGTGGGCAGTTATTTCATTTGGCAGTTAGTCATTGCAGGAGTCAGGTAACAACACTTTATACCCTTTATTTTATACCCTCTTTAACTATGCACTGAAAATATAGTACACATTCACACTAAGCAATGTTTATATATGTTTTCACTCTCTCCCCTATAGTCCTTCACTTTCTACTAACCCCCCTAATACCTACACCTCGCAATGAACTGTCCATCTCTCCCTCCATTCTATCCCTTCATCTCACCTCCTCCTCAGAATTGTTCTTTCATATTCAATACTGTGTCTCCAAACACAGACAGCCAACTCATGTTCTCTCCTGCTTCCACCTGCTAACACTTTCTCTGCTCTCCTCACTGCTGACGATATCTCCCCAAACCCTGGACCCCCTCACCACATCCCCACAGTCACTTCTACCTCTTATCCATGACCTACCACAAATTTCCACAACCTTTCTAACCTTATACCCATTCACCCAACCCCCGCTTCCCCAGTACCACTAACAGGAGCTCTATGGAATGCTCGCACCGTCTGCAACAAACTTTCCTACATGCATGATCTTTTCATTACTAACAAACTATCCTTCCTCGGCATCACAGAAACCTGGCTCACCCCCTCTGACACAGCTTCTCCAGTTGCACTTTCCTATGGTGGATTCATCTTTCCCACACACCCCGCTGCAGCAGCAAGCATGGCGGATGAGTTGGTATCCTCCTGTCAGACAACTGCTCCCTCTCCCCAATTCCACTACTGCCCTCTGTTACTTTCCCCTCTTTCGAGGCACACTGTGTGCGCATCTACTCCCCCTCCAACCGGCTGTCATTTACCGCCCCCCCAGGGCCAGCCACCACTTTCTTCGACCACTTCACCACCTGGCTGCTTCACTTCCTTTCCGCTGACATCCCCACTATCATCATGGGCAACTTCAAAATCCCCATTGACACTTCCCACTCATCTGTCTCTAAGCTTCTATCCCTCACTTCCTCCTTCAGCCTTGCTCAATGGTCTTCCGCAGCCACTTATAAAGATGGCCACACACTGGACCTCATCTTCACAAGCCTCTGTTCCCAATCTAACCTCTCCAACTCACCTCTCCCTCTATCTGACCACAACCTACTCACATTCTCTTCCCTCTCCTCCCCAGGTGCACAATCCCCACTCCACAAACTTGCATACCCTTGCAGAAATCTCAAACACCTCGACCTACACTCACACTCTGAATTCCTCCTCCCTCTTACAGACATAAGCTCCTTACATGATACAGATGTTGCTGCTGCTTTATATAACAGCTGCAGCCCTCAATTCGATCGCCCCCCTCACAAATACCAAAGCTTGCACAATCAACAGGCAACCCTGGCACATCAGCCTGACTAAAAGAACTGAGGGAGGCCTCCTTGGTTGCTCAGCGGAGATGGAAAAAGGCCCACTCCAAAGAGCACTTCATCACATTCAAACAGTCCCTCACTATTTTCAGGTTCACACTCACTGCTGCAAAACAAACATACTTCTCATCTCTCATATCCTCCCTGTCACACAACCCTAAACAGCTATTCAACACTTTAAATTTTCTACTCCATCCTCCAGCGCCTCCTCCCTCTCCTCTCATCTCAGTTGAGGACATTGCCTCATTCTTCAAGCAGAAGATTGATACCATCACACAAAGATTTTGCCTAAAGTCCCCACAGCCCCTTCTCATATCTACTCAATCCTCCTTCTCCAAAAGCAGCTTCTCCGCCATTACGGAAGATCAACTTTCCTCCTTCTCTCCAACTCACACCTCGCCACCTGTGAACTTGACCGTATCCCATCCCACCTCATCCCTAACCTTACTACAGTCTTCATCCCAACTCTAATCCACCTCTTCAACCTGTCACTAACAACTGGTGTCTTCCCCTCATGCTTCAAACATGCCTCGATCTCACCCATCCTCAAAAAGCCCTCCCTTGACCCATATCACTTCTCCCGTATGCCTCAAAACTACTGGAACAACACCTTCATTCTGAACTGACCTCCCACCCCTCCTCCTGCTTCCTCTTTGACCGCTTACAATCTGGCTTCCGACCGCATCACTCCACTGAAACTGCCCTGACTAAAGTCATCAACGACCTACTAACTGCCAAATCCAAGCAACACTACTCTGGCCTCCTCCTCCTGGATCTGTCATCTGCTTTTGACACAGTGGACCATTCCCTCTTACTACAGACTTTCTCATCTCTTGGCATCACAGACTTGGCCCTATCTTGGATCTCCTCATACTTAACAGACAGAACCTTCAGTGTTTCTCACTCACACACCACCTCCTCACTCCGGCTCCTATCTGTCGGTGTTCCCCAAGGTTCAGTCCTAGGACCTCTTCTCAATCTACACCCTCGTCCTGGGCCAGCTCATAGAGTCTCATGGCTTTCAGTACCATCTCTATGCTGACGACACACAGATTTACCTCTCTGGACCTGATATCACCTCCTTACTAACCATAATCTTACAATGTCTGCCCACTATCTCATCCTTCTTCTCTGCTAGATTTCTAAAACTTAATATGGATAAAACTGAATTCATCATCTTTCCCCCATTTGACCTATCCATCAAAATTAATGGCTGTCCACTTTCCCCAGTCTCACAAGCTCGCTGCCTTGGAGTAAACGTGGACTCTAACCTCTCCTTCAAACTATATATCCATGCCCTTTCCACTTCCTGTCGACTCCAACTCAAAATCATCTCCCGAATCCGCACAGTCCTCAACCACAAATCTGCAAAATCACTAGTGCACGCCCTCATCATCTCCCGCCTCGACTACTGCAACCTCCTGTTCTGTAGCCTCCCTTCCAGCACTTCACACATGGCTTAGTCTTCAAACCCCTCCATACAAATTTGTTTTTTGAAAAACTTGCCATTTTGTTGAAGATGAACTGGGTGGAGGCATCTCTTCAAAATGACAAATAGTTTAAAAATTCTTAGACATTTGGGAGAGTTTTATAGAACTTTTACCTCATCACATTCGTAAATACTTGCAAGATAGTTTTGGACCAACCACATGGTTTCAATAAAGGCTGTTGATGGGAGATTCTCGGATAATGTTACCTTACTACAGGTTATGTCTGTGAAATGGAGACACAGAGCCACACACCACGAGAATGAGTTCCTCTATTACTATATTGTCTACTACTGTTTCCTCTATAACCACTATAATTCTACTTGATCTGAGAGAGGAGGAAACATGGGCAATTGTTGTTATTGGCGCTCATTTGATGCCACTATTAAAGTTAACTTTGTTGTTCATTAACCTATTGCACAGTAATTTATATTATTCATTGACTTATATCATAAAGGTATAGTCGTATCAGTCATTTATTATTCTATTTCCTTTATTTATAGACATTATGTGTTTTTGTAATCTGAAAATGTTAATAAAACATTATTTTTTTAAAAAAATAAAGTTTGGTATTATTATACTCATACTGACCAGTAGAATCATAGTTCCAGGTCATATTTATGGCACAATGAATGCTGTAATAACAAAGCTTAAGAAAAATTGAAGAATTGCGTTTTTTCCTAAGTTCACTGCACTTGAAATTTTCTCATTTTCCATTACATTGAATGGCAAAGTAAGCGATGCCATTCAAAACTACAACTCAAGCCCTCATACAGCGATATTTATGGAAAATAAAATAATTTATTTCTCTTGGAAGAAAAGGAAAAAAAAAAACAAGCGCACAAAAATGGAAAAAAGAGTTAAACGATAAAATTCTTGAAATGTTCCCATAATCTAAAATATGGTATGTACCCAAGTGTGCAACTGCAAGTACCATCCATATTTTCTATGACCATCTGTGATCATGAGATGCTCATAATCTGTCCTACAATGAACTTGCCGTATGGTGAATAAACAATTTAAAGGGGGATGTTTCATGCAGCTATGTAAAAAAATGTACCCTATATGGTTGCTGAGACCAAAAAGGGGGCAAAAAATACAACAAATGATAAAATCTGTATACATTTATAAACTATAAAATACGGAATAAAACAGTGGTGTTTGAAAGTTTGTGAACCCTGCAGAATTTTTCAGATTTCTTTCTGAATTTTAGATACATAAAGGGAACGAAATCAAAACAAATAAGTAAAATTATTAGACTTTCTTGAGGTCCAGTTTGGACAGAAATCCACAATAGGGTAATACCACAAGAAAAATAAGGAGGGGGGGTGAGCGTGATGGTAGTGCTCACCTGGGGAAGTTGTGTAAGAACACAACACCTATAAGAGCCTGAGAATACGTGGCTGCAGCCCCGTGGGTGGAGGAGAAATTCTTCCAGATAGCAATTCACTTTGTGGGAATAAAGAAGCCTTGATGATATACAATTAAAGTTTTTATTCTCACCAATGCATTTTGGACTTTTCAAAGTAAAAGTTGTTTTTAACCTTGAAAAAGGAGCCAGTCTGGCGCCGAAATGCGTTGGTGTGAATAAAAACCTTAACTGTATAGCATCAAGGTTTCTTCTTAAGCGCAGGCCAGGTACCGTTATGTCTCCACTAAAGTAAATTACTAGACTTTGTCATTTTTTTAAATGAGTAAATTCATCCAATATCACGTATGTGAACCTTTGCTTTCAGTATCTTTGTGACCCCCCAGTGCAGCAATAACTACATCTTATCATTTCTGTTGATTAGTCCTGTACATCAACTTGGAGGAATTTTAGCCCATTCCTCCCTGCAAAACAGCTTAAACTCTGTTATGTTGATGGGGTTTCTCCCATGAACTGATCACTTCAGGTCGTTCCACAGCATTCCTATAGGATTAATGTCAGGACTTTGACTTGGCCATTCCTAGACAAAACCTTTATTCTTCTTCAACCATTCTTTTGTAGAACGACTTGTGTGCTTTGGGTCGTTGACTTGCTACATAACCCACATTCTCTTGAAAGTCAGCTCATGGACAGATGTCCTGACACTTTTCTTTAGAATCTGCAGGTAAAATTCAGAATTCATTGCTCAATCAATGATGACAAGCTGTCCTGGCCAGTAGCAAAACAGGCCCAAATCATGATACTGCCACCACTGTGTTTCACAGATGGTATAATGTTTTAATTCTGCAATGTAGTGTTTTTCTTTATCCAAACATAATGCTTCTCATTTAAAGCAAAAAGCTCTATTTTGGTCTTAACCGTACACAAAACATTGTTCCAATAGCATTGTTACTTATCCAGGTGATTTTTTGCAAACTTTAGACAGGCAACAATGTTCTTTTTGAAAAACAGTGTTTTTCTCTTTGCAATCCTGCCGTGTACACCATTATTGTTCTATTATGACTATTATATGCATTGCTCTTGGGAGTAATTTTTATTGGTCAGCCACTCCTGGGGAGGGTAATAATGGTCTTGAATTTACTCCATATGTACACAATCTGTTTGACTGTGAATCGGTGCAGTCAAAACTCTTTAGCAATGGTTTTGTAACCTTTTCCAGCCTGATGAGCATCATCAACAACTCTCCTCCTGAACTCCTTAGAAAACTTCTTTGTTCACAACATGCTTCAACTCCACAAATGTGTTGTGAAGATAAATCAGGTCGCGCACTCACACCTGATTGTCATAGCATTTTGAAAAACACCAGATTCTAAATTCATCTTCAAACTAGCTCTTAATCCTAAAGGTTCACATACTTTTGCCACTCACAGATAAGTGATATTAGATAATTCTATTCAATAAAAATATGACAGTCTAGTTTTATTGATTTTTTTGCTTGATTTGTATCTCTGTATCTACTTTTAGGACTTGTGTGAAAATCAAATCTGATGCAGTTTTTGGTTAAGTTTATATAGAAATATGGAAAACTCTGAAAGGTTTACAAACTTTCAAGCACCACTACATAAGGCAGAATTCATTTTCACTGATTTAGATTAAAGTGGTTGATCACTACAGGACAAACACTTTTTAATGTCTACAGTGTACTAAATAAAATAAGAAAAATATAATTACTGGACCAGGGCCTCCATGCTGAATGCTGTGTACTGTAGCGATCTTGTGACATTGTTTATATCACGTGAGGGCTATAGCCCTAATGTAACATGAACAATATCAAAACAACTAGGCCGCATGTTGCTTGTGCTACTGTGAGCAGCTAAATGTATTACCAAAACCTGCAACCTCTCCAGACTTGTCTACCATCGAGCACATCTAGGATGTCTTTGGTAGGCAATGCCAGCAGCGGATCTTGATGATTTGTGTGCCCAAGTGCATTCAGTGTGGTAGAATTAATAATTAATAATCTCATTGATAGCAGCTAAGATGTAGAACTGTGTGTATTACTGTGTGTCATGTTCATACTCGATCCTGAATAAATCGAGATATTTTGAAAATTTTATTTCCATTTTTTATCCTTTGCATATCATTAACATTTATTTTCATTCCATGATTTCTGTAATTCCACAGCTTTTCCTTTTTGGTGTTATAATCTCACTGTTGAGGAGTGTGTTTGAGTTTCACTGTTATGGGAGATAGTTTGTAATACAGAACAGCATCCTACAGAAGTCAAGAGAATTTCCCTAAATATGAGACTGCCTTACCACATCATGGGAAAAAGGTAATTAATTACTTGTAAAACACATTTTGCACTCTATTAAGAAGGGTGATATATACAGTAGCACTGCCAGTCATCAATCAATGTAATAGCGTAAAACATTATTTCCAACAATACATTACTTTAGGACTGCAGTTTTCTAATTAAACACTGGTGAGTTACACCGCAGTGATAGTTTTCGTGTACTCAACCATGATGGTCACATCTAGAATATTACACATAAAGAAAGTTGCAAATTCTGTGAACTTTGTAAAATGCCAAGTCCCAAGAGTACTTGTTAAATGAATTATAGAGACATCTCTTCATAGACACAGCATGATAAAGTCACTGGATCATTTCTTATTCCGAAGAGAGAAGGTAGAACATGCTATAATGGTAATCAATAATGTCCTTAAAGAGCTAGCGTACATCAATGAGCTTTAACGATGTACAAGTCACAGCAGAACTACTATATAAAGGGTAATAAATATGTGTATAGTGTAGCGCCCCATGGGCCGGTTGCCACAGTAGTGCTGCCTCCTTCACCGGAGGTGATATTGCGCTTGCAAGCAGGAGGAGCTCCCCACGTCAGGTAAACCCCACATGCACACACAAGTTCTGATCCCTTACCTGAAGAGGGAGCTCTACACCCTTTTTTGGGGAGCTGCCTTTTCTGGTTGGAGGGAGAAGTTAGTCAGTGAGTGTGAGAGGGAAGGGAGAGGGGGAGAAAGCAGCAGAGAGAGAGAAGGAGAAAGTTCAGGGGAGCAGACCACGTGAAGGGCTCACCCTAGGCAGCGGAGCAGAGGATGCCAGAGTCCTGGGTTGTACAGGGATTGCACGTCCCAGCAACCGAATCTGGGGGACAGGAGACTGCAAGTTTTCTGGCCACAAGCAGAAGCCCGGCAGCACAGCGGCATAACTAGAGCCTGGAGCTGCACCCAAGACGGCAGTACTCATTATAGGTTAGCACCGCTGGCTAGTACGGAGCTTAGAGCAGGAGTGAAGAAGAGGGACCTCAGGGTAGCTCACAGGCAGTGGGGCCCGCAACGGAGAAGCGCAGCAGGCAGGCATCGAAACCCACCTGACGGGGCGGACTCCGCCTGCTTCCACGCTGATCGGACCCTCCTGGACCTAGTGACCAATGCCCCGGACTCTCTGCAGTAAAGGTAACCGGACTGCATTCCTCGTATCTGTCTTCTTCTTCTGCACCTCCCCGCAGCTGTGCTACCACCGTGACTATCATCACTGCTGTCGCCCTGCTCTCTGCACCCTGTTTCCCCTGCCGCCATCCTTCATATCAGCTTTCTCAGTCCCTGGGGGTCCGCTTCGCTTGTGGGAAGTGTTTCTGTTAGAACCCTCCTGTTTGTTTTTTCCATCTTGTGTTTTGCGGTCACGTGACCATCTGCCTTTATATTCCAGCTCCGCCTTTCTGGCTGTGCTGGACTTCAGTGTTTGACTGTTTCTCTAGCCTGGTGCTTCTGTGCCTTTCTCTTTCAGTTCGCTTGGTCCTTCTGGGACCTCTAGTACCTTTTCGTCTTTTTGTGTTCTGCAACTATTTCTCTGTTTAGGAGGTGTCCCATTTTTGTCCCAGTCCTTAGTTCTTTTAGGGACCCCTCCCTTAATGCTATAGGTCTTCGTTCAGTCTAGCCGAGGACTAAGGCGGGTCTGTTCGCTAGGAACAGGCAGCCCGCTACATCGTAGGGATTCAACTTAGTCTTACTGTAGGGACAGCTTTCCCCTATCTTTCCTTAGTTCATGTTGCAGATCATAACAGTTTCATCTCAGCTGCTATACCATCTATCCCCCAGGGTCCACACAGCAGCGCTGGTCATCCCTGACCAGGCACCACAGGTGGCGTCACATAAAGACTACAAATCCCCTGTAAATACTCCCTTCATCTGCTCGGCCAGGGCCACGGAGCTGGGCCACTGCCACCGTGACCTCCCTGGAAGACTGACGGCTATCGAGTACCCTAGGCCCTCATGGTGCTGCAACTGGCGTCACAAACAGGATTTACGGACCCCGTTAACCGGGTCCTGTGTGCCACAAAGGCTGTGTATAACTATATAAACTGCAGCCATTACTGTAGCACGTGCGGAGTTAATGATATGTGGGGTGTCCCATTGTGGGCGGAGCCTCAGAAACGGTGCCAAAATAGGCCCCTCCCACTTGCATAGACTGTACCAGAGTTGTCTGTCACTCAGGCTGAAAGGTGCCAGCCTTCCCCTTTGCATCAGACTGAGGGGGGGAGATTGTCGCCTCCCCGTGCAGAGGGCTGTGTTATCCGATCCATCCAGCTGCTGCAGCTCTGTCTGTGAGATCTCATCCATCCAGCTGCTGGAGCCCTGTACCGTGTCATCCATCCACCCATCCAACGATCCCAGCTGCTGCAGCTATGTAAATACAGCATAAGTGTGAGAAGCTGTGCAGCAAGAGTGCAGCTGTACAGTGACCAGCAGCGCAGTCTAGGTGACCGACTATGCAAGGAGTGACAACATAAGCATCCGGAGCGGTGAGTCCTACCCCGGCAAGGGTGAACTAGGAGGGGAGAAAGATGCCCAACTTTGGCGAAGTTCCAACAGCGGATGCTGCCGCAGCCCCCATAATACCACTGTCTATGCCATACATCCCAAGAGGGGCCTGGTTACCACAATACTCAGGGGAGTCGCATACCCTTAGCGATTTCAAAGAGAGGCTGCATAGCCTGTTTGACGTTTACCCCTTGGCCGAAGGGCAGAAGGTCAGAATTCTAATCGGTCAGGTAACTGGTGTCAAGTCAAGTCAACTAACTAGAGGGAAGTCAAGTCTTGGCCGGACACTGATAAACGGACAGTCAAGCACATCTTAACAAAGCTACAAGACACTTTTGATACCCGCACAGCGGCAGAAATAAGAATGCGATTCTTTGGCTGCAAAGGGTGCAGGACAGTGTGAGAGACTATGCCCTCAACCTACAGGAGGCGCTGCGAGCCATTAAGCAGATTGATCCTGACAGCGTGCAGGAAGAGGACAGGCTAGTAACACAGCAATTTATAGAAGGACTGCTGTCTACCATGCATAAGACCCAATTGCGTATAATGTCCTTACAAAACCCTGACATGAAATTTGCTCAATTTAAGGACAGGGCAATCTGTGTGCTAAGAGAGACGACCCCTAGCGACACCGCACCCACTTATCGCCCAGCAATACTCTACCACCAGGAGGCAGTGTCTTTGCCCCAGAAACCCGTTGAGGCTGAAGCCCTGACACTGAGTAACGAACCCTCTGCAGACTTACGCCTACAGGTACAAGAACTAATCAGAAGTATGGCTGTGTTGGCAAGAACAGTGCAGTCTCTGCAAGTGTCTTCCCCTACAGAGAAGATCCAGCTGGCCTCGAGTCCGGATGACCTGCCGTGGCGATGACAGAAGAGCATCCCATCCACCTGAACCAAAGGAAGAGGCAACCAAATGCTGCGACCCGACCGGGCGGCCCATCTGCCGACGCTGCGACAAGTTGGGTCACATCGCAAGGTTTTGTCCATTAAACGAACGACACCTGGGGCAGAGGGCCAATGCCCAGGAGTAAAGCAACCTGGTCCACACAACTGGAGGGACAAGTAGGTAGGGGGACGGTCGATCCTGCCCGTTGTGATTGATGGCATTCCATTGAACGCTCTCTTGGACACTGGTTCCCAAGTGACCACGATGCCTCATGTCCTTTACAAACGCTATTGGGCGGACACTGACCTTACCCATCGCCCTGATGATGACTTGACTATAGTAGCAAGTAATGGTCAGCCCTTGACTCAGGTGGGGTATAAAGAGGTGACCATTAAGGTGGGGAGAGGGGAACTTAAATCACAGGGTATGATATTTGTGGATATTGATGAACGTGAATGCCATCCCATGATCACCCTAGGTACAAACATTATTGAAAACTGTCTTGGTGAGATAATTGTGTTGTTACGGCAGGTAGCTGAAACCGCCAACTCGGGACAACAGCGAGCTCTGCACAAAGAGATTAGAGCTCTCATGCAAAGACAACAGGTAGAGTTGTCCGGTGGAGAGATTGGCAGCGTAAGGGTGAGTGACCCGTACCCCTTTGTGCTACCCCCCAAGAGTGAAATGATGATATAGTGCAGGGCAGCCATGGGTATCAGAGGCCAAGACTACCAGACCTTAGTAGAGCCCGTTTACTCTGACAGCAGACCCACTATCCTGAAAGCTCGAGAGGTGGTGGATGTCAGAAAGGGGAGGGTACCCATACGAGTATTAAATTGTGGGGAAAAAGAGGCCAACTTACCCAGGTATGCTACCGTAGCCAAGCTCTTTACTGTTAGTAATAATGCAATCCAGGCAGTAGAACCCTTGGACCCGTCTGAAGCCACAGAGGACAACGACTCCTCGGGACAGTTGGAGGACTGGTGTCAGAAACAGCACATTGGTACTGATTCCACCCCTTCACATCAGAAAGATGGGGTCTACCGGGTAGTCAAGGAATACGAAAGGGTATTCAGTAAGAACCCCCTGGATTTTGGGCAAGTAAAAGGGATCCAACACCATATCCCTACGGGAGACCACCCCCCTATTAAAGAGAGATACCGTCCTGTCCCTCAGGCTCACTACCAGTGTGCCAAGAGCATGTTGCGAGAAATAAAAGAGGCTGAAGTAATAAGGGATAGTTGTAGCCCCTGGGCAGCCCCCTTGGTACTAGTCAAAAAGAAGGATGGTACCATGCGTATGTGCGTCGACTATAGGCAGATCAATCGCATCACCCATAAAGATGTCTATCCCTTGCCGCGTATCGAGGAGTCGCTAGCTGCCATAAAATCAGCGAAATACTTCTCGACCCTAGATCTCACCAGTGGGTACTGGCAGGTTCCCGTTGCAGAGGCAGACAAGGAGAAGACCGCATTCACTACACCAATGGGCTTATGTGAGTTCAACTGTATGCCATTCGGGCTGTGCAACGCTCCTGGAACGTTCCAGAGGTTAATGGAATGTTGCCTTGGGCATAAGAACTTTGAAACGGTACTGTTTTACCTGGATGATGTCATTGTCTATTCCAGATCCTATGAAGACCATTTGAAACACTTGGCTGAGGTATTCAAAGCCCTATCCAACTTTGGTCTCAAGGTGAAGCCGTCCAAATGTCATCTCCTGAAACCCAAGGTACAATATCTAGGCCATGTGGTGAGCGCAGAAGGCGTGGCACCAGACCCGGATAAGGTCACCGTCATCAAGGACTGGCAGAAGCCAACTACCATTCATGAGGTACGACAATTTCTAGGGTTGGTTGACTATTACAGACGATTTATCAAGGGCTTTACCAAGATAGCCGCTCCCCTTCAGGACCTCTTGGTGGGCCACTACAAAAAGGCGAAGACCAAGAGCCCTCCGATTGAGTGGGACGACAGAGTGGAAGAATCATTCAATCGCTTGAAGCTAGCTCTCACGGGAGACGAAATCCTGGCTTACCCCGACTACGGTCAGCCGTTTATCCTGTATACAGATGCCAGCAACGTTGGGTTGGGAGCCGTGTTGTCTCAAATGCACAAAGGCAAAGAGAGGGTCATCGCCTATGCCAGTAGGAAGCTTCGCCCTACTGAAAGGAGCCCCACCAACTACAGTTCCTTCAAGTTGGAGTTCCTGGCCATAGTCTGGGCAGTGACTGAGAGGTTCAAACAATACCTCGCCTCCTCCAGATTTACAGTCTTCACGGATAACAACCAGCTGACGCACCTGGAGACTGCGAAGCTTGGTGCCCTAAAGCAACGATGGATGGTTCGGCTGTCTAACTGTAGTATCGGCGTCTCTGCCCCCTGACAGGCAGAGATGCCGTCCCTCTTACCGCCGCGCTCCCGGCCCGGCGTCTTCCGGCTCTCCTGCTGCTGCTCCTGCCGGTGCGCAGCTTCCCGGGCACTCTGCTTAGGGTGCGTGAGCTCCCTCCCTCTTAAAGGGGCCGCGCGCGCCGTCCTAAGGAGTCCCCGGCCAAAGGCCGGAGGACCTCTCACATAAAAAGCACCTCCTCCAAAATGGAGGTTCCCGTGCAAGGTTGTAGCTTTGTGTGTTAAACTCTGCTTCAGCCCTCAGGTCCCGCTGCTAGTCTGACTACCAGTCCAGTCCGCCAGCCTGACTACCAGTCCAGTCTGCCAGCCTGACTGTAGTGCCGGCGTCCCTGCCCTCTGCTAGGCAGGGACGCTGCTCCCCTCACCGCTCTGCCCCATGCCCGGCGTCCCTCTCCCGCTCTGCTGTCAGCGCGCGCTCCTTCCCGGCGTCCTCCTCCCGCTCTGCTCTCAGCGCGTGCTCCTTCCCGGCCCCTGTGCTTAGGGCACGCGCGCGCGCGCTCCCCTCCTCTTAAAGGGGCCGCGCGCGCCGTCCTAAGGAGTCCCCGGCCAATGGCCGGAGGACTTCATCATATATAAGGCACCTCCTCCAAAATGGAGGTGCCCGAGCAATGTTGTTTGCACCTGTGTCTCACCTGTGCTTCAGCCCTCAGGTCCCGTTGCCAGTTACCTGCCAGTTACCTGTCAGATTCCTGCCTGATTACTTGCTACCTGTCTGCTTGCCTGAGGTCCGACGGTCTGCCTTACAACTCCAGACTCTTGCCCGCTCACCTGGGAGCGCTTCTCCGCTACCTGCCTGCTTGCCCGGAGGCTCCGCTGTCACGTGCTGTGACCACCAGCTACTCCAGACTCTTGCCCGCTCACCTGGGAGCGCTTCTCCGCTACCTGCCTGCTTGCCTGCCCGGAGGCTCCGCTGTCACGTGCTGTGACCACCAGCTATTCCTGAGACTCTTGCCCGCTCACCTGGGAGCGCTTCTCCGTTACCTGCCTGCTTGCCAGCCCGGAGGCTCCGCTGTCACGTGCTGTGACCACCAGCTACTCCTGAGACTCTTGCCCGCTCACCTGGGAGCGCTTCTCCGTTACCTGCCTGCTTGCCTACCTGGAGGCTCCGCCGTCACGTGCTGTGACCACCTGCTATTCCAGAGACTCTCGCTTGCTCACCTGGGAGCACACATTCTTCATCTGCCTTGCTAGCCTACCTGGAGGTTCAGCCATCACAGGTCGTACCTACCCTTTATCCAGAGACTGCCCCGATCACTTGCCGTGGCCTCCTGCCCGTACACCCAGAGACTGTCCTGGTCACCTCCTGTGACTACCTGCCTGGTCGCCACCCGCTCCCTTACAAGGACCGCCCCCTTGTATTGTAGCCCAGAGGTTCCGCCTCCCAGACCCGTTACAGTTTGCTCGGGCCATGGAACCCGGTGGCACCCAAGCTCCCTCGCTCTCGGACCTCTGTCTTGAACTGTCCCGTCAGAGGTCCCAACAGGAGTCCATCCTGGGTCACCTGCGGAATGTCAATACTCGCCTGAACACTCTGTCTGATCCACCAACAACCTCCGCCAGTGCCATATCTTGCAATCCGGCAGCTCCGCTGCCCACTAATACCATGGTATCCTACCCCGGACCCCGGCTTTCTGCACCTCCTCGCTTCGGAGGCGACTCCGTCCAGGCTCGGGGCTTCTTAAATCAGTGCACCCTGCACTTTGAACTTTTGTCCCACCAGTTTAACTCCGACCGGGCCAAAATTGCCTTCATCATGTCCCATCTCACCGGGGAGGCCCTGGCCTGGCTAAATCCTCTATGGGAGAGAGGAGACCCCCTGGTGTCCAACTTGCCTGCTTTTCTCACGGCTTTCCGGAAAGTCTTCGACGAACCCGGACGGAAGACCTCATCTGCATCATCGTTGCTACGCCTCCGTCAGGAGAGTCTCACCGTGGGCCAATATGCCATACGGTTCCGTACCCTTGCCTCGGAGCTGGCCTGGGATAACGACGCTCTGGTTTCCGTCTTCTGGGAGGGTCTGTCCGGCCGTATTAAAGATGAACTTGCCGGTCGGGACATTCCTACCACTCTCGATGACTTAATAACTCTTGCCACCCGGATTGACCTACGGTTCCAGGAGCGTGCCAGAGAGGTCACCCGTGAGAGGAGGTTACCACGTCTAGCTCCTACTTTTCAGAAACCCGTCACTCCTTCTGTCTCTAACCAGGTACACCCTCCTGAGCCTATGCAGGTCGACCAGACCAAGATGGTCAAGACCCGTCAGGACTTATGCCGTGCCGAGGGGACCTGCTTCTACTGTGGCAGTAAGGAGCACCGGATCCGTGCCTGCCCGGAGAGGTCGGGAAACGCCTGTGTCTAGGTTCGCTCAGAGAGGTCCACCTAGACAAGAATAAATCCTCTCCATCCCTGCTGTTGTCAGTTTCAATCGTCTACGGGGAGAACCGTTATTTCGAACTAGCCCAACTGGACTCTGGAGCAGCCGGGAATCTTATTTCACAGTCCCTGGTAGAGAAATACCGCATCCCCACCAAACCTCTGGCTGTACCCTTGTCTGTGGCTGCCGTGGATGGGGGGCTCTTACCACGCCCCATCCAACTCATCACCGAATCCATTACTCTGCAGGTGGGAATGCTGCATTCTGAAAGTATCTCCTTTCATGTTCTGCCTGGACTCTCTCACGCCCTCTTGCTAGGTCTGCCTTGGCTCCAGAAACATGCACCCGTGCTTGACTGGCAGACCGGAGAAGTCCTTCGCTGGGGACAAGACTGTCATAAGACCTGCCTGGTTCCCGTCCATCCCGTCCGTCCCTCTCCTACCCCAGCTAATCTACCTGGACTTCCAATTCCTTATTGGTCTTATGCTGATGTCTTTAATAAAAAGGAGGCAGAGACATTACCCCCTCATAGACCATACGACTGTCCCATCGACCTGTTACCCGGTACTACTCCTCCCCGTGGGCGTATTTATCCTTTATCCGCTGCTGAGACCCGGTCGATGTCCGAATATATTGAGGAGAATCTGGCCAGGGGATTCATCCGGAAATCTACCTCCCCGGCGGGAGCAGGCTTCTTTTTCGTCAAAAAGAAGGACGGCTCTCTCCGTCCCTGTATAGACTATAGAGGCCTAAACCAGATCACGGTGAAGAATAAGTACCCCCTTCCGCTCATTCCAGAATTATTTGATCGTCTGAGGGGGGCTAGAATCTTCACCAAACTAGACCTCCGTGGGGTGTACAACCTGGTTCGTATCCGTCAAGGGGATGAATGGAAGACGGCATTCAACACCCGGGACGGCCACTATGAATACCTGGTAATGCCCTTTGGTCTCTGTAACGCTCCTGCCGTCTTTCAAGAGTTGGTCAATGACATCTTCCGGGACCTTCTCTACTCCTGCGTAGTGGTGTACCTGGACGACATCTTGGTCTTCTCTCCGGATCTCCAGACTCACCGGAGGGACGTTCGTCAGGTCCTGCTCAGGCTCAGGGAGAATCACCTCTTCGCTAAATACGAGAAGTGCCTCTTTGAGCAGACCTCGCTTCCGTTTTTGGGCTACATTATTTCTCAGACCGGCCTACGAATGGATCCAGAGAAACTGTCTGCCATCGAGAAATGGCCCCGACCGGAGGGGTTGAAGGCCATTCAGCGGTTCCTGGGCTTCGCCAACTACTACCGCCTCTTCATACCACACTTCTCTTCCCGGACTGCCCCAATTTCCGCGCTCACCCGTAAGGGTACTAATCCCAAAGAGTGGCCGCCCGAAGCAGAAGAAGCCTTTCTTTCCTTAAAACAGGCCTTCTCTTCCGCCCCGGTGCTGCATCGCCCGGACGGCAACAAGCAGTTCTTCCTGGAAGTGGACGCCTCCTCCTCTGGAGCTGGAGCGGTACTTACTCAAAAATCTTCTTCCGGGAGGATGGTAACTTGCGGCTTCTTCTCTAAACTCTTCTCCTCCTCAGAGCGCAATTATTCCATAGGAGATCGAGAGTTATTGGCCATCAAACTGGCATTGGAGGAGTGGCGTTACCTGCTTGAGGGGGCTCTTCACCCGGTAATAATTTACACTGACCACAAGAACTTGGCTTACCTCCAGCATGCCCAGAGACTTAACCCGCGCCAAGCCCGGTGGTCCTTGTTTTTTGCTCGTTTTGATTTTGTCCTTCATTTTCGCCCGGCTGACAAAAACGTCAAGGTGGACGCCTTGTCTCGATCCTTTCTGGTATCTGATCTCGAGGAAGATCCGAAACACATCATCGATCCCGCCAGAGTAATGCAGGTGGCTCCCGTGAGTCTAAATCATCTCCCTCCCGGAAAGACGTTCGTATCAGTACCTGATCGGGAGAAGATCCTTCACTGGGGTCACTCGTCTAAACTGGCTGACCACGCTGGTCAGAAGAAGACCCTCCAGCTTATTTCCCGGCACTACTGGTGGCCTACCCTGCACAAGGATGTAATAGACTTTGTTTCTGCCTGTGTGTCCTGCGCCCGCAACAAGGTTCCGAGACATCTGCCAGCCGGTCGCCTCCTTCCGCTCCCAGTACCTGCTGCCCCCTGGCAGCATATTGCAATGGACTTCATAACTGACCTCCCACTCTCTGCCGGTTGTACGGTCATTTGGGTGGTCGCTGACCGCTTCTCCAAGATGGCTCATTTCGTTCCCCTGTCAGGCCTCCCGTCTGCACCCGAGCTAGCTAGAGACTTTATTCGTCACATCTTCCGTCTTCATGGCCTGCCCCTCCACATCGTGTCGGATCGTGTGGTACAGTTCACCTCACGCTTCTGGAGAGCCACTTGTAAACTACTAGACGTCACCCTGGACTTCTCTTCCGCTTACCACCCACAGTCCAATGGTCAAGTGGAGCGGATCAATCAGAACCTGACCAGTTACCTCCGGCACTTCGTTAATGCCCACCATTCTGACTGGGTGGATCTCCTACCATGGGCCGAGTTCTCTTACAATAATCACGAGAGCGAATCCTCCTCCAAATCCCCGTTTTTTGTAGTCTTTGGTCAGCATCCTCGGATTCCTTTTCCTGTCTCCACCTCGGTGGACAACCCGGCTGCGGAATCTCTCGTTAGCAAATTTTCCTCCATTTGGGAGAGTACCCGATCCGCACTCCTTCAGTCGTCCGAGCGGATGAAAAGACACGCTGACAAAAAACGCCTGGATCCTCCTCAATTTCGTCCAGGAGATAAGGTCTGGCTCTCATCTAAATATGTTCGACTCAAGATACCCTCTTACAAGTTAGGGCCTCGGTTCATCGGACCTCTGGAGGTCACCAGTCAGATCAACCCGGTGGCCTATAAATTGAAACTCCCGGCCAACTTACGGATCCCTAACTCCTTCCATGTATCTCTCCTCAAACCTGTGGTACTTAACTCTTTTTCCAAGTCTACAGGTACGCCTCCTGCTCCGGTTTCTGCTGAGGACGAGTTTGAGGTAGAGAACATTCTTGCCACCAAAAGGGTAAGAGGAAAGACCTTTTTTCTGGTAGATTGGAAGGGGTTTGGTCCTGAGGAGAGAACGTGGGAGCCCCGGGAGAACATCCATGCCCCTCTCATCCTAGCTAAATTTCTGTCTGGCCTAAAAAAGGGGGGGCCTAAAGGGGGGGGTACTGTAGTGCCGGCGTCCCTGCCCTCTGCTAGGCAGGGACGCTGCTCCCCTCACCGCTCTGCCCCGTGCCCGGCGTCCCTCTCCCGATCTGCTGTCAGCGCGCGCTCCTTCCCGGCGTCCTCCTCCCGCTCTGCTCTCAGCGCGCGCTCCTTCCCGGCCCCTGTGCTTAGGGCGCGCGCGCGCGCGCTCCCCTCCTCTTAAAGGGGCCGCGCGCGCCGTCCTAAGGAGTCCCCGGCCAATGGCCGGAGGACTTCATCATATATAAGGCACCTCCTCCAAAATGGAGGTGCCCGAGCAATGTTGTTTGCACCTGTGTCTCACCTGTGCTTCAGCCCTCAGGTCCCGTTGCCAGTTACCTGCCAGTTACCTGTCAGATTCCTGCCTGATTACTTGCTACCTGTCTGCTTGCCTGAGGTCCGACGGTCTGCCTTACAACTCCAGACTCTTGCCCGCTCACCTGGGAGCGCTTCTCCGCTACCTGCCTGCTTGCCTGCCCGCAGGCTCCGCTGTCACGTGCTGTGACCACCAGCTACTCCAGACTCTTGCCCGCTCACCTGGGAGCGCTTCTCCGCTACCTGCCTGCTTGCCTGCCCGGAGGCTCCGCTGTCACGTGCTGTGACCACCAGCTATTCCTGAGACTCTTGCCCGCTCACCTGGGAGCGCTTCTCCGTTACCTGCCTGCTTGCCAGCCCGGAGGCTCCGCTGTCACGTGCTGTGACCACCAGCTACTCCTGAGACTCTTGCCCGCTCACCTGGGAGCGCTTCTCCGTTACCTGCCTGCTTGCCTACCTGGAGGCTCCGCCGTCACGTGCTGTGACCACCTGCTATTCCAGAGACTCTCGCTTGCTCACCTGGGAGCACACATTCTTCATCTGCCTTGCTAGCCTACCTGGAGGTTCAGCCATCACAGGTCGTACCTACCCTTTATCCAGAGACTGCCCCGATCACTTGCCGTGGCCTCCTGCCCGTACACCCAGAGACTGTCCTGGTCACCTCCTGTGACTACCTGCCTGGTCGACACCCGCTCCCTTACAAGGACCGCCCCCTTGTATTGTAGCCCAGAGGTTCCGCCTCCCAGACCCGTTACACTGACTACCAGTCCAGTCCGCCAGCCTGACTACCAGTCCAGTCCGCCAGCCTGACTACCAGTCCTGTCCGCCAGCCTGACTACCAGTCCAGTCCGCCAGCCTGACTACCTGTTTCCGCCAGCCAAGTGTACTCTCCAGCCCGACGGTCTTCCTACGATCCAAACCCGCCAGTCTGTCTATGGGCCTGGCTTGCCTGCCTACCCGGAGAACGTACCAGTTACCTGCCGTGCCTATCAGTCAGCCTACCTGGAGGCTCCTACCAGTTACCTGCCGTGCCTATCAGTCAGCCTACCTGGAGGCTCCTGTCAGTTGCCTGCCGTGCCTACCCGGAGGCTCCTGCCAGTTACCCATGGGAGTCACCTGCTCTCATACAAGGACAGGCCCAGAGTAGCACCTGGTCCCTCTGCTGGGTCCTTCCCTGGTTCTCGGAGTCGATTGAGCCGCCGTGCGACCTTGGTCAGTCCGAGTTGATACCTAGTTACGCCCCTCTGGTCCCTCCTTGCACCGCAGCACAGAGGTTCCACCACCCGGATCCATAACACTAACTACGAGTTTCTGATCAAATATTGGGCGGGAAGCAAGAACACCAATGCCGATGCTTTGTCCCGCATGCCGAACTTACCAGACATGGGAAAAAATTTGGAAGACCTCGAAGAAATTGAAATGTCTGCCTTCCACCGCCAGGGTGCTTCCCAATGCTCCCATTGTGTGAAAAACAAGCAGTCGGCCGTTCATGAAGTCCCTTTCAACCCATTGCCCCACCATGGATGGGCAGAAGCGCAGGACAGTGACCCGGCCGTCCACATGGTGAAAGAACTGCTGAGTCAAGCCAATTCGTCCCCAGGCCCGGATGCACCACTAGAAGCCTTGCAGCTGTGGAAGGAGAGACCCAAGTTGTTCTTTTATGAAGGTAAATTGTGCAGAAGAACCATCAATTCCCGCAAGCACGAGCTGGTATGGCAGATAGTGGTTCCAAAGAAGGATGCGCCAATGGTCCTGGAAGCTTACCACAAAGGGGCAGGACACATCGGGTGGAAGAAGTTGGAGGTCCTGATCCGTCAGCGTTTCTTCTGGATGGGCATAAGAAGTTCCATCGAGAGGTGGTGTCGAGAGTGTGGCCCATGCAAACTAATACGAAGAGATCGTGGTAGCCAGAGAGCCCCTTTACAACCCATCATCACAAGACAACCACTTGAAATCGTGGCCCTGGACCATGTGAAGCTGACTCCGAGTCTGTCGGGATACACCTACGTCTTAACGATTGTGGACCACTACTCCCGTTTCCTAGTGGTTGTACCAGTCAAGGACCAGACAGCGAGGACAGCTGCTAAAGCCTTTCAAGAGCACTTCTGTCGACCTCATGGCTATCCTAAGCAAGTCCTAACAGACCAAGGCCCAGCTTTTGAAGAGGACATATTTCAAGAATTCTGCAACCTGTACGGCTGTAAGAAAATTCGGACAACACCTTATCACCCGCAAACCAACGGTCTGTGTGAAAAGATGAACCAGGTGGTGATTGACTTGTTGAAAACCGTACCTCTGGAAGAGCACAACCAGTGGCCATAGAAGTTACCAGACTTGGTGGACCTGTACAATAACATTCCAGTGAATTCGACCAACTGTACCCCAGCCTACCTGATGCGGGCAAGACCGGGTAGACTTTCCATCGACCTGGACATGGGTGTCCTAATACCAGCAGCAGTACAGCCGGACACAGACTGGGACACTGAAAGACAGCTACAGTACCGTAAAGTCCAACAGTGTGTGGAAGAGAGTCTATTGCAAGCCAGACAGAAACAAGAGAAAGATTACAATCAGCAAGCCCCTGTCACTCCCTTGTCACTAGGAGAACAGGTGCTGAAAAGAAAGCGGAGAACTCATAAGCTGGATGACCAGTGAGAGGCTGAGCCGTATACCATCTTGCCCTCGCACTTTGATAACAGTAAGGTTTGCCTCATTACTAAAGATGAAGGGAGAACTTCTGTGGCTGTATCTAGAGACCACCTGAAAATGTGCCCGGATCAACTGTGTGACAGAGGTAAAGGTCAAGACACTCCTCATCAGATGGAAGTGGTTGAAGGGAAGGTCCGCACTGTATTAGGAGAATTTCCTCAGTCTTGTACTCAGGTAAACCAGGCAGTGGTAGTACCAGTCTTGACATTTCCACCGATGACTACACGAGAAACAACAGACACCTTTGGTCCTCGTGAAGACCAGTCGGCTTCAGAAACAGATGCCTCATCAGCAGCGGATCAGGAGAATCTACCCCCTGCTAGCGGCGAATCTGTCGTTCCCATGGTGAGTTAAAGAGGTCGTAGAAGACTACCAAGCCTACCTGTGCTACGTCATACTAACCGTAGTGTAGCCCAAAGTGAGCCTACCACACCAGCAGTAGACACCTCAGATCAAGAAAGGTCAACAGAACCACCAGTGTTACATAGATCGCAGCGTAGAACACTAGGTAAGACCCCAGTTTGTTACAAACATGGTTTATAGAGTATTAGAAGAGTTAGCAGATGTACATATTAAGTTAAAATGTTGAAAAACCTTGTGCCCAACCGGACTAAGTAGTGTAAGACTCAGTAATCACTACGTGTAAACTATCTACAGAGACTACTGTATGAACTTCTAAGCTAAATTGAATAAGTGTACATACTAACCTGTTAATGGACAATTGGGCCATAGGACTAGGTGTGGCCAGGACAATGAAAAAACCAAAAAAACAAAAGGGTGGTTCGCATCCAACCCTGGCCTCAAAAAACCGTCGGCGTGGCCAAAGAACCAGGTCAAACCATGGTCTGTGTGCCCTGTAGCCACGCCCAGGGACGAAGTTTGAGGTGGTTTGGGGCGGTTCCCACCAAGCTGCAAGGGAGATGCAGAAACGCTCAGGAAAAAATCCTGAGCATTTCTGCATCGTGGGCACATAGCCTTAATGATACTTGTGTTAGACCTAAATGATACATGAATGTGTTTCAAAACCATGATAAAGTCTCCCTGCTCTCCATGCCCAGCGGGTAGCGGACTAGTCAGGGCACACTGTCAATCATTTCTACCGCAAACTGGGATCCTGCCCACAGTGGCAGGACATGACATCCCAGCTTGTGTATGGAGAGCAGGGGGAAGAGAAGTACTTATTCTTTGCCTCCCTGCGCTCCCACTGCCCTAGGGACATCACACAAACCAGTGGTCATTACATGTAAGTGTAATTCTTTTTGACTATGTTGCCTATCTTTTTTGAACAAGGGAAAAGTGAATCCTATAGTATTTAAAAATACAGCTACGCAATCTGTGTATTTACCATTATGTATATGATACTACTGTTTGTATGGTTGTGCAAGTCCCTGCTCTGAGGGCAGAAGCCTCTGTACTATTACTAGTTTGTACAATTATCTATCTTAACTTTTTTTAAATAAAAAGTGTTTTTACCAGGCTATATATACTCTTTGGTTTTTGCCCTCCTATTGTGTGCCAGGTAATTGAGTTTTGCCCTAGTCTTGTAGGTATAGTATTAATGGGTACCATGCTATAGTTATGAAATGAGATGTATCAAGTCCTCTATCAAATTGTAGCAATACAGTATTGTTTGCTACATGATATCACTGAGCATCGGAAGTATGTTTCTCATAAAATCTTGTTCCACATAAAAATCTATGACAACCATATTACGGGCTGTGGGCTGTAGGTATAAAGGGAATAATTGAAAACATATCTTTTGAATTCAAGCTCAGATGCTTTTCTCTTTTTCTACTGGGATAAAACATTTTTCTATAAAAATTTAAAATGGGGAAATCTACTACCTTGTGGGGATATTAAAAGGATTCTCAGCTTTAGGCATCTTGCCATTTGAAATATTAAAATTTGTTTCTAAATAAATTTAGAATGAAACTTTATAGGGCACTGAGCTTCATTTTCAGATACAGATTTCAAGTGAGATTGATCTCAGCTTAGTATAGGAATTTCTTAAAGTGGGTTTAAACCAACTGCTAGGTTCTTTTAAACCATGGACAGCATGAATCAAACAATGGATGCGTTATTGGAGCCATGTATGTACTGCAGCGTTTCACAGAAAACGTAGTTTTTGAACGGCCGACGATGCGCCCTGGATTACTAATCCATTGCAGGACACCAGCAGCTTCTCCCTTTGACTGACAGGTCTCTTTGTCTGCAGAAACAAAGGGAAAGACCTGTCAGTCTAGGGGAGCGAGGCAGGAAAAAGCTCCTAGGGACTGGTCTTGGACTAGTCATTCGAGACACGCAGTACCCAGTCAGCTTTTGAAAGTATATACAGTATGCCCCGATTCATTAAGACCGCCGTTTCGTACGCCTCACTAGAAATGTTACTCCAGTCCATGCAAAACTCACAGAGAAATGTCCTTTTTTCTCTGGTATCACGGATGAAGAGTGGCAATACAAAAACATGTACAGCACATGGATGGCATCAGTGTACAGTCCGTGTCCTGTCCGTATTTAACATTGCAAAGGATAGGAAAAACTTTGTAATTTATTTATTTATCCATCAGTGGAAAATACTGATGACACACTGATGGGATAAAAAAGAAAATACGGACCATACACTGATGACGCACTGATCCAAAACAAAGATAACACAGATACCATTATTTTACGTACAGTGGGGAAAAAAACTGTTTAGTCAGCAGTGTGACTGTTTGAGGTTGCGGACAGGTGTCTTTTATACTGATAACAAGTTCAAACAGGTGCCAGAACTACAGGTAATGAGTGGAGGACAGAGGAGCCTCTTAAAGAAGAAGTTACAGGTCTGTGAGAGCCAGAAATCTTGCTTGTTTGTAATTGACCAAATACTTATTTTCCACCAAAATTTGAAAAAAATTTCTTTCCAAATCAGACAATGTGATTTTCAGGATTTGTTTTCTCATTTTGTCTCTCATAGTTGAGGTCTACGTATGATGTCAATTACAGGCCTCTCTCATCTTTTTAAGTGAGAGAACTTGCACAATTGGTGGCTGACTAAATACTTTTTTTCCCCAATGTACATATTTAAACATCGACATGTGAATGAGGCCTAAGACAATGAGCAGCGCTGCAGCACAACAGAGGGAAGCCAGCAGGAGATAGGAGTACTGGAAAACATCGCAGAAAGGTCATTCCCCTATCTTCATTCCACAGCATGTCAGGAGTGGATAAACCAACTGTCGCGAAGAAGAAGAGGTACTTCTAAGGTTCACAGAATAAAAATGTTTAATTTCCTGGTCTCCACAATGAATATATTCAGAGTGTTTTGCTTTTTGCATTTCTTTGTGGAATGGCATTTATATTTTAACCTCATAAATGCAAAATCACATACATGTGCAAGATTGCCAGGGTGACACCGTATGGAGAAGGCTCAGGAGCTAAGCTCTCCACATGCCTTAGATGCCAGCTATATTATACAACAAACTTATGTGTCTAGTCTAAGAGTTGAGCTAAGCTCCAATTGCTGCTGTTAACCATTTAAATCCGACTGCTGCTGTTAACCATTTAAATGCCTCCGTTAATCTCTGACAGAAGCGCTTAAATGGAACGAGCGACTTGATCGCAGCGCACCAATAGGTTAGCATGAAAACCAATCTGAGTAGGACCCCTATGCTGCCTTCTTGGTACTCATGTGAAGCTTAGCCACAGGCTGAACGCCATAGGGGACTCGAGATTTTCACTATATGCAGCAATACCGTGGTATTGCAGTGTACAATATAAACAGTCAAATTATCATAGGTTCAAGTTCCCTAAAGCGACTAATACATAAGGTAAAAAAATATATATATAAAAATACTAAAACAACAAAAATTTCAAATCACCCACTTTTTCCTCATTAAATGGAACCTGTCAGGCGATTCATGCTGCCTGCCCCATATGTACCAGAGAGAGAGAGAAACCTGTCAATCAGCATCAATGGCAATGCTGAACCAGTGTGGTCGCCGGGCCGGATTTAAAAGATATATTTTTTCTGAAACATCGGAGCATTTTAGAGAGTAACGTACAGTACAGACCAAAAGTTTGGACACACCTTCTCATTTAAAGATTTTTCTGTATTTTCATGACTATGAAAATTGTACATTCACACTGAAGGCATCAAAACTATGAATTAACACATGTGGAACTGTATACTTAACAAAAAAGTGTGAAACAACTGAAAATATGTCTTATATTCTAGGTTCTTCAAAGTAGCCACCTTTTGCTTTGATGACTGCTTTGCACACTCTTGGCATTCTCTTGATGAGCTTCAAGAGGTAGTCACTGGAAATGGTTTTCACTTCACAGGTGTGCCCTGTCAGGTTTAATAAGTGGGATTTCTTGCCTTATAAATGGGGTTAGGGCCATCAGTCGTGTTGTACAGAAGTCTGGTGGATACACAGCTGATAGCCCTACTGAATAGACTGTTAGAATTTGTATTATGGCAAGAAAAAAGCAGCTAAGTAAAGAAAAACGAGTGGCCATCATTACTTTAAGAAATGAAGGTCAGTCAGTGCGAAAAATTGGGAAAAAATTGAAAGTGTCCCCAAGTGCAGTTGCAAAAACCATCAAGCGCTACAAAGAAACTGGCTCACATGAGGACCGCCCCAGGAAAGGAAGACCAAGAGTCACCTCTGCTTCTGAGGATAAGTTTATCCGAGACACCAGCCTCAGAAATCGCAGGTTAACAGCAGCTCAGATTAGAGACCAGGTCAATGCCACACAGAGTTCTAGCAGCAGACACATCTCTTAAACAACTCTTAAGAGGAGACTTTGTGCAGCAGGCCTTCATGGTAAAATAGCTGCTAGGAAACCACTGCTAAGGACAGGCAACAAGCAGAAGAGACTTGTTTGGGCTAAAGAACACAACGAATGGACATTAGACCAGTGGAAATCTGTGCTTTGATCTGATGAGTCCAAATTTGAGATCTTTGGTTCCAACCACCGTGTCCTTGTGCGACGCAGAAAAGGTGAATGGATGGACTCTACATGCCTGGTTCCCACCGTGAAGCATGGAGGAGGAGGTGTGATGGTGTGGGGGTGCTTTGCTGGTGACACTGTTGGGGATTTATTCAAAATTGAAGGCATACTGAACCAGCATTGATACCACAGCATCTTGCAGCGGCATGCTATTCCATCCAGTTTGCGTTTAGTTGGACCATCATTTATTTTTCAACAGGACAATGACCCCAAACACACCTCCAGGCTGTGTAAGGGCTATTTGACCAAGAAGGAGAGTGATGGGGTGCTACGCCAGATGACCTGGCCTCCACAGTCACCAAACCTGAACCCAATCGAGATGGTTTGGGCTGCAGAGTGAAGGAAAAAGGGCCAACAAGTGCTAAGCATCTCTGGGAACTCCTTCAAGATTGTTGGAAGACCATTTCCGGTGACTACCTCTTGAAGCTCATCAAGATAATGCCAAGAGTGTGCAAAGCAGTCATCAAAGCAAAAGGTGGCTACTTTGAAGAACCTAGAATATAAGACATATTTTCAGTGGTTTCACACTTTTTTGTTAAGTATATAATTCCACATGTGTTAATTCATAGTTTTGATGCCTTCAGTGTGAATGTACAATTTTCATAGTCATGAAAATACAGAAAAATCTTTAAATGAGAAGGTGTGTCCAAACTTTTAGTCCGTACTGTACCTACCTGGCTGCAACTGTGTACCCAGGTTGAAATTCATGCTGCCCGCAGTTTGGGCAGCATACATTACCTGAAAATTCCCTTTAATCATTTAAGGTTCCATGTTATTTGGAGAGCCACACCGGGCAGATATTGACTATAGTACATCTGCCTTTAACAGCAAAAATTAGCACTACTACCGATTACTGCTCTTAAACTCTTAAATGCCATTGTCAATCACTGAAGGTGACATTAAAGTACTGCATCAGGCAGTCATTTGTTCGCATCAACCAACCCTCACGGTGAGAAAGTATGTTGCTATCACAGCTAGGATTGGTTGATCATCCTGTTCCTGTCATTTTATTCTGCTGTCATAGGAGATGAGGTGACTTTTACTAAACATGTATACATTTCATAAATAATACAACCGATCATATAATCACAGGTTCAAGTCCCCTAAGGGGAATAAAAAATAAACTAAAATGTACAAAAAAAAAGTTTTTAAAACTATTAAAAAAAATTCAAAACATAAAAATGTGATATACTCCCTTTCTCCTCAATTAAAAATAAAGAAATGTAAAAATAATACACATTTAGTATTGCAGCGTCCATAAAAGTTTGTTCTATCAAAATACAAAATTGTTTAATCAGTATTGTTAATATTGTAAAGAAAAAAACAAAATGTCAAAATTGCATTTTTTGTCGCTGCACTGCTTACAAAAAATGCAATAAACAGATCAAAACCCAGTATGTATGATATAAATAAAAACACTTATTTGCCACCAAAAAAAGCCTTCACACAGTTTAGTTGACAAAAAAGTCACTTGTCTTGGAAAATTGAAACAAAAAACTATTTTTTCTTTCACAAACTTCAGAATTTTTTTTCACTACTAAAATAGTTAAAAAAATATGTAAAGTGGCATTAACGTAATTATAATGACCTGGAATATAATGTTGTCAGTTCATTTTTACTGCACAATTAAAAATAAATCCCAAAAAAACAATGGGGAGTTTAATTTTATTTCACCATTTCCCAACACTTGGAATATCTTAACAATTTTCCCTTATTCTATATGGTAAAATTAATGGTGTTATTCAAAATCACAACTCGTCCCGAAAAAAAAGAGTCCTCATATGTCTATGTCGGTGAAAAAATTATGGCTGTGGGAAGAAGGAGTGGAAAATGAAAAAGCAAAATCAAAAATTGGCAGCGTTAATAAATAAAAAAAATTAACTTATTTGGTATCACTGTATCTGTAAAAGTCTCGTTCATCAACATGTAAAATGAAATAACCTGATCAGTAAATGCCGTAAAGAGAAAAAAAAAATGAAAACTGTGTTTTCTTGATCCCCGCTCTGCTCAATAAAAACCCATCAAAATGTTATACGTAACCCTCAGGCTATGTTTCCACGATTAATTTTTGGTGAGTTTTATACATTGCATATTTTCGCTGCATCAAAAATGCAGCGTTTTACAGTTCCAGCAAAGTGGATGGGATTTATAGAAATCTCTTTTTTTACTCAGCGTAAACGCCCCTGCGGTGCGTGTTTCAAATCAAAATGTCAATTTCTCTTGCGGGTACTCTGAGTTTTATGAGTTGCAATACATGCAGAAAATCCCAGGGCTGTGGAGTCGGTAAGCCAAACCTCGGACTCCAACTCCAACACCAACACCGACTCCTCAATTTCCGTGACACCGACTCCGACTCCTCAATTTCCATGACTCCAACTCTACGACTCCGACTCCCTCATACATGGCTCATGTTTAAGTGATAAATTTACTGTAGCACAGATTCATCTCAGCTAAAAGTCTAGACCCTTAGATCAGGAATAGGACAGATATTTATAAGACATTTCATAACTTTCCCAAATTCTTATGAAAAAATATTCCCCACAAACTGCATTGAACTACTGTACCCAATTTATTATATATTTTAGGAGTTGTGAAAGCAAAATATCAGGTAGGAAATATGAAAAACAAAGTAGCTTTATTTAAAGCATGGCACACCAAGAAGAGAGAAAAAAAGCAGCATCAAACATTCGATACAAATGCAATGAAAAAATGCAAGTAACCTAATTTACTTAATAGGTGTAGAAAATCTGCAACATCAAAAACTAACCAAAAGCTCATCGTGGTAACATAGCCTAATTGGTATCAATAAAACTGTCAGCTCACCATACAAAAAAAGGCCCTCACACAACTCAATCGATGGAAAAATAAAAATGTTACGGGTATCGGAAAATGGTGACACAAACCTAAATTTTTTTTTTACAAACTTCTGAATTTTTTTTCTCCACTTAAATGAAAGAAAATATTTATGGGAGTTTGGTTTAGCCATAGTCATACAAATCATAGAACAAGGGTCAATTCAGGTCACCGGTCCTGTGTTAGGGCTCATTCAGACGACTGTATTTTTGGTCCGATTATGATCCGACAAAACATCGGATCGCACTCGGACCAATGTTAGTTTATGGGGACACGCACATGTCCAATTTTTCCCTTGGACAGAGTTTGTCTGAGGAATAAATCGCAACAAGTACAATTTGCATCCGATATTCAGATTGCACTCGGCCATGCATGTCAATAAGTCCATGGAAAAAATCTGACCGCACTGGATGATATCCGAGTGCAGTCTGATTTTCTCGGACTGGCAGAATGGAGAAGATGGAGAATTTTTTTTTTCATTTCTCCTCATCAGAAAAAATCAGATCAGATCAGAGTGTGATTAGCATAATCGGACCAATTTTCTTAGATGAGAGAAAATACTGTCATGTGACCCTAGCTTTAGAGATTGGTATCCCAGAAAACTTCCAGGGTAGACAGTCTGTGCTCTGGGTGTGGTACATGAAGTATGCACTGGTCTGGCTTCCTGGTCAAATAGCTCATGTTGCTCCAAAGGGGGTATTCTTCCCCTTTGGACCATTGATAGCCATAATCATACAGATATGGAGAATTATTCTTCAGGGTGATTTTTATCACAGAATGAATGCTGCAAAAAGAAAACTCAAAAGACAGAAGACAAACAAAAAAAACAAAAGAGCCAAAATGAAAAAATCTCCCAGTCCTTAACCCTTAAAGGATACTATATACAGTGGGTATGGAAAGTATTCAGACCTCTTTAAATTTTTCACTCTTTGTTTCCTTGCAGCCATTTGGTAAATTCTAAAAAGTTCATTTTTTTTCTCATTAACGTACACTCTGCACCCCACCTTGACTGAAAAAAACAGAAATATAGAAATTTTTGCAAATTTATTAAAAAGGAAAAACTGAAATATCACATGGTCATAAGTATTCAGACCCTTTGCTCAGACACTCATATTTAAGTCACATGCTGTCCATTTCCTTGTGATCCTCTTTGAGATGGTTCTACTCCTTCATTGGAGTCCAGCTGAGTTTAATTAAACTGATAGGACTTGATTTGGAAAGGCACACACCTGTCTATATAAGACCTCACAGCTCACAGTGCATGTCAGACCAAATGAGAATCATGAGCTCAAAAGAACTGCGCAAAGAGCTCAGAGACAGAATTATGGCAAGGCACAGATCTGGCCAAGGTTACAAAAGAATTTCTGCATTACTCAAGGTTCATAAGAGCACACTGGCCTCCATATTCCTTAAGTGGAAGAAGTTTGGGACCACCATAAGTCTTCCTAGACCTGACCTTCCAGCCAAACTGAGCAATCGTGGGAGAAGAGCCTTGGCGAGAGAGGTAAAGAAGAACTCCAAGATCACTGTGGCTGAGCTCCAGAGATGCAGTAGGGGATTGGAGAAAGTTCCACAAAGTCAACTATCACTGCAGCCCTCCACCAGTTGGGCCTTTATGGCAGAGTGGCCTGACGGAAGCCTCTCCCCAGTGCAAGACATATGAAAGCCCACATAGAGTTTGCTCAAAAACACATGAAGGACTCCCAGACTATGAGAAATAAGATTCTCTGGTCTGATGAGACAAAGATAGAACTTTTTGGTGATAATTCTAAGCGGTATGTGTGGAGAAAACCAGGCACTGCATATCACCTGCCCAATACAATTCCAACAGTGAAACATGGTCGTGGCAGCATCATGCTATGGGAGTGTTTTTCAGCTGCAGGGACAGGACGACTGCTTGCAATTGAAGGAAACATGAATGCGGCCAAGTACGGAGATATCCTGGATGAAAACCTCTTCCAGAGTGCTCTGGACCTCAGACTTGGCCGAAAGTTCACCTTCCAACAAGACAATGACCCTATGCACACAGCTAAAATAACAAAGGAGTGGCTTCAGAACAACTCCTTGACCATTCTTGACTGGCCCAGCCAGAGCCCTGACCTAAACCCAATTGAGCATCTCTGGAGAGACCTGAAAATGGCTGTCCACCAAAATTCACCATCCAACCTGACGGAATTGGAGAGATCAGCAAGGAAGAATGGCAGAGGATCCCCAAATCCAGGTGTGACAAACTTGTTGCATCATTCCCAAGAAGACTCATGGCTGTACTAGCTCAAAAGGGTGCTTCTACTCAATACTAAGCAAAGGGTCTGAATACTTATGACCATGTGATATTACAGTTTTTCTTTTTTAATAAACTTGCAAAAATTTCTACATTTCTGTTTTTTTTCAGTCAAGATGGGGTGCAGAGTGCACTTTAATGAGAAAAAAATGAACGTTTTAGAATTTACCAAATGGTTGGAATGAAACAAAGAGTGAAACATTTAAAGGGGTCTGAATACTTTGCGTACCCACTGTAGTTCTCAGCAAGAGCAGCACAGATCAGATTCAAAGCAGTTATCTGGGACCTTGTTTTTTTTTTTGCAATGGGGTTAAGAGTTTACTGCCCTGCAATAATCTGTTCTGACTCAAAGCGGTCACGGACTACTCCTTCCGGTGATTCTTTTGATTCCGGTAATGTCACATTGACAGAGCAGTTCACTGCCGATGTCATGTTGATTGACAGCCAGCTGTCAATCAGCATGACTTTGAAAATTGACACCCCATTGAGGGAGCAGCCTGGAAGAGAAAGCTGCTTTGTTGAAGTGAGGTCAAATTAGGGCAGAGAATCGCCGCCTTAGCCATCCAAAATCATTTTTGGGCAAAACAGGCAGATAGTTAGTAACTACCTGTCAGTAAGTGCTTAGGATAACCCCTTTAAACTTTAAGTTATTGTCTAAGTTGCTGCTTAAACCCTACAAAAAGTTATGTTATCCACTTCCAACTTCCTATTCAATGGAAAGTGCAACCTTCTGCAATACAATATGCAGGAAGAGTACGATTCACTCCACCTTTCTTTCAACCTGCAGCTACTATTTAGACTTCAATCTAGTATATGACCACATTATTTTAGTAAGTAAAATTGTAATATTTGTAATTTTATACAAAACCTGATGCTGTAATTACGGGCTTCACATTAATTATACACTTGTGCACATTCATTGCAAACATCTATCACTTTCAGATTAATATTAATTAAAAACATTAATACTTGTAAGCCTGTTCTACCATTTTCTTCTATGTGATACTAATATATTGTAGATTGTGTTAATAAAATCTAACAAATTATTGATTTTCATAATGAATCTTGGCTGCATAATACATTATGTCTGAGATGGAAGCAATTTATAAGTTAGTTCGTTATAAAGTTAATTGTACAAGCTAAGTAACTAGACTGAATCAATAGCTTGAAGAACCACCTACAGCAATGATTTAACCCCTTTACCCCCGAGCCTGTCTTCACCTTCCTGACCAGGCCAAATTTTACAATTCTGACCAGTGTTAATTTATGAGCTAATACCTCTGGAAAGCTTCCACGTATCCCTGTGATTCCGAGACTGTTTTTTAGTGAAACATTGTACTTTATGATCGTGGTAAACATTGGTCGATATTTTTTATATTTATTTGTGAAAATATCAGGATTTTGGCAAAAATGTTGCAATTTTCAAACTCTTAATTGTTATGCCCTTAAACCAGATAGTTATACCACCCAAAAAAGCTAATAAATAACATTTATCACGTCTACTTTACATCAGCGTCAGTTTTGAAATATAACTTTTTTTTGTTAGGAAGTTAGAAGGGTTAAAAATTATCAGCAATTTTCATATTTCAACATAATTTACAAAACCATTTTTTTAGGGACCACATCACATTTGAAGTGACTTTGAGGGGCCTATATCACAGAAAATACCCAAAAGTGTCACTATTCTAATAACTTCACAACTCAAAGTGCTCAAAACCACATTTAAGAAGTTTATTAACTCTTCGCAGTAATTAAAGCAATGAGGAATAAAAAAAATAAAATTTTATTTTTTCCCACAAAAATGTTGCTTTAGCCCCAAATTTGGCATTTTCATAAGGGTAACAGGAGAAAATGGAACATACAATTTGTTCTGCAATCTCTCCTGAGTACGCCGATCACCCATATGTGGTGGAAAATTACTGTTTGGCACACAGTGGAACTCGGAAGAGAAGGAGCCCCATTTCACTTTTGGAGAGCAAAATTGGCTTGAATAGATAGCGGACACCATGTCCCGTTTGAAGAGCCCTTAATGTGCCTAAACAGTGGAAACCCCCCACAAGTGACCCCTCTTGAGGAATTCATCTAGGGGTGTACTGAGCATTTTTAAGCCTCAGGCAATTCACATAATTGTATAACATTGGGATGAGTCAATAGAAAATTACCATTTTTTCACTAAAATGTTGGTTTGGCCCCAAGTCCCCAATTTTTTAATTTTCAAAAGAATAATAGGAGAAATTGAAAGATATAATTTATCACACCATTTCTCCTGAGTACGACAGTACACGATATGTGGTCATGTTGAGGGAGGGCAGCAATGACCCTTCACGGTTGACCAAGTGAGTGTCAAATTATTATGTTACAAGGTTGATTGCGCAATCCAATAGAAAACCAGACGGAGGCAAAGCTCTGTATGGGGGGATTCAAAGAATCTCTAACCCCGTTTATTTCTACTTAGCATTTTATATTGTTTTGAGTTTATCAATGGCCAATCATCTACAGCCATACTACAAGCTTGAACCAATGTTAGTACAATTATTACGGAAATACACATATGGTCATATTATCGTTAGTTCGGTGTACGATGGAAAGTTACAAGGTTACACATCCCGGTTCAGACTAGCTAGATAACAGGAGCAAGGTGTCTCATAGAATGTTCCTGAGAGAAAAGGTTAGTGTGGGAAAGTTGCATGTGAATCAAGAGGAAAGAAGGAAAGAATGTATGTTATGCAAAGAGTATAATAACATGATTTTGAAGCAGGCAGACAAAATGGAGTTGCCATAGCATGAATATCAATATGTCCTTTACAGTCAAAAAGAATATTGGAGTTCAGATGTTGCTGGAATGGTTTGAGGGTGCCATGTCAGAGCCCCTGAGATGTGAGAACAGCAGAACCCCCCAGAAATGACCCCCCCATTTTACAAACTATGAATTAATCTAGGGGTGCAGTGAGCATGTTGACACCACATGTGCATCACATAATTTTATACCATTGGGCGGTGAAGAAAGAATAATTAAATTTTTACCACTAAAATGTTGTTTTAGCCCAAATTTTTTTATTTTTATAGGCGCTAATAGTAAAAAATGAACCTCACAGTTTGTTTTACAATTTCCCCTGAGTGCGCTAATACCCTACAAGTAATCCGGGAACTACTTCCCAGGCACAGTGCACAGCTCAGAAGAAAGGAGCGCCATATTATAGTGCAGATTTTACTGTTATGGTGTACGTGTGCCATGACCCTCTGGGAGTGCCCATGAGGTGCTAGAACAGTATATCCCTTATAAGTGACCCTATTTTACAAACTACACCTCTCAATTAATTAATCTAAGGGTGCAGTGCTCATATTGACACCACAGGTTTGTCACAGAATTTTAAACCATTGGGTAGTGAAGAAAAAATAATTACATTTTTACCACAACAATTTTGGTTTAGCCCCAGATTTTACATTTTCATAAGGGGAAGTAAGTAAAAATAGCACCAAAATTTGTTACACAATTTTTGCTAAACGTGGAAATGCCTCATATATAGCTGTACAGTACTGCTTAGCCACACGGGGAGATCTTGGATGGATGGAGCGTTATTTGACTCCTGGCGCACAGATTTTCCTAGAATAGTTTGCGGACTACATATGCAGAGCCCCAAAGTGCTAGAAAAGCAGAATCCCCCCTCAAGTGACCCAATTTTGGAAATTTTACCCCTCTGGGAATTTATCTACAGGAGTAGTGATGATTTTGACTCCATGGGTCAATTCCAGAAACAAGCAGCAGTGGATGTTGCTGATTCAAAATTGCAAATCTGCCATTGTAGTGTCAAGTATATTGTAGTGCCCAGTACAATATGCCCAGCTCGTGCTTCTGAAGACATGCACTTGCGGGGTCTCATTGCTACAGAAATGCCAAACATGTGGACGCTAAGTGTGGTTTAGGCACACTGGGACGGGGGCTGGGAGCATTTGGATTTGGATGCTCAGAATTCGCTGGATTTATTTTGGGTTGCGAGGAGCCGTTTCACTTTTCCAGAGGCTTTGTTTTACCAGGAACGTGGAAGCACCTATATTTCCTTTAACAGGTGACAGACCTGAGTGGGGACTTGCTTTTTTTGTGGATTGACTTAAAGCTTTTATTGGGAACATTTTACATAACATTTTGGATCACATTTATCCTGCGCTCTACACTGAGCACTCACACCGTGGTTTCCAGCTAAATTTCTGAATGACTTAATTCAGACGAAAACCCGAGGAATCCATTCACTATAAAGAGACAGCAGTTACTCTGGACTCCATCTGGATTCTGTTCAAAGGTGTCCTTCTTTTCATAACTGCACAAAATCGTGGCCTGACCGCGCGTCTGTGCACGCTTAAAAAGATGGGACACTGCCGGATCATAGGCCAGACAGCGTCCACAGTGCCTCCATCTGCTTCATTATAGGGAATCTTCTGCCAGGGGTTCTGTCTGAATCATGTATTTCAGATATTTACATAGAAACCCGGGTGTAAGTGCTCACAGTAGAGTGCAGGATGAATGTGAGCCAAGCCTGACTGTGATTTTTTGGGAGGCAAAATGAACAAATCAATAGTAGGTCAAAAATTAGTCTTATTTATTTTTTACGCCGTTTCTCATGCGGCATAAGTGATTAGACAACGTTATTGTTCGGGTCGGTGTAATTACAGTGATACAGATTTATATTGTTTTTTTATGTTTGGCCGCTGACGCGTTTTTTTGTGTTACCAAATTTAAGAGCTATAATTTTTCTATATTTCTGCCAACAGAGTCATGGGGAGGGATTGTTTTTAGCAGGACGAGTTGACGTTGTTATTGGCACCATTTTCGGGCACATACCATTTTTTGAAAACTTTCTATTGCAAATTTTGGGAGGCAGAATGAACAAAAACAACCAATGCAAGAATAGTTTTTTGGGTGGTGGGGGGTTTATGCCGTTCCGCGTGTGGTAAAATTGATAAGACAGCTTTATTCTTCAGGTCAGTACAATTACAGTGATACTACATTTATATAATTTTTTTATGTTTTGTCGCTTTAACACAAGAAAATGAAGGAGAAAGACCAGCAACACTGTCCTTTTAAATATAGTGTGCTCAAGGAAGCAACTCTTGGTCCAGACTAATAGAAGTAGAAACCTCAGCACCACGAAAAAGAAAATGGGACTGTAGGTCTTGCTGCAATGTTATTTATTTTGATCCGGCAAGGAGTCAAAACAGATATGGTCCAACACTTCAACCGGGAACGGTCTTTGTCAAGGACATCTTTTCCAGAGTCTTTGGGAAGTCTTATATTTCCAGTGACAGACCTGAGAGGGGGCTGGTTTTGTGCAGGATAAGTTAAGGTTTTCATTGGTAACATTTTGGGGTACATAACATTTTTTGATCATTTCCAGTATAAGGCTGGGATCACATTTTTGTGTTCTATGCTGAGCACTTATGTCGGAATTTCCATGTAAATCCCACAAAAACTAGATTCAGCCGAAACCACTGATGGAACCACTCACTATAATGAGGCAGATGGAGACACCTTGGACTCTGTTTGCCATCCGGTTCCGGTGGCATCCATCTTTTTAGGCGTGCACAGAATGGTGGTCGACAATACTTTTGTGCTAAAAAAAAACTAAAATGATGGGTTATTGCAGAAACAGAGACCAGACGGAGTCCAAAGTGACTCCATCTGCCTCATTAGTGGTTCCATTGGTTTTTTTTGTTTGAATCACGATTTTTTGGATTTACACGGAAACCCCAACGTAAGTGCTCAGCAGAGAGCGTAAGATAAATGCGAACTGAGCTTAAGACAACTGACAGACAACTGTATAAGACAACTGAGCTGACAGACAACTGTATAACTCGTGCAAGGATCGCATGGCAATCCTAGTAGTGGCTATCTGCTCTCCTGACCTGATACATCACGCTGTCATGCTCAGGTCAGGAAAGGTGTCGGGCCAGTCTGTGCAGTGCGATGCGATCATTGCAGAAGTTATACAGCTATCTGTTTGTGCCCTTATTCCGATTTTTGGGAGGCAGAATGAATAAATAGACAGCAGTGCAAGAACAGTTATTTTTATTTTTGTGCGGTTCACGTGTTCTACAAGTGATAAGACAGTTTTATTTTTCGGGTCGTTGCGTTTACAGTATTACCAGATTCATATAGCTTTTTTTTATGGTTTGCTGCTATAACACAGTAAAAAGTTTTTTTTATAAAAAATAGGTTTTTTTTTGCCATATTCTGAAAGCTGTAACTTTTTTATTTTTTTGGCGAACAGAGCTGTATGAGAGCTTATTTTTTGGGGAACGAGTTGGAGATTTTTTTGGTACCATTTTACGGCACATAACATTTTTGATCACTTTTTATTCAGATTTTTTAGATGCATAGAGAACAAAAACCAGCAATTCAATTTTTTATTTTTTTGTGCAGTTTATCATGCAGTAAAAGTGATAAGACCAATTTATTCTTCAGGTCAGAGCGATTGCAGCGATTCCAGAGTTATATTGTTTTTTTATGCTTTGCTACTTTTACAGAATAAAAACAATATTTTACCAAAATGTATTTGTTTTTGCATTGTCATATTCTGAGAGCTGTAACTTTTTTATATTTTTTCCAAATGAGCCATATTAAGTCTTGTTTTTTGCATGATGGTTTGGCATTTTCATTTAAACCATTTTTTTTATATAGGTCTTTTTGATCGGTTTTTATAAAACAATTTGTGTTTCAATATGAAGAAAAAGAGACATTTTTTGGCATGTTTTTTAGTTATTTTTTACAGTGTTCGCTGTATGGAATAAATAAAGCACCAGTTTTATATATCAGTTTGTTCCGGACATGGCGATCCCAATTATGTGTACGTTTTTTTTATTTTCATTTTAACGAAAAACGCTGTGTTTTTAGTGGTGAATTACTTTTCGTTATTTGCACATTTTTGTGTTT
Source organism: Phyllobates terribilis (assembly GCF_046119375.1). Taxonomy (NCBI): domain Eukaryota; kingdom Metazoa; phylum Chordata; class Amphibia; order Anura; family Dendrobatidae; genus Phyllobates; species Phyllobates terribilis. The sequence goes on from NW_027362761.1 coordinate 810,778,353, forward strand.
TTTTTTTACCTTTTTACACATTCTATGTATTTTTTTTTACTTTTTTTCACTTAGTCCCACTGTTCGACATGTATAATTTTTACTCTGATCGTTGTTCTCATGCATTGCAGTACTGCAGTGCATGAGACCTGTCAGTGATTCATTGACGGAGCTTGTGAGACCCTGCGAATAGATGGATCTCACAGGCCAGATGACCTTGGGATACCATGGCAACGATCGGCTCCCACAATTACGATCAAGGGGGTCTTTTAACCCCCTTTTAATTACTTAGATAATGCTGTCGTGATTGACAGCGGTATTTAAGGGGTTAGTTGGCCTCGATCAACTCCAAAACTGTCCGGGCCCATACAGCAGGGTGTCAGCTGTCATGTACCCGTGGGAATTACGCCCATGGAGGGAGCTATTCACTTATTCCTGACAGAGGTGAATAATAAGGCCTCTTAACGGCCGCCCTTTCAGTGCATATTGGCGGTCGTTAAGGGGTTAAGATGCACTTTTGCAAACTTTAACTATGCTGCCATTTAATTTATAGTAAGACTTTCTCCTGGCAGTCCTTCCTGACATGAACTGTAACATTTAAAATGCAGAGGCCTTTAAAGTCTGATCTGTAGCTCTTGGGATTTTGCAATTTCTGAGCATTGAACTGAATGACCTTCGGATGAATTTGCATGGATGTCCATTCCTGGGAAGATTGTGAAGCGTCTTGATTATTTTCCACTTGTGAATCATTCTCACTGTAAAAGGATGGTCTCCAAATTATTTGGAAATTACCTTATGACCCATCCCAGAATAATGGTGAACAACAATTGCTCCTGTAAGATCATTGCTGATGTCTTTCTTCCTTGACATTGTCTTAACACATGCTTAAATTCTCAAGACCCGCAAAGTGCCAAAATGTATGCTTTTATGGAGGTGGTCACACTTGCTGATGAACAATTACTCAAGGGCATTTGATTGGCAGCACCTGACTGCTACTTACCTTCTTAATTCTTATGGAAGTAATAAGGGTGTAATACATTTTTCTCACACTGCTGATGCATTTTGGTCTAGTTCTTGTTAAATATTTGTTTACACAGTGTAATTTTTTCATGTGTTGGTATTCATCTGACATTGTATTTACTAATTTTAGGACCTTCTATGAGCCCTATGTATTTCTCTTATTATGTCCTGATACATTTATTCATAGAATTCTAACAGAGCACTTAGTATTTCTCATGACTGCATATATACAGCTCTGCCTGGTTACCAATCAAAGGAACATGCTGCTTATCGATCAGATGATCAACATGCACCATGTACCCTTCATTGGTTACCAGGAGCAGCTCTGCACATTTGTCCATGAGTGTGCATTGATTGTATTGCAACTCAGTCTCATTTACATGAATTGGACTGATCAGCAATGAGATGCAGTACCGATACAGCCATGGGGGGAAGAAGTTTGATCAGAGTGTGATCTCAGTATGCTCCAATTCTCTCGGATGAGGAAAAGATGGAGAAAAAAAATTCTCCATCTTCTCCATTGTGTCAGTCTGTGGAAATCGGACTGCACTCAGATGTCATCTGAGTTCAGTCCGATGGGTTCCACTGTATCTTGATTTGCATGGCCAAGTACGATCCGAATATCGCATCAAACTCGGCCATGCATCGATTTTTTTTCCTCTGACATGTACATAGTTCCGTACAATACCATTGGTCTGAGTGCGAGCCCTAAGGATAGGTCAAAACTATTGTAGTCCCAGAAGGCTCTTTTAAATCAAATTATGCAACTAAAATTAAATGTTTATTATTGAACTAAAAATAAATATAGGAAACATTCTTTTTAAAAGCTATAATTACCCAAATGACTGCTTTGCAATATGCTTATATGGTCACATTTGCTTTGGTTTGCCAAAGAATGAAAGTTATCCGGAACCCACAAAAAGTTTTGCATTTTCTTCTCTAATTATCAGTCAACTTTAGTCAGGTTACAGTTCATTACTCTGCAATAATTTCCTTAGGCAAAAAAATCACATGGTGTGTAACTTTCATTGCAATATAACATTGACAGTCTCACAAATGAAATTAGGAAACTGTGAAATGAAAGAGTGAATATTTTGGAAGGAAAAATGGAAATACAAATTCATACGGTACCTTGTTTTACCTGTAAGGAACACACACCTGACAAAAGGCAATTTTTACATCCAGGGTAGGTTCACTGCAGTTGTACAAGAAATGTCGGCTCATAAATACCTACAATGGAAAATGTAAAAAAATAATTAGTTTAATAAATCTAGAAATATGCAGCCAATCACAATGTTCTTCAAACTTTATTACTGTATTTAGCTCACAAGTTATTTGTAAATTTCAATATTGCATATTCTCTTGTACTAGCAATAACCAAATTTAGAGGATCCTCATGAACCCTTTAAAAGTTCTTGAGAATTCCCTACGTTAAAGATATTTGCGGAGGTAGACAAATATTTCCTTACTTCTAGGCTATTGTGATCTTGTGGCCAAGTTGTTACCTCTTTTGCTTCCCCCCATTCCAAGTATCACATGAGCAGACTGTTGCGGCAACAGTCTTCTGGAGCACTGTACACTTGGCCAGGTTGGTTTCATGATAAACTAGGGTTCGACATGACCTTACGTGGAGTTAGGCTGTCCTATATCATCTAATCTAATATATAAGTCAATACACTTTGGCGGGTTTTGGCAAATCTAATATAAATCTCATTTGTACTGATACTACTGTACATTATATAAAGAATGAGTTAAGATTAGTCACTGTCAATCTAGACCAGTGTTTCCCAAACCCCATCCTCACGGCCCCCCACAGGTCATGTTTTCAGGATCTCTTTAGTATTGCACAGGTGAGAGAATTCCTGATGGCTTGATGATACTTCAATCACCTGTGTAATACTAAGGAGATCCTGAAAACATGACCTGTGGGGGGCCGTGAGGATGGGGTTTGGGAAACACTGATCTAGACCATACGTGTCAAGCACCAGCCCATTGGCCAAATCTGGCATGCAGGGTGGTTATGTTTGGCCTGCGACACCAGAACCGCCACCGCCACCTATGTGGGGCCATTATTCTGTAAGTAGGACTATGTGGGGTCCATTATACTGTATGGAGGACTATGTGGGGCCATTATTCTGTATGGAGGTCTATGTGGGACCCATTATACTGTATGGAGGACTATGTGGGGCCCCATTATTCTGTATGGAGGACTATGTGGGGCCATTATTCTGTAAGTAGGACTATGTGGGGTCCATTATACTGTATGGAGGACTATGTGGTGCCCATTATTCTGTATGGAGGATTATGTGGTGCCCATTATTCTGTATGGAGGACTATGTGGGGCCCATTATTCCGTATGGAGGACTATGTGGGGCCCAGTATACTGTGTACTGGTTGGCCCGTGACTTTGTCCAAGTTTTTCATTTTGGCCCTCTGTGTGTTTCAGTTTGACATCCCTGAGCTAGACACTATGGGCTCAAGACCTTAACAGAACACTAAAAGCAAAAACATTCTTCCCCTAAATTTCTTCTTTGCTTACATACTATCTGAAATTACAATTTGGGACAAATTGCGATTTTTCTCTACCTGTCCAGGTGAGCCTTCTTTACTCTATGGTTCACACACCTTAGACAATCTAAGAGTCTGGTTGAAAGGTAATTGGCTGTAGAAAAGAGCCCTTCCCTCTGTTCTGTAAAAGACCACTCTTAATCGTAGGCCCCTTTTAGCACTCTATTGGCTGGAAAATGAAACGGGTCAGGAAAGGGTTGGCCCAGATTAGAAAAAAAAAGATCTGTTATGTTGAGGAAACCGCGCCACATCTGTACATGGGTTGAGTCTAGTATAGCAGCTCAGCACATATGTCTGATGTTAGAAAATCCCTTTAGTGTGTGCTGGGGTCAAGTTTTCTTTAAGGGGAACTGTCACCAGGTTTTTGCCACCTAAAAAAAGAGCAGCATAATGTAGAGACAGAGACCCTGTTTCCAGTGATGTGTCACTTATTGGGCTACTTGCTGTAGTTTTGATAAAATCACTGCTTCACCAGTAGATTATCACTAAATGACTTGTAAAGTTGCTTCCTTCTAGTTCTCCATATTCATAAGCTCTGTATAGCCCTGCCCCCACCACCGATTGGTAGCTTTCTGCCTATGTACAGTGTACACAGAAACCCACCATTAAGTGGTGTGATTGTATAGAGTTCAGTATGTAGAGAATTAACCGATCTGAAGCAGATAAAACAGTGATTTTCTAAAAAACACCATGCAGCCTAGCAAGTGATACATCACTGAAATAATGCTATCTGCCCCCTATATCATGCTGCTTTCAGATGAGGTATCAAAACCTGGTAACAGATTACTGATTATAGATTCCTTTAAAGGGATTGAGAGGAAGTTAAATGTTGTCCCCTGAATAGCTAATAAGTAACATATTTTGTAAAACAATTATTGCTGTATTATGTTGGAACAATAAACTTTGGTTTGAATTTGTAATAAACTTATGTAAAATGTCCATTTGGGGTTGGTGACATGCCATACCATCTGAAGACACAGAATGCAAATCAATTTTACTACATCAAGTCTACCATTTAGCGAGTGGCAATTCTTCAGTCTCCGCAAGCTGGCATTATGCCAGGAATGGAAATTGTCACTTTTTTAACCTCTGTACTGAAATAAATTAAACATTCAGCTGGGGATTTGCTTCTTCCTGAGCCTTTATTAGATTTTCAGGAGCAGAGATTGCAGATAGAGCAGGAAAAATAAATTGATCTTTTCTATGAGGGCTATGTTTCACATTCATGGTAGATTTATTGGAAATTGTGGTCCCTATTGGTGGTCAAATAATAGAGTTTTCCTTTCAAGAAATTGTAGTTCATTGAACTTTTGAATTGTTCTTTGTGGGTAATATACAGTATGTGGCTTCTACTTTCTGCTTTCCTATACTGACGGCACAATAGACAGCAGATAAGGAAAGTGACAATTCATAATTCAAAATGATGTTCCTCTCTAATGAAGACTTAGGGTATATTTGATATTTTAAGTTGGAAATATATATTTTCTTCCTCAAGATATGATATATACTATACACACATTACATACCGCATACCAGATACTACATGAGTATGCATTTACTTAGCAGTTATACAACCCATAGTTTTTATTGGATGTATCAATCACAAAAATAAAAAACAGAAGATAGAAATGCGGCTAATTTTGCACTTCAGAATGAAGCATATTTTTAATTTCATTACCTTTTTTATCATTTTTATTCACCGATGTTGCTGTGTGAGGTTTTGTTTTTAGCATTTTTGTTATCTAAAAATTTGATTTTTATTTATGTTTATAGTTTTATTCTGCTATTGTTTTTCATGCTTTCATATTAACGTACATCTTTCTTTGAAAGTCCCCAGGTATGGTTTTTGACTAGTCGTAACAATTAATGGAAGACTAATAAGCTTATGCCTTAGCACTTAAGTTTTTATTCTAAATAATCATGTATATATATTTTTGTATACTTTTTTTTAGCAAAACTTTATTATATTTTGTTTAACTTTTACTTTGAAAATGATTTTTTTTTTTAAATATGATGTGTTGGAGTACTTATCTATTCTAGCTGCATGTAAAATGTATATAAGACACCGGTACAGCATTGGGGACCTATTTCAGGCCCAAGGTTGTGCCTTAGGGCTCATACCCATATGTGTGGAAAAAAACGTTCCGATATCTGGACACAAAAGAAAACTCCAATACATCACTAGTATTATATTGCACCACCTCTGGCTTTAATAGCAGCTTGCAGTCTCTGAGGCATGGACTTAATGAGTGACAAACAGTACTCTTCATCAATCTGGCTCCAACTTTCTCTGATTGCTGTTGCCAGATCAGCTTTGCAGGTTGGAGCCTCGTCATGGACCATTTTCTTCATCTTCCACCAAAGATTTTCAATTGGATTGAGATCCGGACTATTTGCAGGCCATGACACTGACCTTATGTGTCTTCTTTCAAGGAATGTTTTCACAGTTTTTGCTCTATGGCAGGATGCATTATCATCTTGAAAAATGATGTCATCATCCCCAAACATCCTTTCAATTGATGGGATAAGAAAACTGTCCAAAATATCAATGTAAACTTGGGTATTTATTGAAGATGTAATGACAGCCATCTCCCCAGTGCCTTTGCCTTGCAGCCCCATATGCAGCCCCCACATGCAGCCCCATATCATCAATGACTATGGAAATTTGCATGTTCTCTTCATGCAGTCATCTTTATAAATCTCATTGGAACGGCACCAAACAAAAGTTCCAGCATCATCACCTTGCCCAATGCAGATTCGCAATTCATCACTGAATATCACTTTCATCCAGTCATCCACAGTCCACGATTGCTTTTCCTTAGCCCATTGTAACCTTATTTTCTTCTGTTTAGGTGTTAATGATGGCTTATGTTTAGCTTTTCTGTATTTAAATCCCATTTCCTTTAGGCGGTTTCTTACAGTTCGGTTACAGACATTGACTCCAGTTTCCTCCCATTCGTTCCTCATTTGTTTTGTTGTGCATTTCCTGTTTTGGAGACATATTGCTTTAAGTTTCCGGTCTTGACGCTTTGATGTCTTCCTTGGTCTACCAGTATGTTTGCCTTTAATAACCTTCCCTGTCTGTATTTGTTCCAGATTTTAGACACAGCTGACTGTGAACAACCAACATCTTTTGCAACATTGCGTGATGATTTACCTTCTTTTAAGAGTTTGATAATCCTCTCCTTTGTTTCAATTGACATCTCTCGTGTTGGAGCCATGATTCATGTCAGTCCACTTGGTGCAACAGCTCTCCAATGTGTGATCACTCTTTTTCAGATGCAGACTAACGAGCAGATCTAATTTGATGCAGGTGTTAGTTTTGGAAATGAAAATTTACAGGGCAATTCCATAATTTTTTCCTCAGAATTGAGTGATTCCATAATTTTTTCCCTCTGCTTGGTCTGAAAAAAATTACCCTTACTGAGTACCATATTTTTAATCTTAATTTCTTTTAGTGTTTCTTAAAGCCCTAAAGTTGCCATTTGAAATGACTTTAGTTTTGTGATCTGCTTTTTTTCAACAACATTAAACAACTGAATGAACATCCTCCGAGCCCAGTGATTCCATAATTTTTGCCAGGGGTTGTATGTATAGGGAAAGACCTGTTAGTCTACTTAAGTGGGGCAGGGAGAAACTTGCAGGGACCTGCTTTTAGGAATAGTTATCACAGTCGTATCACACCCCAGTCAGCTTTTAAAAGAATGTTTTCACTCAAAGGCTACAGCCATCAGGTTCCTTTTAAAACCGTTAATGCCCAGGGGACCGATTAGGGTCAAAGGAAGCAAACTCCCTTTGATTGTTATTGATGGTGTCTTCGGAATAGTTAAAAAGCCATTCGATTTTACAATGATGGCCTACACTAAGTAATAGAGAATCAATGTGTGACTGATCAGTTTAAACATTATTGATGATAAATCCATTGGGTGAGGATTTAGTTTATATAGAAAAAAATCTATAATTAAAAAAATGTAAATGTACACTACAGTTATGTGCCAGAGAAAATATATCAGCAAGGTTGTTTCTTTTTGATAACATAAAATGAAATCCAAAGAATAAGCAGGAAATGAAAAAATGCCAGCTGGCTAACATCACTTCCAGATACCCAGTATGTGTTCATTCTGGCGATACAAAAAAGCACATTGCTGAACCTGTTCTGAAATGATGCTGATTAGCATTGCAATTACACTTCTCTGAATTAGCAAAAACGTTACCAAATACTGTAAATTATTTAACCAATAATCTGAATTAGACAATTACCCATAATCCTCCTTGTTTATGCATCATCTGTACTGCAAAAATTAGGAATTTCAGTTGCTCATGATCAGCTATGTACCTGAGGAAGTGGTAGTAATCGTAGCTTTTAGCAATAAACTACAAGATTGTTTAATTATACAATCTCTCGTCAAATTTCTTCAATACGGAGGACCGCGGATTTTTTCCCGGCACCTACTTCCTCCTACTACAGACAACCTTACAAGATCCCTAGGGATTCTGTGCTGGCTGCAGCCCCTCGTTACAAATTCTTACATAAGTTGTGCATTTCACAACTTAGAAAGGTGAGCACAATTTATTTTTACCTATTTGGTTGTTGTTGGGTAACAACGCTATTGCGCCCCTATCTTTCTACTTATTTTCAGTTGCTCATTCAGTTAGTCTTTGGTAATAATTTTGAATAATGCCTTACTGGAAGAATTTTCATTTATCCCTAATCTGTTAGATGTAATGAAGCCAGAAATCACGCATTTACCCTTTATGTTTTTGGTAATTTCTTCTTTTTATTATCATAATACTGACAATTGCTGATCATTTTTTGTGAGTTGACTAGAACTAAAAGATTTCCAAATTTCCAAGTCATACAAAGACTAGTATCTATATATATATAATCGTCTAATTCTGTCTGTCTGTAACGGAAATCCCGCGTCGCTGATTGGTCGCGGGCTGCTGGCACGACCAATCAGCGAGGTTCTGTCAGTCACAGTGCGACATAGTTCACTCACGTTTACTGAACACGTTCTGTCAGTCACAGTGCCACATAGTTCACTCACATTTACTGAACACGTTCTGTCAGTCACAGTGCCACATAGTTCACTCTCATTTACTGAACACGTTCTGTCAGTCACAGTGCCACATAGTTCACTCACGTTTACTGAACACGTTCTGTCAGTCACAGTGCCACATAGTTCACTCACGTTTACTGAACACGTTCTGTCAGTCACAGTGCCACATAGTTCACTTACGTTTACTGAACACGTTCTGTCAGTCACAGTGCCACGTAGTTCACTCACGTTTACTGAACACGTTCTGTCAGTCACAGTGCCACATAGTTCACTTACGTTTACTGAACACGTTCTGTCAGTCACAGTGCCACGTAGTTCACTCACGTTTACTGGACAAGTTCTGTCAGTCACAGTGCCACGTAGTTCACTCATGTTTACTGAACAAGTTCTGTCAGTCACAGTGCCACGTAGTTCACTCACGTTTACTGGACAAGTTCTGTCAGTCACAGTGCCACATAGTTCACTCACGTTTACTGAACACGTTCTGTCAGTCACAGTGCCACGTAGTTCACTCACGTTTACTGAACAAGTTCTGTCAGTCACAGTGCGACATAGTTCACTCACGTTTACTGAATACGTTCTGTCAGTCACAGTCACTCACGTTTACTGGACAAGTTCTGTCAGTCACAGTGCCATGTACTTCACTCACGTTTACTGAACACGTTCTGTCAGTCACAGTGCCACATAGTTCACTCAAGTTTACTGAATACGTTCTGTCAGTCACAGTCACTCACGTTTACTGGACAAGTTCTGTCAGTCACAGTGCCACGTAGTTCACTCACGTTTACTGAACACGTTCTGTCAGTCACAGTGCCACATAGTTCACTCACATTTACTGGACACATTCTGTCAGTCACAGTGCCACATAGTTCACTCACGTTTACTGAACACGTTCTGTCAGTCACAGTGCCACGTAGTTCACTCACGTTTACTGGACAAGTTCTGTCAGTTACAGTGCCACGTAGTTCACTCACGTTTACTGAAAAAGTTCTGTCAGTCACAGTGCCACATAGTTCACTCACGTTTACTGGACAAGTTCTGTCAGTCACAGTGCCACGTAGTTCACTCACGTTTACTGAACAAGTTCTGTCAGTCACAGTGCCACATAGTTCACTCACGTTTACTGAACACGTTCTGTCAGTCACAGTGCCACGTAGTTCACTCACGTTTACTGAACAAGTTCTGTCAGTCACAGTGCGACATAGTTCACTCACGTTTACTGAATACGTTCTGTCAGTCACAGCGCCACATAGTTCACTCACATTTACTGAACACGTTCTGTCAGTCACAGTGCCACATAGTTCACTCACGTTTACTGAACACGTTCTGTCAGTCACAGTGCCACGTAGTTCACTCACGTTTACTGAACACGTTCTGTCAGTCACAGTGCCACATAGTTCACTTACGTTTACTGAACACGTTCTGTCAGTCACAGTGCCACGTAGTTCAATCACGTTTACTGGACAAGTTCTGTCAGTCACAGTGCCACATAGTTCACTCACATTTACTGAACACGTTCTGTCAGTCACAGTGCCACATAGTTCACTCTCATTTACTGAACACGTTCTGTCAGTCACAGTGCCACATAGTTCACTCACGTTTACTGAACACGTTCTGTCAGTCACAGTGCCACGTAGTTCACTCACGTTTACTGAACACGTTCTGTCAGTCACAGTGCCACATAGTTCACTTACGTTTACTGAACACGTTCTGTCAGTCACAGTGCCACGTAGTTCACTCACGTTTACTGGACAAGTTCTGTCAGTCACAGTGCCACGTAGTTCACTCACGTTTACTGAACAAGTTCTGTCAGTCACAGTGCCACGTAGTTCACTCACGTTTACTGGACAAGTTCTGTCAGTCACAGTGCCACATAGTTCACTCACGTTTACTGAACACGTTCTGTCAGTCACAGTGCCACGTAGTTCACTCACGTTTACTGAACAAGTTCTGTCAGTCACAGTGCGACATAGTTCACTCACGTTTACTGAATACGTTCTGTCAGTCACAGTCACTCACGTTTACTGGACAAATTCTGTCAGTCACAGTGCCACGTACTTCACTCACGTTTACTGAACACGTTCTGTCAGTCACAGTGCCACATAGTTCACTCAAGTTTACTGAATACGTTCTGTCAGTCACAGTCCCTCACGTTTACTGGACAAGTTCTGTCAGTCACAGTGCCACGTAGTTCACTCACGTTTACTGAACACGTTCTGTCAGTCACAGTGCCACATAGTTCACTCACATTTACTGGACACATTCTGTCAGTCACAGTGCCACATAGTTCACTCACGTTTACTGAACACGTTCTGTCAGTCACAGTGCCACGTAGTTCACTCACGTTTACTGGACAAGTTCTGTCAGTCACAGTGCCACGTAGTTCACTCACGTTTACTGCAAAAGTTCTGTCAGTCACAGTGCCACATAGTTCACTCACGTTTACTGGACAAGTTCTGTCAGTCACAGTGCCACGTAGTTCACTCACGTTTACTGAACAAGTTCTGTCAGTCACAGTGCCACATAGTTCACTCACGTTTACTGAACACGTTCTGTCAGTCACAGTGCCACGTAGTTCACTCACGTTTACTGAACAAGTTCTGTCAGTCACAGTGCGACATAGTTCACTCACGTTTACTGAATACGTTCTGTCAGTCACAGTGCCACATAGTTCACTCACATTTACTGAACACGTTCTGTCAGTCACAGTGCCACATAGTTCACTCTCATTTACTGAACACGTTCTGTCAGTCACAGTGCCACATAGTTCACTCACGTTTACTGAACACGTTCTGTCAGTCACAGTGCCACGTAGTTCACTCACGCTTACTGAACACGTTCTGTCAGTCACAGTGCCACATAGTTCACTTACGTTTACTGAACACGTTCTGTCAGTCACAGTGCCACGTAGTTCAATCACGTTTACTGGACAAGTTCTGTCAGTCACAGTGCCACGTAGTTCACTCACGTTTACTGAACAAGTTCTGTCAGTCACAGTGCCACGTAGTTCACTCACGTTTACTGGACAAGTTCTGTCAGTCACAGTGCCACATAGTTCACTCACGTTTACTGAACACGTTCTGTCAGTCACAGTGCCACGTAGTTCACTCACGTTTACTGAACAAGTTCTGTCAGTCACAGTGCGACATAGTTCACTCACGTTTACTGAATACGTTCTGTCAGTCACAGTCACTCACGTTTACTGGACAAGTTCTGTCAGTCACAGTGCCACGTACTTCACTCACGTTTACTGAACACGGTCTGTCAGTCACAGTGCCACATAGTTCACTCAAGTTTACTGAATACGTTCTGTCAGTCACAGTCACTCACGTTTACTGGACAAGTTCTGTCAGTCACAGTGCCACGTAGTTCACTCACGTTTACTGAACACGTTCTGTCAGTCACAGTGCCACATAGTTCACTCACATTTACTGGACACATTCTGTCAGTCACAGTGCCACATAGTTCACTCACGTTTACTGAACACGTTCTGTCAGTCACAGTGCCATGTAGTTCACTCACGTTTACTGGACAAGTTATGTCAGTCACAGTGCCACGTAGTTCACTCACGTTTACTGAAAAAGTTCTGTCAGTCACAGTGCCACATAGTTCACTCACGTTTACTGGACAAGTTCTGTCAGTCACAGTGCCACGTAGTTCACTCATGTTTACTGAACAAGTTCTGTCAGTCACAGTGCCACATAGTTCACTCACGTTTACTGAATACGTTCTGTCAGTCACAGTGCCACGTAGTTCACTCACGTTTACTGAACAAGTTCTGTCAGTCACAGTGCGACATAGTTCACTCACGTTTACTGAATACGTTCTGTCAGTCACAGTGCCACATAGTTCACTCACATTTACTGAACACGTTCTGTCAGTCACAGTGCCACATAGTTCACTCTTCTGAACACGTTCTGTCAGTCACAGTGCCACATAGTTCACTCACGTTTACTGAACACGTTCTGTCAGTCACAGTGCCACGTAGTTCACTCACGTTTACTGAACACGTTCTGTCAGTCACAGTGCCACATAGTTCACTTACGTTTACTGAACACGTTCTGTCAGTCACAGTGCCACGTAGTACAATCACGTTTACTGGACAAGTTCTGTCAGTCACAGTGCCACGTAGTTCACTCACGTTTACTGAACAAGTTCTGTCAGTCACAGTGCCACGTAGTTCACTCACGTTTACTGGACAAGTTCTGTCAGTCACAGTGACACATAGTTCACTCACGTTTACTGAACACGTTCTGTCAGTCACAGTGCCACGTAGTTCACTCACTTTTACTGAACAAGTTCTGTCAGTCACAGTGCGACATAGTTCACTCACGTTTACTGAATACGTTCTGTCAGTCACAGTCACTCACGTTTACTGGACAAGTTCTGTCAGTCACAGTGCCACGTACTTCACTCACGTTTACTGAACACGTTCTGTCAGTCACAGTGCCACATAGTTCACTCAAGTTTACTGAATACGTTCTGTCAGTCACAGTCACTCACGTTTACTGGACAAGTTCTGTCAGTCACAGTGCCACGTAGTTCACTCACGTTTACTGAACACGTTCTGTCAGTCACAGTGCCACATAGTTCACTCACATTTACTGGACACATTCTGTCAGTCACAGTGCCACATAGTTCACTCACGTTTACTGGACAAGTTCTGTCAGTCACAGTGCCACGTAGTTCACTCACGTTTACTGAACAAGTTCTGTCAGTCACAGTGCCACATAGTTCACTCACGTTTACTGAACACGTTCTGTCAGTCACAGTGCCACGTAGTTCACTCACGTTTACTGAACAAGTTCTGTCAGTCACAGTGCGACATAGTTCACTCACGTTTACTGAATACGTTCTGTCAGTCACAGTGCCACATAGTTCACTCACATTTACTGAACACGTTCTGTCAGTCACAGTGCCACATAGTTCACTCTCATTTACTGAACACGTTCTGTCAGTCACAGTGCCACATAGTTCACTCACGTTTACTGAACACGTTCTGTCAGTCACAGTGCCACGTAGTTCACTCACGCTTACTGAACACGTTCTGTCAGTCACAGTGCCACATAGTTCACTTACGTTTACTGAACACGTTCTGTCAGTCACAGTGCCACGTAGTTCAATCACGTTTACTGGACAAGTTCTGTCAGTCACAGTGCCACGTAGTTCACTCACGTTTACTGAACAAGTTCTGTCAGTCACAGTGCCACGTAGTTCACTCACGTTTACTGGACAAGTTCTGTCAGTCACAGTGCCACATAGTTCACTCACGTTTACTGAACACGTTCTGTCAGTCACAGTGCCACGTAGTTCACTCACGTTTACTGAACAAGTTCTGTCAGTCACAGTGCGACATAGTTCACTCACGTTTACTGAATACGTTCTGTCAGTCACAGTCACTCACGTTTACTGGACAAGTTCTGTCAGTCACAGTGCCACGTACTTCACTCACGTTTACTGAACACGGTCTGTCAGTCACAGTGCCACATAGTTCACTCAAGTTTACTGAATACGTTCTGTCAGTCACAGTCACTCACGTTTACTGGACAAGTTCTGTCAGTCACAGTGCCACGTAGTTCACTCACGTTTACTGAACACGTTCTGTCAGTCACAGTGCCACATAGTTCACTCACATTTACTGGACACATTCTGTCAGTCACAGTGCCACATAGTTCACTCACGTTTACTGAACACGTTCTGTCAGTCACAGTGCCATGTAGTTCACTCACGTTTACTGGACAAGTTATGTCAGTCACAGTGCCACGTAGTTCACTCACGTTTACTGAAAAAGTTCTGTCAGTCACAGTGCCACATAGTTCACTCACGTTTACTGGACAAGTTCTGTCAGTCACAGTGCCACGTAGTTCACTCATGTTTACTGAACAAGTTCTGTCAGTCACAGTGCCACATAGTTCACTCACGTTTACTGAATACGTTCTGTCAGTCACAGTGCCACGTAGTTCACTCACGTTTACTGAACAAGTTCTGTCAGTCACAGTGCGACATAGTTCACTCACGTTTACTGAATACGTTCTGTCAGTCACAGTGCCACATAGTTCACTCACATTTACTGAACACGTTCTGTCAGTCACAGTGCCACATAGTTCACTCTTCTGAACACGTTCTGTCAGTCACAGTGCCACATAGTTCACTCACGTTTACTGAACACGTTCTGTCAGTCACAGTGCCACGTAGTTCACTCACGTTTACTGAACACGTTCTGTCAGTCACAGTGCCACATAGTTCACTTACGTTTACTGAACACGTTCTGTCAGTCACAGTGCCACGTAGTACAATCACGTTTACTGGACAAGTTCTGTCAGTCACAGTGCCACGTAGTTCACTCACGTTTACTGAACAAGTTCTGTCAGTCACAGTGCCACGTAGTTCACTCACGTTTACTGGACAAGTTCTGTCAGTCACAGTGACACATAGTTCACTCACGTTTACTGAACACGTTCTGTCAGTCACAGTGCCACGTAGTTCACTCACTTTTACTGAACAAGTTCTGTCAGTCACAGTGCGACATAGTTCACTCACGTTTACTGAATACGTTCTGTCAGTCACAGTCACTCACGTTTACTGGACAAGTTCTGTCAGTCACAGTGCCACGTACTTCACTCACGTTTACTGAACACGTTCTGTCAGTCACAGTGCCACATAGTTCACTCAAGTTTACTGAATACGTTCTGTCAGTCACAGTCACTCACGTTTACTGGACAAGTTCTGTCAGTCACAGTGCCACGTAGTTCACTCACGTTTACTGAACACGTTCTGTCAGTCACAGTGCCACATAGTTCACTCACATTTACTGGACACATTCTGTCAGTCACAGTGCCACATAGTTCACTCACGTTTACTGAACACGTTCTGTCAGTCACAGTGCCACGTAGTTCACTCAAGTTTACTGGACAAGTTCTGTCAGTCACAGTGCCACGTAGTTCACTCACGTTTACTGAAAAAGTTCTGTCAGTCACAGTGCCACATAGTTCACTCACGTTTACTGGACAAGTTCTGTCAGTCACAGTGCCACGTAGTTCACTCACGTTTACTGAACAAGTTCTGTCAGTCACAGTGCCACATAGTTCACTCACGTTTACTGAACACGTTCTGTCAGTCACAGTGCCACGTAGTTCACTCACGTTTACTGAACAAGTTCTGTCAGTCACAGTGCGACATAGTTCACTCACGTTTACTGAATACGTTCTGTCAGTCACAGTCACTCACGTTTACTGGACAAGTTCTGTCAGTCACAGTGCCACGTACTTCACTCACGTTTACTGAACACGTTCTGTCAGTCACAGTGCCACATAGTTCACTCACGTTTACTGAATACATTCTGTCAGTCACAGTCACTGACTGGAAAGAGGGAGGCATATCTAAAGAAGATTATAATGCAGTCTGCAGATCCTGCAGGGCACGTATCAGGTTAGCTAAAGCTGACAATGAATTAAGGCTTGCAAGAGATGTCAAAAGCAATAAAAAAGGATTTTGGGGGTATGTCAAAAGTAAAAGAAAAGTCAAAGATGCTATAGGATTTTTACAGGATGAAAATGGAGAAATGGTAAGAGAGGATGTTGAGAAGGCCGAACTTTTTAATTCCTATTTTGCATCTGTTTTCTCTCAGAAAGAAAATGTAACATCAACTGATCTTCACTGTCCTTTTAAAGGAATAGAGGAATCCAAGTTATCTGTAAACAGAAAGATTGTGAGGGAATATTTAGCTAACATAAATGAGTTCAAGTCTCCAGGTCCAGATGAATTACACCCCAGAGTACTGAAGGAGATCGTAGAAGAAATTTTAGAACCACTCTCCATAATCTTTGAAAATTCTTGGAGAACAGGAGAAGTCCCAGAAGACTGGAGAAGAGCAAATGTTGTTCCTATCTTCAAAAAGGGGAAGAAGGTGGACCCAGGGAACTATAGGCCGGTGAGTCTGACTTCTATACCAGGAAAGATCTTTGAACAAATTATTAAACAACATGTATGTAAGTACATGGATAAGAATGAAGTGATTAACCAGAGTCAGCATGGGTTTGTAACTAACAAGTCATGTCAGACTAACTTAATTTCCTTCTATGACAGAATCACTGACTGGGTGGATCAGGGAAATGCTGTAGATATAGTATATCTTGACTTCAGCAAAGCATTTGACAAAGTATCTCACACCATCCTTATTGAAAAAATGACCAAGTATGCAACGGACCAGGCAACTGTTAGGTGGATTCATAACTGGCTTAGTGATCGGACTCAAAGGGTGGTTGTAAATGGCTTCACATCCAGCTGGATGAATGTCTCAAGTGGGGTACCACAGGGCTCCGTCCTGGGACCTGTATTGTTCAACATCTTTATCAATGATTTAGATGAAGGAATTGAGGGTAAGCTGATTAAATTTGCTGATGACACAAAGCTAGGAGGGATAGCTAATACTAGAGAAGAGAGAGAGAGGATTCAAAAAGACCTAAATAAACTGGAGCAGTGGGCAGCAACCAACAGAATGGTTTTTAACAGGGAAAAATGCAAAGTACTACATCTGGGCAATAAAAATGAAAAAAGCACATACAGAATGGGAGGAATAGAGCTAAGCAACAGTACATGTGAAAAAGACTTAGGTATACTAATAGATCATAGACTGAACATGAGTCAACAGTGTGATGCAGCAGCAAAAAAGGCAAATACAATTCTGGGATGTATTAACAGAAGCATACAGTCTAGATCACGTGAAGTCATTATCGGTCTTTACTCTTCTTTGGTCAGACCTCATCTGGAATACTGTGTACAGTTTTGGGCACCACATTTTAAAAAAGACATAGACAAACTGGAGCAAGTTCAGAGAAGAGCGACCAGAATGGTGACTGGTCTGCAAACCATGTCCTATGAGGAACGGTTGCAGGATTTGGGAATGTTTAGCTTGCAAAAAAGAAGACTGAGAGGAGACTTAATAGCTGTCTACAAATATGTCAAGGGCTGTCACATTGTAGAAGGATCATCTTTATTCTCATTTGCACAAGGAAAGACTAGAAGCAATGGGATGAAACTAAATGGGAGGAGACACAGATTAGATATTAGAAAAAACTTTTTGACAGTTAGGGTGATTAATGAGTGGAACAGGCTGCCACGAGAGGTAGTGAGTTCCCCTTCAATGGACGTCTTCAAACAGAGGCTGGACAGACATCTGTCTGAGATGATCTAGTGAATCCTGCTTTGAGCAGGGGGTTGGACCAGATGACCCAGGAGGTCCCTTCCAACTCTACCATTCTATGATTCTATGATTCTATGATTCTATGACTCACGTTTACTGGACAAGTTCTGTCAGTCACAGTGCCACATAGTTCACTCACGTTTACTGAACACGTTCTGTCAGTCACAGTGCCACATAGTTCACTCACATTTACTGGACACGTTCTGTCAGTCACAGTGCCACATAGTTCACTCACGTTTACTGAACACGTTCTGTCAGTCACAGTGCCACATAGTTCACTCACATTTACTGAACACGTTCTGTCAGTCACAGTGCCACGTAGTTCACTCACGTTTACTGGACAAGTTCTGTCAGTCACAGTGCCACGTAGTTCACTCACGTTTACTGGACAAGTTCTGTTAGTCACAGTGCCACGTAGTTCACTCACGTTTACTGAACAAGTTCTGTCAGTCACAGTGCCACGTAGTTCACTGACGTTTACTGGACACGTTCTGTCAGTCACAGTGCCACATAGTTCACTCTCATTTACTGAACACGTTCTGTCAGTCACAGTGCCACGTAGTTCACTGACGTTTACTGGACACGTTCTGTCAGTCACAGTGCCACATAGTTCACTCTCATTTACTGAACACGTTCTGTCAGTCACAGTGCCACGTAGTTCACTCACGTTTACTGGACAAGTTCTGTCAGTCACAGTGCCACGTAGTTCACTCACGTTTACTGGACAAGTTCTGTTAGTCACAGTGCCACGTAGTTCACTCACGTTTACTGAACAAGTTCTGTCAGTCACAGTGCCACGTAGTTCACTGACGTTTACTGGACACGTTCTGTCAGTCACAGTGCCACATAGTTCACTCACGTTTACTGAACACGTTCTGTCAGTCACAGTGCCATGTAGTTCACTCACGTTTACTGGACAAGTTCTGTCAGTCACAGTGCCACGTAGTTCACTCACGTTTACTGAAAAAGTTCTGTCAGTCACAGTGCCACATAGTTCACTCACGTTTACTGGACAAGTTCTGTCAGTCACAGTGCCACGTAGTTCACTCATGTTTACTGAACAAGTTCTGTCAGTCACAGTGCCACATAGTTCACTCACGTTTACTGAATACGTTCTGTCAGTCACAGTGCCACGTAGTTCACTCACGTTTACTGAACAAGTTCTGTCAGTCACAGTGCGACATAGTTCACTCACGTTTACTGAATACGTTCTGTCAGTCACAGTGCCACATAGTTCACTCACATTTACTGAACACGTTCTGTCAGTCACAGTGCCACATAGTTCACTCTTCTGAACACGTTCTGTCAGTCACAGTGCCACATAGTTCACTCACGTTTACTGAACACGTTCTGTCAGTCACAGTGCCACGTAGTTCACTCACGTTTACTGAACACGTTCTGTCAGTCACAGTGCCACATAGTTCACTTACGTTTACTGAACACGTTCTGCCAGTCACAGTGCCACGTAGTACAATCACGTTTACTGGACAAGTTCTGTCAGTCACAGTGCCACGTAGTTCACTCACGTTTACTGGACAAGTTCTGTCAGTCACAGTGCCACGTAGTTCACTCACGTTTACTGGACAAGTTCTGTCAGTCACAGTGCCACATAGTTCACTCACGTTTACTGAACACGTTCTGTCAGTCACAGTGCCACGTAGTTCACTCACTTTTACTGAACAAGTTCTGTCAGTCACAGTGCGACATAGTTCACTCACGTTTACTGAATACGTTCTGTCAGTCACAGTCACTCACGTTTACTGGACAAGTTCTGTCAGTCACAGTGCCACGTACTTCACTCACGTTTACTGAACACGTTCTGTCAGTCACAGTGCCACATAGTTCACTCAAGTTTACTGAATACGTTCTGTCAGTCACAGTCACTCACGTTTACTGGACAAGTTCTGTCAGTCACAGTGCCACGTAGTTCACTCACGTTTACTGAACACGTTCTGTCAGTCACAGTGCCACATAGTTCACTCACATTTACTGGACACATTCTGTCAGTCACAGTGCCACATAGTTCACTCACGTTTACTGAACACGTTCTGTCAGTCACAGTGCCACGTAGTTCACTCACGTTTACTGGACAAGTTCTGTCAGTCACAGTGCCACGTAGTTCACTCACGTTTACTGAAAAAGTTCTGTCAGTCACAGTGCCACATAGTTCACTCACGTTTACTGGACAAGTTCTGTCAGTCACAGTGCCACGTAGTTCACTCACGTTTACTGAACAAGTTCTGTCAGTCACAGTGCCACATAGTTCACTCACGTTTACTGAACACGTTCTGTCAGTCACAGTGCCACGTAGTTCACTCACGTTTACTGAACAAGTTCTGTCAGTCACAGTGCGACATAGTTCACTCACGTTTACTGAATACGTTCTGTCAGTCACAGTCACTCACGTTTACTGGACAAGTTCTGTCAGTCACAGTGCCACGTACTTCACTCACGTTTACTGAACACGTTCTGTCAGTCACAGTGCCACATAGTTCACTCACGTTTACTGAATACGTTCTGTCAGTCACAGTCACTCACGTTTACTGGACAAGTTCTGTCAGTCACAGTGCCACATAGTTCACTCACGTTTACTGAACACGTTCTGTCAGTCACAGTGCCACATAGTTCACTCACATTTACTGGACACGTTCTGTCAGTCACGGTGCCACATAGTTCACTCACGTTTACTGAACACGTTTTGTCAGTCACAGTGCCACATAGTTCACTCACATTTACTGAACACGTTCTGTCAGTCACAGTGCCACGTAGTTCACTCACGTTTACTGGACAAGTTCTGTCAGTCACAGTGCCACGTAGTTCACTCACGTTTACTGGACAAGTTCTGTCAGTCACAGTGCCACGTAGTTCACTCACGTTTACTGAACAAGTTCTGTCAGTCAGAGTGCCACGTAGTTCACTGACGTTTACTGGACACGTTCTGTCAGTCACAGTGCCACATAGTTCACTCTCATTTACTGAACACGTTCTGTCAGTCACAGTGCCACGTAGTTCACTCACGTTTACTGGACAAGTTCTGTCAGTCACAGTGCCACGTAGTTCACTCATGTTTACTGAACACGTTCTGTTAGTTACAGTGCCACGTAGTTCACTCACGTTTACTGGACAAGTTCTGTCAGTCACAGTGCCACGTAGTTCACTCACGTTTAATGGACACGTTCTGTCAGTCACAGTGCCACATAGTTCACTCTCATTTACTGAACACGTTCTGTCAGTTACAGTGCCACATAGTTCACTCACATTTACTGAACACGTTCTGTCAGTCACAGTGCCACGTAGTTCACTCACGTTTACTGAACACGTTCTGTCAGTCACAGTGCGACATAGTTCACTCACGTTTACTGAACACGTTCTGTCAGTCACAGTGCGACATAGTTCACTCACGTTTACTGAACAAGTTCTGTCAGTCACAGTGCGACATAGTTCACTCACGTTTACTGAATACGTTCTGTCAGTCACAGTCTGTAGCGCCGGCGTCCCTGCCCTCTGCTAGGCAGGGACGCTGTTCCCCTCACCTCTCTGCTCCGTGCCCGGCGTCCTCCTCCCGCTCTGCTGGCAGCGCGCGCTCCTTCCCGGCCACTGTGCTTAGGGCGCGCGCGCGCGCTCTCCCTCCCTCTTAAAGGGGCCACGCGCGCCGTCCTAAGGAGTCCCCGGCCAATGGCCGGAGGTCTTCACCATATATAAGGCACCTCCTCCAAAATGGAGGTGCCCGAGCAATGTTGTTGCACTGTTCACTACTCTGCTTCAGCCCTCAGGTCCCGTTGCCAGTTACCTGCCAGATACCTGCCAGATTCCTGCCAGCTTGCTGTCTTATTCCTGCCTGATTATCTGCTACCTGCCTGCTAGTCTGAGGTCCGACGGTCTGCCTTACTACTCCTGTCAGTCTGTCTAAGGACCAGCCTGTCCGCTCACCTGGGAGCGCACTTCAGCCACCTGCCTGCTTGCCTGAGGTCCGACGGTCTGCCTTCCAACTCCTGTCAGTCTGTCTATGGACCAGCTTGCCTGCTCACCTGGGAGCACACATCTGCTACCTGTCTGCTAGCCTACCTGGAGGCTCCGCCGTCACGTGCTGTGACCACCTGCCTGTCCAGTGACTCCTGCCCGCTCACCTGGGAGCGCTCATCTGCTACCTGTCTGCTAGCCTACCTGGAGGCTCCGCCGTCACGTGCTGTGACCACCCGCCTGTCCAGAGACTTCTGCCCGCTCACCTGGGAGCGCTCATCTGCCGCCTGTCTGTTGGTCTTCCTGGAGGCTCCGCCGTCACATGCTGTGACCACCCGTTCATCCAGAGACTCTCGCCTGCTCACCTGGGAGCTCACGTCTATCATCAGCCGCCACAGGTCGTACCAACCCTTTACCCAGAGACTGCCCCGGTCACTTGCCGTGACCATCTGCCCGTTCATCCAGAGACTGCCCCGGTCACTTGCCGTGACCATCTGCCCGTTCATTCAGAGACTGCCCCGGTCACTTGCCGTGACCATCTGCCCGTTCATTCAGAGACTGCCCCGGTCACTTGCCGTGACCATCTGCCCGTTCATTCAGAGACTGCCCCGGTCACTTGCCGTGACCATCTGCCCGTTCAACCAGAGACTGCCCCGGTCACTTGCCGTGACCTCCAGCCCGTTCACTCAGAGACTGTCCCGGTCACCTGCTGTGACTTCCTGCCCGTCTTCCCTGGTCGCCACCCGCTCCCTTACAAGGACCGCCCCCTTGTATAGTAGCTCAGAGGTTCCGCCTCCCAGACCCGTTACAGTTTGCTCGGGCCATGGAACCCGGTGGCACCCAAGCTCCCTCGCTCTCGGACCTGTGTCATGAACTGTCCCGTCAAAGGTCTCAACAGGAGTCCATCCTGGGTCACCTGCGGAATGTCAATACTCGCCTGGACACTCTGACTGCTCCACCAGCAACCTCCGCCAGTGCCATGTCTCGCAATCCGGCAGCTCCGCTGCCCACTAATACTATGGTATCCTACCCCGGACCCCGGCTTTCTGCACCTCCTCGCTTCGGAGGCGACTCCGCCCAGGCTCGGGGCTTCATAAATCAGTGCACCCTGCACTTTGAACTATTGTCCCACCAGTTTAACTCCGACCGAGCCAAAATTGCATTCATCATGTCCCATCTCACCGGGGAGGCCCTGGCCTGGCTAAATCCTCTATGGGAGAGAGGAGACCCCCTGGTGTCCAACTTGCCTGCTTTTCTCACGGCTTTCCGGAAAGTCTTCGACGAACCCGGACGGAAGACCTCATCCGCATCATCACTGCTACGCCTCCGTCAGGGAAGTCTCACCGTGGGCCAATATGCCATACGGTTCCGTACCCTTGCCTCGGAGCTGGCCTGGGATAACGACGCTCTGATATCCGTCTTCTGGGAGGGTCTGTCCGGCCGTATTAAAGATGAACTTGCCGGTCGGGACATCCCTACCACTCTCGATGACCTAATAACTCTTGCCACCCGGATTGACCTACGGTTCCAGGAGCGTGCCAAAGAGGTCACCCGTGAGAGGAGGTTACCACGTCTAGCTCCTACTTTTCAGAAACCCGTCACTCCCTCCGTCTGTACCCAGGTACACTCTCCTGAGCCTATGCAGGTCGACCAGACCAAGATGGTCAAAACCCGTCAGGACTTACGCCGAGCTGAGGGGAGCTGCTTCTACTGTGGCAGTAAGGAGCACCGGATCCGTACCTGCCCGGAAAGGTCGGGAAACGCCTGTGTCTAGGTTCGCTCAGAGAGGTCGACCTAGACAAGAATAAATCCTCTCCATCTCTGCTGTTGTCAGTCTCAATCGTCTGCGGGGAGAACTGTTATTTCGAACTAGCCCAACTTGACTCTGGAGCAGCCGGGAATCTTATTTCACAGTCCCTGGTAGAGAAATACCGCATCCCCACCAAACCTCTGGCTGTACCCTTGTCTGTTGCTGCCGTGGATGGGGGTCTCTTACCACGCCCCATCCAACTCATCACCGAATACATTACTCTGCAGGTGGGAATGCTGCATTCTGAGAGTATCTCCTTTCATGTTCTGCCTGGACTCTCCCACGCCCTCTTGCTAGGCCTACCTTGGCTCCAGAGACATGCACCCGTGCTTGACTGGCAGACCGGTGAAGTCCTTCGCTGGGGACAGGACTGCCATAAGACCTGTCTGGTTCCCGTCCATCCCGTCCGTCCTTCTCCTACCCCAGCTAATCTACCTGGACTTCCGATTCCTTATTGGTCTTATGCTGATGTCTTTAATAAAAAGGAAGCAGAGACACTACCCCCTCATAGACCATACGCCTGCCCTATCGACCTGTTACCTGGTACTACTCCTCCCCGTGGGCGTATTTATCCATTATCCGCTGCTGAGACCCGGTCGATGTCCGAATATATTGAGGAGAATCTGGCCAGGGGATTCATCCGGAAATCTACCTCCCCGGCGGGAGCAGGCTTCTTTTTCGTCAAAAAGAAGGACGGCTCTCTCCGTCCCTGTATAGACTATAGAGGCCTTAACCAGATCACGGTGAAGAATAAGTACCCTCTTCCGCTCATTCCGGAGTTATTTGATCGTCTGAGGGGGGCTAGAATCTTCACCAAACTGGACCTCCGTGGGGCGTACAACCTGGTTCGTATCCGTCAGGGGGATGAATGGAAGACGGCATTCAACACCCGGGACGGCCACTATGAATATCTGGTAATGCCCTTTGGTCTCTGTAACGCTCCTGCCGTCTTTCAAGAGTTGGTCAATGACATCTTCCGGGACCTTCTCTACTCCTGCGTAGTGGTGTACCTGGACGACATCTTGGTCTTCTCTCCGGATCTCCAGACTCACCGGAGGGACGTTCGTCAGGTCCTGCTCAGGCTCAGGCAGAATCACCTCTTCACTAAATACGAGAAGTGCCTCTTTGAGCAGACCTCGCTTCCGTTTTTGGGCTACATTATTTCTCAGACCGGCCTACGAATGGATCCAGAGAAACTGTCTGCCATCGAGAAATGGCCTCGACCGGAGGGGTTGAAGGCCATTCAGCGATTCCTGGGCTTCGCTAACTACTACCGCCTCTTCATACCACACTTCTCTTCCCGGACTGCCCCAATTTCCGCGCTCACCCGTAAGGGTACTAATCCCAAAGAGTGGCCGCCCGAAGCAGAGGAGGCCTTTCTTTCCCTAAAACAGGCCTTCTCTTCCGCCCCGGTGCTGCATCGCCCGGACGGCAACAAGCAGTTCTTCCTGGAAGTTGACGCCTCCTCCTCTGGAGCCGGAGCGGTACTTACTCAAAAATCATCTTCCGGGAGAATGGTAACTTGTGCTTCTTCTCCAAACTCTTCTCCTCTTCTGAGCGCAACTATTCCATAGGAGACCGAGAGTTATTGGCCATCAAGCTGGCGTTGGAGGAGTGGCGTTACCTACTCGAGGGGGCTCTTCACCCGGTAATAATTTACACTGACCACAAGAACTTGGCTTACCTCCAGCATGCCCAGAGACTTAACCCGCGCCAAGCCCGGTGGTCCTTGTTTTTTGCTCGCTTTGATTTTGTTCTTCATTTTCGCCCGGCTGACAAAAACGTCAAAGCAGACGCCTTGTCCCGATCCTTTCTGGTGTCCGATCTCGAGGAAGAACCTAAACATATCATCGATCCCGCCAGAGTAATGCAGGTGGCTCCCGTGAGTCTAAATCGTCTCCCTCCCGGTAAGACGTTTGTTTCAGTACCTGATCGGAAGAAGATCCTACACTGGGGCCATTCGTCTAAACTAGCTGGCCACGCCGGTCAGAAAAAGACCCTCCAGCTTATTGCCCGGCACTACTGGTGGCCTACCCTGCACAAGGACGTAATAGACTTTGTTTCTGCCTGTGTGTCCTGCGCCCGCAACAAAGTCCCGAGACACCTGCCAGCCGGTCGCCTCCTTCCGCTTCCTGTGCCTGCGGCCCCCTGGCAGCATATTGCTATGGACTTCATAACTGATCTCCCCGTCTCCGCCGGTTGTACGGTCATTTGGGTGGTCGCTGATCGCTTTTCCAAGATGGCTCACTTTATTCCCCTGCCAGCCCTCCCGTCTGCACCCGAGCTGGCTAAAGACTTTATCCGCCACATCTTCCGTCTTCATGGCCTGCCCCTCCACATCGTGTCGGATCGTGGGGTACAGTTCACCTCACGTTTCTGGAGAGCCACTTGTAAACTGCTAGACGTCACCCTGGACTTCTCTTCCGCTTACCACCCACAGTCCAATGGTCAAGTGGAGCGGATCAATCAGAACCTGACCAGTTACCTCCGGCACTTCGTTAATACCCATCATTCAGACTGGGTGGATCTCCTACCATGGGCCGAGTTCTCTTATAACAATCACGAGAGCGAATCCTCCTCCAAATCCCTGTTTTTGTAGTCTTCGGTCAGCATCCTCGGATTCCTTTTCCTGTCTCCACCTCTGTGGACAACCCGGCTGCGGAATCTCTCGTTAGCAAATTTTCCTCCATTTGGGAGAGTACCCGATCCGCACTCCTTCAGTCGTCCGAACGGATGAAAAGACACGCTGACAAAAAACGCCTGGATCCTCCACAATTTCATCCTGGAGATAAAGTCTGGCTCTCATCTAAATATGTCCGACTCAAGATACCTTCTTACAAGTTAGGGCCTCGGTTCATCGGTCCTCTGGAGGTCATCAGTCAGATCAACCCGGTGGCCTATAAATTGAAACTCCCGGCCAACTTGCGGATCCCTAACTCCTTCCATGTATCTCTCCTCAAACCTGTGGTACTTAACTCTTTTTCCAAGTCTACAGGTACGCCTCCTGCTCCGGTTTCTGCTGAGGACGAGTTTGAGGTAGAGAACATTCTTGCCACCAAAAGGGTAAGAGGGAAGACCTTTTTTCTAGTGGATTGGAAGGGGTTTGGTCCTGAGGAGAGAACGTGGGAGCCCCGGGAGAACATCCATGCCCCTCTTATCCTAGCTAAATTTCTGTCTGGCCTAAAAAAGGGGGGGCCTAAAGGGGGGGGTACTGTAGCGCCGGCGTCCCTGCCCTCTGCTAGGCAGGGACGCTGTTCCCCTCACCTCTCTGCTCCGTGCCCGGCGTCCTCCTCCCGCTCTGCTGGCAGCGCGCGCTCCTTCCCGGCCACTGTGCTTAGGGCGCGCGCGCTCTCCCTCCCTCTTAAAGGGGCCGCGCGCGCCGTCCTAAGGAGTCCCCGGCCAATGGCCGGAGGACTTCACCATATATAAGGCACCTCCTCCAAAATGGAGGTGCCCGAGCAATGTTGTTGCACTGTTCACTACTCTGCTTCAGCCCTCAGGTCCCGTTGCCAGTTACCTGCCAGATACCTGCCAGATTCCTGCCAGCTTGCTGTCTTATTCCTGCCTGATTATCTGCTACCTGCCTGCTAGTCTGAGGTCCGACGGTCTGCCTTACTACTCCTGTCAGTCTGTCTAAGGACCAGCCTGTCCGCTCACCTGGGAGCGCACTTCAGCCACCTGCCTGCTTGCCTGAGGTCCGACGGTCTGCCTTCCAACTCCTGTCAGTCTGTCTATGGACCAGCTTGCCTGCTCACCTGGGAGCACACATCTGCTACCTGTCTGCTAGCCTACCTGGAGGCTCCGCCGTCACGTGCTGTGACCACCTGCCTGTCCAGTGACTCCTGCTCGCTCACCTGGGAGCGCTCATCTGCTGCCTGTCTGCTAGCCTACCTGGAGGCTCTGACGTCACGTGCTGTGACCACCCGCCTGTCCAGAGACTTCTGCCCGCTCACCTGGGAGCGCTCATCTGCCGCCTGTCTGTTGGTCTTCCTGGAGGCTCCGCCGTCACATGCTGTGACCACCCGTTCATCCAGAGACTCTCGCCTGCTCACCTGGGAGCTCACGTCTATCATCAGCCGCCACAGGTCGTACCAACCCTTTACCCAGAGACTGCCCCGGTCACTTGCCGTGACCATCTGCCCGTTCATCCAGAGACTGCCCCGGTCACTTGCCGTGACCATCTGCCCGTTCATTCAGAGACTGCCCCGGTCACTTGCCGTGACCATCTGCCCGTTCATTCAGAGACTGCCCCGGTCACTTGCCGTGACCATCTGCCCGTTCATTCAGAGACTGCCCCGGTCACTTGCCGTGACCATCTGCCCGTTCATCCAGAGACTGCCCCGGTCACTTGCCGTGACCTCCAGCCCGTTCACTCAGAGACTGTCCCGGTCACCTGCTGTGACTTCCTGCCCGTCTTCCCTGGTCGCCACCCGCTCCCTTACAAGGACCGCCCCCTTGTATAGTAGCTCAGAGGTTCCGCCTCCCAGACCCGTTACACAGTCACTCACGTTTACTGGACAAGTTCTGTCAGTCACAGTGCCACGTACTTCACTCACGTTTACTGAACACGTTCTGTCAGTCACAGTGTCACATAGTTCACTCACGTTTACTGAATACGTTCTGTCAGTCAGTCACTCACATTTACTGGACAAGTTCTGTCAGTCACAGTGCCACGTAGTTCACTCACGTTTACTGGACACGTTCTGTCAGTCACAGTGCCACATAGTTCACTCACGTTTACTGAACACGTTCTGTCAGTCACAGTGCCACATAGTTCACTCACATTTACTGAACACGTTCTGTCAGTTACAGTGCCACATAGTTCACTCACGTTTACTGAACAGGTTCTGTCAGTCACAGTGCCACATAGTTCACTCACATTTACTGAACACGTTCTGTTAGTCACAGTGCCACGTAGTTCACTCACATTTACTGAACACGTTCTGTCAGTCACAGTGCCACTTAGTTCACTCACGTTTACTGGACAAGTTCTGTCAGTCACAGTGCCACGTAGTTCACTCACGTTTACTGGACAAGTTCTGTCAGTCACAGTGCCACGTAGTTCACTCACGTTTACTGGACAAGTTCTGTCAGTCACAGTGCCACATAGTTCACTCACGTTTACTGAACACGTTCTGTCAGTCACAGTGCCACGTAGTTCACTCACGCTTACTGAACAAGTTCTGTCAGTCACAGTGCGACATAGTTCACTCACGTTTACTGAATATGTTCTGTCAGTCACAGTCACTCACGTTTACTGGACAAGTTCTGTCAGTCACAGTGCCACGTACTTCACTCACGTTTACTGAACACGTTCTGTCAGTCACAGTGTCACATAGTTCACTCACGTTTACTGAATACGTTCTGTCAGTCACAGTCACTCATGTTTACTGGACAAGTTCTGTCAGTCACAGTGCCACGTAGTTCACTCACGTTTACTGAACACGTTCTGTCAGTCACAGTGCCACATAGTTCACTCACATTTACTGGACACGTTCTGTCAGTCACAGTGCCACATAGTTCACTCACGTTTACTGAACACGTTCTGTCAGTCACAGTGCCACATAGTTCACTCACATTTACTGAACACGTTCTGTCAGTTACAGTGCCACATAGTTCACTCACGTTTACTGAACAGGTTCTGTCAGTCACAGTGCCACATAGTTCACTCACATTTACTGAACACGTTCTGTCAGTCACAGTGCCACGTAGTTCACTCACATTTACTGAACACGTTCTGTCAGTCACAGTGCCACTTAGTTCACTCACGTTTACTGGACAAGTTCTGTCAGTCACAGTGCCACGTAGTTCACTCACGTTTACTGGACAAGTTCTGTCAGTCACAGTGTCACGTAGTTCACTCACGTTTACTGAACAAGTTCTGTCAGTCACAGTGCCACGTAGTTCACTGACGTTTACTGGACACGTTCTGTCAGTCACAGTGCCACATAGTTCACTCTCATTTACTGAACACGTTTTGTCAGTCACAGTGCCACGTAGTTCACTCACGTTTACTGGACAAGTTCTGTCAGTCACAGTGCCACGTAGTTCACTCACGTTTACTGGACACGTTCTGTCAGTCACAGTGCCACATAGTTCACTCACGTTTACTGAACACGTTCTGTCAGTCACAGTGCCACGTAGTTCACTCAAGTTTACTGAACACGTTCTGTGAGTCACAGTGCCACATAGTTCACTCACGTTTACTGAACACGTTCTGTCAGTCACAGTGCCACGTAGTTCACTCACGTTTACTGAACAAGTTCTGTCAGTCACAGTGCCACGTAGTTCACTCACGTTTACTGAACACGTTCTGTCAGTCACAGTGCCACGTAGTTCACTCACGTTTACTGAACACGTTCTGTCAGTCACAGTGCCACGTAGTTCACTCACATTTACTGAACACGTTCTGTCAGTCACAGCGCCACATAGTTCACTCACATTTACTGAACACGTTCTGTCAGTCACAGTGCCATGTAGTTCACTCACGTTTACTGAACACATTCTGTCAGTCACAGTGCCACATAGTTCTCTCACATTTACTGAACATGTTCTGTCAGTCACAGTGCCACGTAGTTCACTCACGTTTACTGGACAAGTTCTGTCAGTCACAGTGCCACATAGTTCACTCACATTTACTGAACACGTTCTGTCAGTCACAGTGCCACATAGTTCACTCACGTTTACTGAACAGGTTCTGTCAGTCACAGTGCCACGTAGTTCACTCACGTTTACTGAACACGTTCTGTCAGTCACAGTGCGCTGAACAGATACTTCTTTATACGCTATCACGATTTACGCTTCCTGTCTTCCAATGGGTCGTAAGCGAAAATACGCCAATGAGGATGACAGAATAAACTACATACATATTCTACAATACCCGATGCGTTAGAATCGGGTCACCATCTAGTTTGGATATAAGAGGTTTAATCAATGACAGTAGTTAAGATCGGAGT
Source organism: Phyllobates terribilis (assembly GCF_046119375.1). Lineage (NCBI taxonomy): Eukaryota > Metazoa > Chordata > Amphibia > Anura > Dendrobatidae > Phyllobates > Phyllobates terribilis. The sequence continues at coordinate 810,808,908 of NW_027362761.1, forward strand.
TGGAAATCATACTGGGAGTTCCTTCTGAGATAGGGGAGGAAGCACCTCCCAACTCATAGTCTGGGTATGATGTTAGTCATAAGGCTGCTGCACAGATAATACTATTTGAAATATTAGTAAAACCAGAAATGCTAAATATTTTGCGAGTGTCAGGGTGGCAGTTCTCATACAAATTATGTCCATGTTTCCATCATTTTTTGTTAGATTGTTTAGGTGGGCAATTTTTTGATAAATCACTGCTTTCATAAAAATGAATCTAGTAATCCAGCACATCTGATTGATGAAAACATATACAAATCTTAATTATTGAAGCAGAAAAAGCCATAAAATCCACAGCCACTTGCGCTGCACAATCAGGCAACGCGTTTCGAATAACAGTTCCTTGAACAGCCTGACGGCTAGACTGGAAACCAACCTTCTAACATTTCTACTGCTGGGGTCAGTGTCCAATTAGCAGACAATCTTGATCCACCAATGAAAACATTTAACCAAATGCATCGAATGTAAAATTTATCCTGGATACCTTTAAAAACCATACTAAAATGCTACAAAAGAAAGCTTCCAATCAGAGACCGCTGTCAAATACATATATGAAAGCAATGGATGTAAAACTATATAAGCATACTTATGAAATTTAATGCATTATAACATAGTATGGAAATGGTAATATTGTGATGTTTAGATTAAAAAAGTTTACATAATTTTGCTTTATGTATAAACCAAGATAATCTATACTTACTGTCTTTGTTTTGTAGGAGGAGAATAATAAATTGATTCTGAGTCATCATCATCCATGAGACCTTTCCTTGAAAAGTCATTGTAAATTACATTGAAATTAGTTCAAAGACAATTTACAATTCCATTAATATGTAATGAAATTCTAAAGTGCTGATTATTCAGTCACTGTAAATTTCATTTATCCTCGGCATGCTCACTTAGCAAGTGAGTTCGAGGTAGCGCAGTGTTTCTGCACCGAGTTATTAGTTTAGTCATGCATGCAGAGAAATCTTAATCTACAAATCTTTTATCTTACAATCAAAGTAGATTTTTTTCCGCCAACACACTTGAGATAGGTCTGCTGCTGCTGCACATTACAGTGTGGCATCGGCAAAAAAGAAAATAATGATTCTAATAAACTTGGTAGCTTCAGCATCTGAGAAAGAAGCCCATTAGTTCTCAGTGTAAATGACTCCATGACTCCTGCTTCTTGGAAGACGTGAAGTGGCATAAAAATAAGTGAAATGTTTCTCATTATTACTTTAAAATATGTTATGGCATATCGCTTATTTACATTTCTTTTTACTAGTTTTGATTAAATATACAGTGGGTAAGGAAAGTATTCCGACCCCTTTAAATTTTTTCACTCTTTGTTTCATTGCAGCCATTTGGTAAATTCTAAAAAGTTCATTTTTTTTCTCATTAAAGTACACTCTGCACCCCATCTTGACTGAAAAAAACAGAAATGTAGAAATTTTTGTAAATTTATTAAAAAGAAAAACTGAAATATCACATGGTCATAAGTATTCAGACCCTTTGCTCAGTATTGAGTAGAAGCGCCCTTTTGAGCTAGTACAGCCATGAGTCTTCTTGGGAATGATGCAACAAGTTTTTCACACCTGGATTTGGGGATCCTCTACCATTCTTCCTTGCAGATCCTCCCAGTTCCATCAGGTTGGATGGTGAACGTTGGTACACAGCCATTTTCAGGTCTCTCCAGAGAAGCTCAATTGGGTTTAGGTCAGGGCTCTGGCTGGGCTAGTCAAGAATGATCAGAGTTGTTCTGAAGCCACTCCTTTGGTATTTTAGCTGTGTGCTTAGGGTCATTGTCTTGTTGGAAGGTGAACCTTCGGCCAAGTCTGAGGTCCAGAGCACTCTGGAAGAGGTTTTCATCCAGGATATCTCTGTACTTGGAAGCATTCATGTTTCCTTCAATTGCAACCAGTCGTCCTGTCCCTGCAGCTGAAAAACACCCCCATAGCATGATGCTGCCACCACCATGTTTCACTGTTGGGATTGTATTGAGCAGGTGATGAGCAGTGTCTGGTTTTCTCCACACATACCGCTTAGAATTATCACCAAAAAGTTCTATCTTCGTATCATCAGACCAGAGAATCTTATTTCTCATAGTCTGGGAGTCCTTCATGTGTTTTTGAGCAAACTCTATGCGGGCTTTCATATGTCTTGCTTCCGGCGGGCCACTCTGCCATAAAGGCCCTACTGGTGGAGGGCCTGCAGTGATAGTTGACTTTGTGAAACTTTCTCCCATCTTTCTACTGAATCTCTGGAGCTCAGCCACAGTGATCTTGGGGTTCTTCTTTACCTCTCTCACCAAGGCTCTTCTCCCATGATTGTTCAGTTTGGCTGGGAGGCCAGGTCTAGGAAGACTTATGGTGGTCCCAAACTTCTTCCATTTAAGGAATATGGAGGCCACTGTGCTCTTAGGAACCTTGAGTAATGCAGAAATTCTTTTATAACCTTGGCCAGATCTGTGCCTTGCCATAATTCTGTCTCTGAGCTCCTTGGGCAGTTCCTTTGAGCTCATGATTCTCATTTGGTCTGACATGCACTGTGAGCTGTGATGTCTTATATAGACAGGTGTGTGCCTTTCCAAATCAAGCCCTATCAGTTTAATTAAACACAGCTGGACTCGAATGAAGGAGTAGAACCATCTCAAAGAGGATCACAAGGAAATGGACAGCATGTGACTTAAATATGAGTGTCTGAGCAAAGGGTCTGAATTCTTATGACCATGTGATATTTCAGTTTTATTTTTTAATAAATTTGCAAAAATTTCTACATTTCTGTTTTTTTTTCAGTCAAGATGGGGAGCAGAGTATACTTTAATGAGAAAAAAAAATAACTTTTTAGAATTTACCAAATGGCTGCAATGAAACAAAGAGTGAAAATTTAAAGGAGTCTGAATACTTTCTGTACCCACTGTATAAACTGAGGGAAAATGAATAGAATAAAAAACATGAGTGTGAAATACCCAGACAAGATTTGTTATATTGCACACCCAAACAAGTAATTTTCCTAACAAATGACTTGTCTTAGGAGCAAAGTTAAGTTTAGACTACAAAATTCTAATTAACAAGAATTCAGGTAAGTCTAATTATTTATTAAACAGGTATCTAGCAGACAATTGACTATAAAATGGAATTACTTAACAAAGAAAATGCCTTCCCATTTCACGCTGTCAGAAATGGCACCACATGGAAGAGAAATGCCACAAGACCTGAGAAAGAAAATTATTTCTTTACACAAAAAAAGGTGAATGTTGCAAGATCAGCAAAGTTTTACTCATCCACCAGAATACTGTAGCTAAAGTCATAAAAAAAGAACAAGGATGAAACTGCAACCATCTCACAGAAATGTCCAGGTCGACCACGGAAAAACAGGAGCATCTTCTCATGAGAAGGGTTGAAAGAAAATCGACCTGCAAGTTCACTGTAGTTAGTTAAAGTAGAAAGTCAAATCGGGGTGAGTATTTCCTGTGACACAATACAGCGTACACTGCAGAGGAATTGCATGTATGCCTGTTGTCCACAAAGGAAGCCTACATTTGCCAAAGCCCATGCTGAAAAATTGTAAAGATACTGGGAGTCTATAATCTGGAGTGAAGAGACCAAGATAAATGTTTTTGGAACTAATGGCTTCAAAACTGTATGGTATTCGCAAAGGTGAGAAGTGCAAAGAAAAATGCATGGTGCCTACAGTGAAACATGATGGTGGCAGTGCCCTTATGTGGAGCTGCATGAGTGCTGCTGGTGCCAGAGAGCTACATTTCATTGATGGTATCATGGATTAACAGATGTACTGCTCTATATTGCAAGGGAAGATGCTGCCATCACTCTGTGCCCGTGGTACATGTGTACTTTTACAACATGACAATGATTCAAAACACACATCTAAGGCCACTGTTGCATTTCTGAAGAACAGGATGAAAATGATTCAGTAGCCAAGTATGTGTTCTGATCTGAAGCCAATTAAACACCTATGGGGAATTCTGAAGAGACAAGTTGAGCATGGTTGTTTTTGAAGAATAGAAAAATATGTTGCAATGTCACCAACTTGTTAATTCTATGCCTAGAAGAATTAGTTCTGTCCTTAAAATTCATGGAAGTCATGGGGAAGCACGGTGGCTCAGTGGTTAGCACTGCAGCCTTGCAGCTCTGGGGTCCTGGGTTCAAATCTCACCAAGGACAACATCTGCAAGGAGTTTGTATGTTCTCCCTGGGTTCTCCAGTTTCCTCCCACACTCCAAAGACATACAAATAGGGAATGTAGATTGTGAGCCCCATTGGGGACAGTGCCAATAATGTCTGTACATTGTCTAAATTGTAAAGCGCTGCAGAATATGTTGGCGCTATATAAATAAAAAGATTATTATTATACAAAATACTAGATATACTATAGTTTTTGATGTAGTATGTATTAATGCTTAGGGAAAATGTTGCAAAACTATCCAGCTTCAGATGTATAAACTTCAGTAATTAAAAACCATAGTACATTGGTACAATTAAAATATAAGGATATAGTGTGCACTGCATCCTTATGTTTTAATCGTACCAATAAAATATGGATTTTAACTATTGAAATTTAAACATTTCAAGTTGGATCATTTTGCAACATTTTTACTATCATTTCTCCACAAGTGGCGGTAGTGATCCAGTGCTTCACATTCATCCACATCTGAAAAAGGTGAGCGAGTATTTCCATACTACTGTATTCATTTTTAAGTAATTTGAGTTGCCTAGTTTAGAACATCTTTTTTATACACCCAATTATGCACATGTGGAACTCCATGGAAATAGAGGGGGATCACCAGTTCAGGATCCTCATCTCATGCTTTCTCGCTGGAGGACATGTCCCTTCCCGTATTAAATAAACAACTAACTGATTTGAATGAACACTGTGTAACATTTTGATCATATCTGTAATTTCCATAAAATCTAAACAAAAATCATGGTATTTGCATCCATTATGAAACAGATCTTATCAAAACAGGTTTTAGAGTGTGTCACTTTTATTCTGCTACAGATTGCCCTTAGGCTGGTGGTGAGCACTTTCTTAAAATCTACTGGTTTTGATTGACCTGAGAGATCTGCCAGTAATATATGTTCTAGCACTTGCTTTCCCTCAGTGCGTCTCATAATTCTGCGACACTCTATATTATTTATAACCACTACATATATCACCCACCCCCAGCATATTTCTTAAATTTTTCACCGAAATCATTACAATATTTCTTTTTTTTTATATTCCCTTACATGAAACAAGTCTTTTCCTACAGTCTCCTTTTGCACTCCCAACAATTGTGTAATAAGAAAGTAACCTTCTCCAGCTTTCCCAGCCAGGAAGGATATTGCATGAACATACTGTATTGTGAGGAGCAATAAAATGCAGCGAATCAGCAGCCTTGTAAAGTGATTTTACTGTAATGGCAGCAAAAAAACTAATGATTGGGGCAAAACCACAGCATTTTGCAGTAATCTCAGCAAAACATTGTTTATAGGGAAAAAGCAGCATTTTCCAGTGATTACAGCGCAAAATCAGTCAGTGGTCTATTCTCCGTACCTTACATTACTATAGAGGATATAAGTGACAAATATTAGCTTTAATTTTCTACCCATCCTCGTTTGTTAAGAAGAAAAGTTCTTTAGACAGAGAAAATTGTCAAAGGGTGTAGAGATGAGATGACCACTGCTGGGCCACCGCTAGACATGGACCCCTTAGGCTGCATGATCAGCTGCTATGTCATGTACCTCCTTATTTTTAATGAAAGGTACTATGGACAGCAGCTCCACTTTTCCTATTACCAGTTTTAATAACTCTCCTCCCTTGATTGTGCATACAAGTCATCATGACTATGGGAGTCATTTGGTGATAACTAAAATATTCAAAAATTGAGGGTAGATGCAGATCTGTTCAATTCAGCCATTTTAAGATATCCAGGAGACTATAGGTACAGAATGGCTAGCATCTGAGGTCCATCCCAGGTTACAACAAATACTCTAATTTTGCAAAAATAATGAAAAATATCCAGAAAAGTAAACAAAGACATGGAAATAATACACGTATCTAAAGCAATTCAAAATCTGAACTGAAGGACTCCTCTGTAGTAGATAACCTGTAAAATATGTAATTGGGAATTCTACAGCAAAGGGAATCTGTCAGTAGGATCAACCCTCCTAAGCCATCTACAGTGGGTGAAATAAGTATTGAGCACGTTACCAATTTTCTAAGTATGGTAAATGAATTTCTAAAGGAGCTATTGACATGCAATTTTAACCAGATGCCGGCATCAACCCATTTAATCCAAACAGGCAAATAATTCAAACTATAGATGTCCATAAATTAAGTTATGTGTAATAATGAGAAATGACACAGGAAAAAAGTATTGAACGCGCTTACTGAAATGTATTTAATACTTCGTACAAAAGCCTTTGTTGGTGATGGCAGCTTCAAGACGTCTCCTGTAAGCAGAAACTAGTGCATTTATTATGTGTGAGAATTTCATATCAATAGCACCTTTAGAAATATTTTTACTTAGAAAATTGGTGAAGTGTTCAATACTTATTTCACCCACTGTATATGGGCAAGTAGGTCATAGAAAGTTACAAACAAAATTATATCTTGATATCTGCGATCCGATGTCTTATTCCAGTGAAATCCACATTTTTCTCAATATGTAAATGAGCTGTTAAGATCTACCGTATTTTTCAGACTATAAGACGCACCGGACCATAAGACGCACCTAGGTTTTAGAGGAGGAAAATATAAAAAAAAATGTAAGCAAAAAATGTGGTCATGATGCCCTGTTAAGGGGGAAGGGGTCTGCTGCTGCCACTGTTATAGGGGTAATGTCCCCCAATTCTGTTAATATCCCCATCCTGGTACATATGGCCCCCTCCTTCCTGTTATACGTGGCCCTCATCCCGATCCTGATATGCATGGCACCCCAATCCCCCATCCTGGTATGCATGGCACCCCAATCCCCCATCCTGGTATGCATGGCCCCCCTCTTCCCTCTTCCTGGTATATATGGCACCCTTCATCCTGGTATGTATGGCCCGTGACCCAGCGTGGGGACCAGTGATTATTTCGGCACATAGGGGGACACAGCGCTGGAGGAGAGAGGAGGTGAGTATAATTGTTTATTTTTTTTCTGTGCAGCACGACGGGGATCAGGGGGTGCCAAGCATACCAGGATAAGGGGGACCATACATACAGGGATGAAGGGTGTTATACATACCAGGAAGAGGTATGAGGGAGGCCATACATACCGGGATGAGGGATGAGGGGGGCCATACATACAGGGATGAAGGGTGCCATACATACCAGGAGCCGCCCTGCAGGCACAGTATGCTGGCTATTAAGGAAAATGAATATTCACTGCTCCCCACGCCCGCGGGCGTGGGGAGCAGTGAATATTCATTTTCTTTAGTAGCGGGCACAGTGTAGGCTGCAGCAGGTAGCTGCTGCCTCCTGTGCCCCACTACTCCGCCGATGTCGCTTCCCCCACTACCCACAGCCACAGTATTTATGTATATCGGACTATAAGACACCCCCCCCACTTTCCTCCAAAATTTTGGAGGAAAAAAGTGCGTTTTATAGTCCGAAAAATACGGTATTGGCCGGACATACATCTCCCTGAGAATTTGCCTCCAGAGCTTATTTTTAATGAAAGGGGTGTTATCAATGTAAGACATGTAGATCAGGAGAGCAGACTGTCAGTCATTACATGTCTCACACCGGTAACACCCCCTTTAATTTAAAATAAGCTCTTGAGGCAAATTCTCAGGGAGATCTGTGTCCGGCTCATAGATCTTATCAGCTCATTCACATATTAATAAAAACAGATTTCTCTGGAGTAAGAGTAAAACATCAGATCGCAGATTTTATGATATTTTATTCACCTTTTTATGACCTACAGGCCAATATAGAAGGCTTAGGAGAGTTGATCCTGCTGACAGATTCCCTTTAATAGAGAAGCTAAAACCTATGAAGCCATATAGACTCTATAAAGGGGAATCAGCCGATTAGTTCACTCTCTATAAGCAGGAAGATAGAACAGCCATGTAATACTACATTTCCCCTACAGCAGCAAAAGTGCTTGTCATTGTGAGAGAACCCCTATAAGAGAATAGAAAGCGATCAGGGGAATATGATACATAAATGTATGGCATGGTTGTTCACAGAACTTAGTGGGCCACTGAAGCAATGCCAATGCCACACACATATTTTTGCACCATTCATCTGGCTATATACCATTTTTTGTCTCCAAGGATCTATTATTATCATTATACTGGAAAACCCTTAAAAAAGACAGTAAGATAAATCAGTCTTTCGGGCTTGCTGGCTAATCATAGAAGAAATCCCACTGTGGAAAGTGATACAGTTTATGCCTATGTATAGGTGAGGATAACTTAGTAGCTTTTTGGGATTCGTGTAGCTTTGTATCCATATAGGTCTGAATAAACAGCAAAAACAAGCATAAAACCTCATAACATTCAAAAAGATATAATAAAATACTACTCAAGAACATATTTCACAATTTTATCCCATATAGGTCCTACAGCCCTAATAGTTCTAAATGCTGGAGATTGCTACTAGCCTTGTTAGAGAGAATGATTGTCTACATATGGTTACAAGCTGGGGGACATCCATTACTCTCTTTGAGATATATCTCATCCAAAGAAACGAAAATGTTCAGAAACACGTTCTTACCATACTGTTTTTAATTTTACATTCCAAAAAGAGAAAAATACTAAGCCATAAAAACTGTTGAACATTTTTAGGCAAATACTCCATAAATACTCTTTCCTCTGCAAAATTCCAGTTTTACCTTACTAGCTGACTGTATCAGAAATAAGCTTTTTTTCTTAACTCTATTATGAATGCCAGTGCTAGTCTAGATTGACAGAAGGTGGTTGTAATTTCAAACCTTGCACATGAAAATTGACCTATTGGAGATGTCAGTGTTAGCTTCTTGCCACCGCTGTCACATTCCTGTCTTGATAAAATTCACTGTTCCCGTGGATGGTATTTGTCACTGTCTAAGTATCTTTATAAATGCTAATGATCCAAGATGAACTTAATAGAAATGTCTGTGTGAAATATTTTAGTGGTTCACATATTAATTACAACTTTGTGGTTATTGTTTGGTTTAACTCGATAGATAAATCTGTTTTCTTCCTCGCGCCATCATTACATTTATTTTCCCATGTTTGGTCAGTCTTCTACAGCCACTACAGTAAATAGGAGAAAATGTCATGTTCTACCTTTAACCGCAACCAGAATATGTGAACATGGAACCGCAAATTTTCCCAGTGTTAGTTTTGTGGAAGACCTGGAACATGGGTAATGCTGCTGGAGTGGGGAGAGAATAGTGGGCCCACCCCTTCCCCTTACCGGCATGGGCCAACTCCTTTGTTATTAGGCACAATAATGCATCAGCCATTATGCGTGAATATCCCCGTACATGCGTATTTTATGTATTAAACCATTACAAAGTTTAAAAAAAACAGGCATGAAGTGAGCTTGAACTTTTTTGGTGTGTAATGTTAGTCCAGGATCCAGAATTACTACCTTTACCTTTATTACTACTATTGCTTTGACAACGGCAAGATCTCTCCTTCTCTACATAGGTGATATATTGTTCTAATTCTACTTTTACATTACTTTATTGCATTTTCTGAACAACTTATTAAAAAATCATAGATGGCTCACATTTTTAAAGGGAACCTGTCATGAGATTCATGATAACTGTAGAATCAGATACTGGCTTTGTTATTTTTGCCATGTATTGTGAAAAGCTGTGGTGTTTCAGAGAAAACATACCGTATTTTTCGGATTATAAGACACACTTTTCCCCCCAAATTTGGGGGGAAAATGGGTGTGCATTTTATAATCCAAATGTAGCTTACCAGGTGGCGGCTGCTGTCGAGCAGGGTCGCTGCTGCAGGAAGCTGGCGGTGGTGACAGGAGTGGGGAGATGCTGTGAGTATCTGGCTGAGAGAAGGGGGTGTTCGGCAGAGGTGGCACATGCACAGATCAAGATCTCAGGTCCTGAGGTCTTAATCTGAGTGGCCATTTATCTGTCAGTGAAAACGATGGGAAATGCGGGGACTCAACCGACATTTTCTGAAAGCCCGGAGCCCGCCGCAGCCTTGCACCTCCGAACATCCCCTCCTCCTAGCACGGTGCTCACAGCATCGCCCCACTCCTGCCGCCGCAACCAGCTTCCTGCAGCGGCAACCCTGCCTCCTGGTACCACTCTCCACAGCAGCGGCGCCCCCTGGTAAGCTACCGTAAAACCGGTCTATAAGACGCACCACCATTATATTAAAAAAATGTTTTCCTATTTTCCTCACCAAAATTTGAGGTGCGTCTTATGGTCCGGTGCGTCTTATAGTCTGCAAAATACTTTGAAAAGCCAGCAGAAGGCTAGGCGTCTCGGATTAATACTGTAGTCCAAAGCAGATCCGTAGGAGCTTCCCCTGCCCACCATGATTTATCAGTCTTATCTTCTGCATCATAAGGAGGGCCAGATATCCCTATATACTAAGGTATATATGTAGGACTGAACAATTAACTGTACCAATGTGTGGGGTAATGCTGAGCTACTAAGCATTGAGACTTAAATAATTGAGATATAAAGGGCTAGACAGAAAGCCTCAAGCCGGTCAGTAAATTCACACTGCAACATGAGTTTACCAGAAACTAGGTGCTATGTTACTGACCATTAGATACTGGGCAAAATGCACGTGAACGTTTGCACCAGTGGTTATTTAAATTATGTACTTCCATATGGCAATGTTTCAAATGATTTATATTATCATTATATGCGAAATAGGCAAATGAGACCTGTCAAATTGATTGTCGAGGCACTCTCTGGCAAGACTCCACATCTATAAATTCAGCCCTAAAACTGAGACAGGCAGTTTTTGTAGCCTAGCTCTCGTCTGATACTAATCACCTTTGATGCATACATACCGTATATTGAGGTCTAGTGATAATAATTGCAAATTAATTTGTTTCACTTGGCAAATTAAATGAGTGCTTCTATCTAATCATGGGCTTCCGGTGCTTATTTTAATTTCATTATTTTCTAATTGATGTTACATTAACAATAATCATAGCTACAAGTGCTCATTCATAAAATCATATACCACTGTATCTAATAGCAAAACTAATATTTGGCCTCAGCTCATTCTCTGGCCTATAATTGTCATGAATAACTCATTTCTGAGCGAACATAGCTGTCATTGACCAATGTGAGTGAATGAGATCAACCTAAAATGATGCTGATCTTTATTGACCATGTCTGCATAAAAAGAAAATATTATCAATGATGTCAATGATGTGACTGGTTAACGTTAAAGCAATCCTTAGTGACATTTACACAAGGCTTTATTGCCTAGCATATGGCTCTTAAGAAAGCTATTGATAGGAAAAATGATGTTTTGTACTGCAGGGGAAATGTAGTATATCATGGCCACCATTCAAATGAATGGACAACATGTAATACACTGCGTCAAATCCATCGGAGTGGATGAGATGCTCTTTCTTATTAGTTCTTTTCTCTGGGACCTCCTACAAAACATACATGGTCAGGACCAAAGGATCACTGAGTCATATGCGGTACAAGAGTACAAAGTGAAACAAAAAAGAATATAGTAAGTCTCATCATAACATTATGTATGGTATCTGAATACAATTCAAAGGGAACCTGTCATATCATTTCTGCTGCCCAAACCGCGGGCAGCATGATTTAGGGACTAGCCCCTGCATTAAAAAAATCAGCTAGACAAACAAGTTCATCCCAGGGTTACCAAACGTCCAGAAATTCCTGGACAGTCCATAAAAATAAGACACTTTTTTGCCCTGTCTGTAAAAATTTTTTAAGGTGTCCGTGATTTTTTTTTAAGCTGGAGAAACTTATAGATTATTTTGACTGTAATTGTCATCATTTTACAGTTTACAGTGAATGCAGCTGATGTCTTCATATTAGAATTATGGGCTGTAGACATGGATCACTTATAATCATAATGATTTATTATGGTTTTCCCATGTGTCTACAAAAAGTATTGTCTGTTCGTTATTTTTTGATAAGCCGTACAGAAAAAATAAAAAGTCAAGTTGGCAACCCTGGTCCATCCCTGTGTATGAAGAAGGAAAGACATGTCAGTCTAGCTGAGGGGCTGCGTGGAAGCCAACAGGGATCTGCCTCTTTAACTAGTCAACTCTGAACCCCCAACAATGTTTTGCTCTGAAATCCCAAAGCGTTTCAGAGTACAGCATAGATGTCTGTAACCTGTATCTGACAAATGATGTGTGTTTTTCTGGCAGCACAAATCAGCTGACAGCTTCCTTCAAACTCCTTAACATTCAATGATGTACATTTTCATCATGGGTCACTAAGGGCTGTATGAAGCGGGCTCAGGAGCTGAGTTTGTTTTATACCAGGCAGATGCCAGCTGTATTACATACTCGGCATCTGCCTGTAACTGTACTCCGATCACTGCTGTCTAGCTATTTAAATACTTCTGTCAATCTCTGACGACATTGTCATTGCAAGCGCGTATCGGCTCCCAACAGCCTCCTACAGCATAATCGTGAAAAGCCAGTGGGTAACCAGGAAACCATGGAAGCTGGGACTGGCTGAAAGCTCTCGTAACTGCTATCTTGGGCCTCCCTTGAATCTCAGCCAGAGGCTGGGCTTTATGGAAGAATTGCGGTTTCAGTAAATACATTATTAGTGTTACATACAGCATATGATTGATCAAACACAGGTTCAAGTCCCCTATGGGGACATAAAAATTAGAAAAAAAAAAGTTTGTTTTTTTTAAATAAAAATTATGTAAAATCCCCATTCACCTTAGAAAAATAAAAGCATTCAAAAAACAAATAAAATAAGTATACTTGGTATAATTGTTCATAAAAAAGGTTTCATCTATCAAAATATGAAATTATTTAAACCATATGTTAAATACTGGAAAAAAAAAATCAAAGTGCCTGAAGTGCCATTTTTCCGTCGCCACTGTATCTCAAAAAACTACAAGATAAGGTGATCAAAAGATCATTTGCACCGTTGACGGAGTAATAAAAAAAACTTTCATGTCTCAGAAAATGGCAACAGAAACATTTTTTTTTACATGGTAAATATGTGGTGTTAAATAGAGCTCAGCATTCAGAGGACTGGTAGATCTACAGCAGATTAAACTTTGATTTTGTCAAAACTGTAGCAAGCACTTCAGTAAGTGATACATCGCTGGAATCAGGGTTTCTGTCTCTAAATCATGCCACTTTCAGATAAGATAGCAAAACTTGGTGACAGATTCCTTTTAAGACCAGAAAATGACACTAGATTCTCTTTGGAAGCACTTCTTCGGCACAACCTCAGTATATCTACAATTTATGCCAGTTGTTTTACAGATGTAAATGTATAAATATTAACACATTTGAACAACCTCCTACTTATAAAAAGGGTCCCAGTTAATGATCCTGGTTCCAGTTAATGATTTCGCTGGGGCTTGCACTCACAAAGTACTTTTACATCACTGGAGTATCCAAAATAGAAGAATAAAAGTTTCATGATCCAATGAGAAATGGATTGTATCAAGCACAGATAGTGGTGATAACAGAATCAAATAGGTAAACAGAATATAGACAACCATTTTTCACACTGATCCAAGTAATGAAAGAGAAAATGCAACCCAAGTCAAGATATATAGCCCAAAATGATGAATGAAGGCTTTAAGTGACACCATAGATTGGTATTTGGTCATATCATGCAGGAGCTATCGATACTCTCAGAAGTGGCTTTCAATTGTTGGGCAGAAAGGTTATCAAACCATAATTTATCGATTCTGGATACTCTAATAGGCCATGTAAAAAAAGATACTACTTTAATGGTGTGAAAGCTTGGGCTGGGAGATAAATCAAATAAATTTGAGAACACCGTGGTCCAAATTATTACCGTATATATATCACATACCCTATGTGCAGAGCATTGCAGCAGCTTAGGTATCCATGGTTATGGCTACTGATAAAGTGCCAGTTAGTTGTTAGAGGTCATAACCATGGATACCTAAGTTAATGTCCTGCACGTGTCATCTCCTATTTGAATTATGTAAAAATCTGTCTTCATCAAATACAGATTTTAACTGTGAAATGAGAATTTTGAGAATGAATGATCAGTCCTGGAGGTGAAAAAAGCTAATTTCTCTGATAAGATATATTATAAAGTTGCTTATTTTCATGTTTAATATTGCTTTTTAAAATAAAAACTAAGACAATGGTTAAAATTTAGATTTTATTTTTTCGACCATATTACTTAGCTGAAAAGAAGAAATATTTGTATATAGAAAATACCACCACTGCTGATACAGCTTTCTTTTTACAACTCCTCAGCACCCCCCACCCCCCACCCCCAGAGTGAAGGAAGAATCAGGGTGTGTGCAGACGATCCGGAGCCGATGCGGGTTTGATGCTGCGGACTTATGCAAAGTCAAACCCGCAGCGACCAGTTGTTACAGCATAGTGAATGGGATTTGTACAAATCCCATGTTCACTATGCGTCTGTGGATCACCCGTGGAAGCTGGGAGATACGTCTGCACATACCCTCAGTCATGTTGAATCCAGATCCCTTTGTATTTCAACCTACTGCCAGAGTTGGGAAGAAGAGACTTATTCTCCAACCAGTCATTAAAACCACACACATGTCCAGCCAATCCTAGCACAGACGTGTATGGGGGGGATGAGTGACCCAGTGGAAGTAGTTGTCACTACATAAGGTATAGGGGCAGCTTTAATATCATTGTATAATTTCTTTTCCCTTCTTTGCAATAAGTCCAGGCAATTTGTCTTGCTTCATCAACGTAATGTTTTCACATGTAAATTAACATGAACATTTTTTTTTTTCCCCAAAGTACAAAAGAAATCTAAAATCAGGCAGCAGTTTGAAAATCAAAGCTGTAATATATAATTTCTTATAAAGTAAATGTCTGTGAGAGGTGTTTGAAGGCACACAGAAAAGCGTTCAGTGTGAAGGTTTTACCTTCCATAACACTTTGCTCAAGAAAATGAGACCTGTCACTCCTTGTACAACTTTGCTCACATTGATTACGCCTGGAGAAAAATGTGCTCACTTCACAAAGTAGAAGAATATAAGTTTCATGGTCGAATGAGAAATAGATTCTATTAGGCAAGGAGAGTGGTGATAAAAGAATCCCATAGGTAAACAGAATATAGACAACCATTTGTCACATTGATCCAAGGAATGACAGAGCAAATGCAACCAAAGTCAAGATCTATAGCACAAAATGATGAATGCAGGCTCTGCATGTGATCATAGATTGGCATTTGGTCATACCATGCCTTATAGATAAAATAACACCAAATGAAAAACTCATTGCAGCCCTACCAGGTAAATTCTTAAATGTAACACTAGTCACTACTCATGGACAAGCCGTGAGGGTGGGTAGTCAATAGGTGTGAGGTCAAAAGCCAGGAGGGTACGTCATAGGCAGATGGGTGAGACAAAGACGTAGTCGGGTAACAGTCCGAGGTCAGAATTACAAGAAGGTAGCGGATCACGACAAAAGGGCAAGACAAACGGATGGTCAAGGCAAATCCACGGTTGAGCAGCAAAGATCAAAATACAAGTCTTCAAACAGAGGCTGGATAGACATCTGTCTGAGATGGTTTAGTGAATCCTGCTTTGAGCAGGGGGTTGGACCAGATGACCCAGGAGGTCCCCTCCAACTCTACCATTCTATGATTCTATGAAGTCTAGGAGCACAGAGCAAACACACACACTTCTTGAGCAAAGCTACAATTGGCAGCAATCTAAGGCTGAGAGCTGGCTAATTAGCCAGGTAATTACTGTGAACAGGAGACACAGGTATCAAGCCTCGACACATGGACAGCTAAACTGTCACTCAAGACACTGACAGCTCAGCACACCCCAGCATCCGATTGGATGGTAGAACTGTCATTCATTGCTTCAAGACATACTCATAGGAGGAATCATGACATCAAAGAGATTGTCCAGGATTTTAAACTCTTTCTACTGCGGCCAATTTTTATTTTTGCATGCTTTTTTTGTTTTTTCCTCGACTTTTTCTAATAGTAATAATTTTTATTTTTCCATCGACATTTTCATTTATATAACATATTTTCTTTTTCAAGGGACGAGTAATACTTTGACAGTATTTATTTTACCAAATAATGTACTGGAAAAAAGGGAGAAAAAAATCTAAGTGTGATAAACTGGCGAAAAAAATTCCCACAATTTCCCCTGTTTTTTGGGGGTTTTGTTATTCATTGCGTTAATTGTGTCGAAAAAAAATGACCTGACAGTATGATTTTTCAGGTCAGTACCAATATGACCAGGCCCGGCATCAGCACCCGGTGTACAGGGGCAAGTGCCGGGGCCCTGGACCATCAGAGGGGCCTACTCGCTGTCGGGGCCCGAGCCGCTTCCCCGGCACCTGTTCAAGACAGCCGGCGATGCTTAATTGCCGACACTTCACCAGACATGGCTGCGCAGTGCGCTGTACGGCTGTGTCTGAAAGTAATTACATGGAAGGGGCGACACTGCGCCTTTAATTTTGCTTGTGAGTTACCCCTGCCTTGTCATTACTACCAGACATAGGTGTTTGGTGAAGTGCCGGCAATCAAGCAGCGCCGGCTGTCCTGAACAGGTGCCGGGGAACCGGCCCGGGCCCCAACAGCTAGTGGGCCCCCCCTGATGGTGCAGGGCCATGTCTGTGATGGCAAACACACGCCGGTGGCCCTGGACAGCCACATGCCTGAGGAGCTGCTGGACAGGACATAGGCCAGGGGCAGGTGAGTGAGGCTGGTAGCCGGCTTCCCTAATACCCATATTAAAAATCTTTATAATGTGTCTGTGTGTGTGTCTGTGTTTGTGCGTGTATGATGTGAATGTCTGTGTATGACTGTGTATATATATTTCTCTGTTTTATAAGTGATTTTAAGAATTTCTGTTCAAACATGTACGTACAGTGAAGGAAATAATTATTTGATCCCTTGCTGTTTTTGTAGGTTTGCCAACTGACAAAGACATGAACAGTCTATAATTTTAAGGGTAGGTTAATTTTAACATTGAGAGATAGAATATCCCAAAAAATCAAGAAAATCACATTGTATAAATTAGATAAATTTATTTGCATTTTGCAGTGAGAAATAAGTATTTGATCCCCTACAAACCATTATGAGTTCTGGCTCCTATAGACCAGTTAGACGCTCCTAATCAACTCATTACCTGCATTAAAGACAGCTGTCTTACATAGTCACCTGTATAAAAGACTCCTGTCCACAGACTCAATCAGTCAGACTCTAACCTCTACAACATGGGCAAGACTAAAGAGCTTTCTAAGGATGTCAGGGACAAGATCATAGAACTGCACAAAGCTGGAATGGGCTACAAAACCATAAGTAGGATGCTGGGTGAGAAGGAGACAACTGTTGGTACAATAGTAAGAAAATGGAAGAAATACAAAATGACTGTCAATAGACATCGATCTTGGGCACCATGCAAAATCCCACCTCGTGGGGTATCCTTGATCATGAGGAGGTTGAGAGATCAGCCTAAAACTAAACAGGGGGAACTTGTTAATTACCTCAAGGCAGCTGGGACCACAGTCACCAAGAAAACCCTTGGTAACACATTACGCCTTAAAGGTTTAAAATTCTGCAGTGCCCGCAAGGTCCCTCTGCTCAAGAAGGCACATGTGCAGGCCCATCTGAAGTTTGCCAATGAACACCTGGATGATTCTGTGAGTTATTGGGAGAAGGTGCTGTGGTCAGATGAGACAAAAATTGAGCTTTTTGGCATTAACTCAACTCGCCGTGTTTGGAGGAAGAGAAATGCTGCCAATGACTCAAAGAACACCGCCCCCACTGTCAAGCATGGAGGTGGAAACATTATGTTTTGGGGGGGTCTCTCTGCTTAGGGCACAGGACTACTTCACCACATCAATGGGAGAAAGGATGGAGCCATGTACCGTAAAATCCTGAGTGACAACCTCCTTCCCTCCACCAGGACATTAAAAAAGGGTTGTGGCTGGGTCATCCAGCAAGACAATGACCCAAAACATACAGCCAAGGCAACAAAGGAGTGGCTCAGAAAGAAGCACATTAAGGTCATGGAGTGGCCTAGCCAGTCTCTAGACCCTAATCCCATAGGTAAAACTTATGGAGGGAGTTGAAGCTCCGAGTTGCCAAGCGACAGCCTCAAAATCTGAATGATTTAGAGATGATCTGCAAAGAGGAGTGGACCAAAATTCCTGCTGATATGTGCACAGCCCTCATCATCAACTACAAAAAACGTCTGACTGCTGTGCTTGCCAACAAGGGTTTTGCCACCTAGTATTAAGTATTTTTTGCCACAGGAATCAAATACTTATTTCTCACTGCAAAATGCAAATAAATTTATCTAATTTATACAATGTGATTTTCTTGATTTTTTGGGGGGATATTCTATCTCCCAATGTTAAAATTAACCTACCCTTAAAATTATAGACTGTTCGTGTCTTTGTCAGTGGGCAAGCTTACAAAAACAGCAAAGGATCAAATAATTATTTCCTTCACTGTATGCCTGCATGTGCACGTATCAGTGTATGTTTGTGGATGTGCGTGTCTGCATATTGTATGTGTGCATATCTGTGTACCATGTGCATGTGTGTATGTGTGTGTACGTCTGCATACCGAGTGTGTGTGCATGTCTGCGTACTGTGTGCGTGCGTCCATGTTTGCATATGTGAAGGATGAGAGGATAGCCTAGGCCCAGTGTTGTATACCTATATTTCTCTGCCGTATCTGTGCACCATGAATCGTGGTATGTGTTAAAGGGGCCCACTGAGACTCTTTTGCCCGGGGCCCACGAAAACCTGGAGCCGGCCCTAAATATGACAAAAGCAAACTTGTATGTTTATTTATTTTTTTTTATTTTAGTGGTGAAAAAAACACAGACATTTGTAAAAAAAAAAATGTGGTTTGTGTCACCATTTTCTGAGACCAGTAATATTTTTATCCTGCCAATGAAGCTTTATAAGGATTTGTTTTTCGTGTGAAGTCTTTATTGATATAGTTTTAGGACACATATCATATTTTGGCTGCTCTTGTCGCATTTTTGACAGGAGGCATGGCAAACAAAAAAATGCCAATTCTGGAGCTTCAATTTTTATTTTTTTTATTTTTTAAATAACAGGTTAAATAATTGTATACTTTGATTAATTTTTAAGGATGCAGCCACACCGAAAATGTTTATTGTTTTATTTTGTAAGTCATTATTTTTAATGTGGGAAAAATGGGGTGATTGAATTGACATGTTTTTTTTTTATTTTATTGTTTTAGTCCTAATCTGTGATCATCCTAGTATCCCCAGGGTAAATCCAACAGGTATTCTAACCAATATCACTTATTGCAGAGTGGGATCATAGGAGATGAATAAAGGTCTTTTCACACTCATCAGATTTAGAGCATAGCTGAGAGTAAATATAGTTAGTGGACATGAAGTACACCCTGTAGACCATATATTAAATGGACAGACATTTTCTCTATAGTACAGAGAAGACAATTATGCTTCCTAAGGGAAAAAAGCGGCATTTTACAATACCAGCAAAGTGAATGAGATTTCTGAAGTCTCATGCACATATTCCTTGTTATTTCCTTGCAGATTTGAAGCAGTTTCACATCTGCAACATTTCAATTCTTTCAGCCTTTTTGCAGTGTTATTCACCCATTCAAATGGATAGGGGAAAAAAAACACATAAAAATGCAATAAATGCTTACGTTTTTTCTGCCAAGAAATGTGTTTTTGGTGCAGAGATTTCTGCTGCACATACTCAACGTGTGCACATACCCCAAATGCTTCAAATTTCTAATTCCTAACCTATAACACTAAACTGTTTTGAGAAGTTATAAAGAGGCTATATTTAAAAGTTCTTAAAAGAAATCCCATTTATTCTTCCTTTCATCTCCTTTTCTTTTGATCCTATTTTATCTTATCCTATTACAATTAAAGGGCTGTCTGGTCTTAGGCTACAAGTTTGCAGTCACCCTATGTGACTGCAGACCTGTGAGGATTGTCTGGTGCTGGGAGAGGCCGGAGTGTGACCGCAAATATGTGATTTGCATAAATGCGGTTACGTGCCGATTAGACGTACGCGGCCTCGCTCAATGCAAGCACATTGAGCAAGGCCGGACACATCTAGTTGGAATGTGACAGGAAGTATGCAAATCACATTCTTGAGGTCAGATGAAAGCCCACTCTTGGCACAGGAAATCCTCACAGTGCGTAGTATGGACACTGTGAGGATACACAAGTCTGCAGTTACATAGAGTGACTGCGGACTTGTAGCCTAAGGCCGGACAACCCATTTAAGATTGAGAAATAAAGAAATCATCCCTGTGTACTTCAGGATCTCAGCTATGTCCCCTTCCTACTCTACACTGTGCCTCTACCTTTTCTGCAGTAAGCCAAAAAACAAATACATAAATTCAATGGCAGCTCTCAAACTGTTAATGTGTGTTAATGTGTTAATGTGCTATATAGTTGCATCATAATAGAATGGATAAAATTAATTAAATACATAAACACAAAATAAAATCCAATATACAAGTCAAACTGTGGACATCGAATACCTAGATACACTTGAATCAAATATGGACTAGCTATGTGTGACATGCGAAAAATAGCTCATATATATATATATATATATATATATTGGACCATCATTTATTTTTCAACAGGACAATGACCCCAAACACACCTCCAGGCTGTGTAAGGGCTATTTGACCAAGAAGGAGAGTGATGGGGTGCTACGCCAGATGACCTGGCCTCCACAGTCACCAGACCTGAACCCAATCGAGATGGTTTGGGGTGAGCTGGACCGTAGAGTGAAGGCAAAAGGGCCAACAAGTGCTAAGCATCTCTGGGAACTCCTTCAAGATTGTTGGAAGACCATTTCCGGTGACTACCTCTTGAAGTTCATCAAGAGAATGCCAAGAGTGTGCAAAGCAGTCATCAAAGCAAAAGGTGGCTACTTTGAAGAACCTAGAATATAAGACATATTTTCAGTTGTTTCACACTTTTTTGTTACGTATATAATTCCACATGTGTTAATTCATAGTTTTGATGCCTTCAGTGTGAATGTACAATTTTCATAGTCATGAAAATACAGAAAAATCTTTAAATGGGAAGGTGTGTCCAAACTTTTGGTCTGTACTGTATATATATATATATATATATATATATATATATATATATATATACACAAACACTTGGGATTTCAATGTATAAAATACAAGTTTTACTGAAACTTTTCCCATAAACATAGATATGAATCTGATCAGCTCCTCCTGCTCTATAACATCTTGCATGCAGATCAGATACTACTTTTAACATGGCAGATTCCCTTTAATATGTCCACCCCTACTAAATGCCACAGTCTAAAAAGGTGCAAAAAAATAAAAAAAAGTTAAAAAAAAATGAAAGAAACCACAGTTGTGTTTTCTCGCTTTTAAGCTTGACATGCATTTAAATATTCTATATAATCTAAGACTTTTAAATATGAAGTAGAGAAAGTCCATACATCTTGGCAAATATGAAATTGGCTGAAGGCTAACGACTGTAACCTTCAGCGATGACAGCTGAAAAGTGCTGATCCTCTAGCGCAGAACATAAAATAAGCTGATTTCAAGCCCAATTTTAAATGATTTCCATTTCATAAATGCAGGACCCCGGGGTCTGTTCCTGTATTTATTGTTATTATTACATTTTCTGATCATGTCACCCACGGCTAAGAGGGTCCCTGATAGAGATCTTTAATAATGGCTGTTCAAATGTTTAACCACTTACTCTGATGCTAAATATAATAATGTAAAAAAAGCTAAGAAATGTAGGGCAAGGTTTAATCTACAATGTTTCTACTTTTATAATAAGCTTTCCTCAAGGTTCTTATTGGTTATTTTTCTCTGTGCCTTATTTGGTGGTAACATATTCTGCTGCACTGTACAAAGATTGTGATCAACCACTGTCCTCCCAAGCTAATTTCCCTAACTAAAATACTCCATTGCCAATTTCAAACGACGCAATATACCCATTAACATGGTTTTGGACTGAAGCCTAAACATATATGGGGAGAACATACAAACTCTATACAAATGATGATGTGAGTGAAACACACCTCTCTTCTATGCCTTTAGAACTCCAAATTAATAAGTTTTTTTTTTACAAGAGATTAGGATGAATGCAGCACAGCCTTGTATGGTGTACTCAGGATTTCTTGTTTATTAATACAGAGCTCAAGGTAAAATAGCGCCACAGACAAAGAAGAGGAAAAGTTCCATCCAAGATATGAGCCAAAAGGAACTTTACGGGCGTGAAACCGCCCAGCAGTGCTTTTTGATCACCACAACACAGGAGTTATAAGGCAACATGGACACCAAATTCACAAAATGGAGTCTGTTCTCTCACAATGAACCCAAAATTTCAATAATGAAAGGTAACAGTGCTAAGCACTTAGCCAACATCTCCCCTGAGCAAGATATTTGGTGGCTTTGGTCCTAAAGAGGCTATTTTTCAAAAGTCTGACATAAGATAGACATAAAAATAGACAGATACAAAATGGAGTTAGAGACAGCACTTCAAGTGAATAAAAAAGGGAAAAGGATTGTTTTTTCCATTAGATATGTTGTTACTTCCTCAATATTGTGTTTATATTTGGGACACTGGCTCAAATCATGAGAGGCAATCACCAGTAGTTATATACATAGGATGTATAGAGATAGACAGATAGACAGATAGATAGATAGATAGATAGATAGATAGATAGATAGATAGATAGATAGATAGATACAGTGGCGACCAAAAGTTTTTCTTTTTTTTTTAAAGTGTGATTACTTCTGTCTGGTTGTTGTGATGCCATTTTCCTGCTGATGAATTGAAAGTGCATGAAGTTTTTAATTTTAATCAAAATGCTTTTGAATATCTGTATGGTCATTTAATTAAAGAAAACTGATTGCCAAAAATTTTGCATACACTATTTATTGATCATAACATAGAGAGTATATCATTGTTTACAATGCCGTAACTTAGTATTTTGCAGCATAACCTCTTGCTTTAATTACTGTACCACACCAACGGGGCATTGAAGACATCTTGAGGGATCTTGCTCCATTCCATTTGCAAATCTGCAAACAATTAATCTTTATGGCTATTGGTACGGGACCCAACTCATCGTCCTAACTTATCCCAAGGGTTTAAATTATGTGATTGGCTTGGCCATTGCAACAGGCGAACATTTTTCTTTGCTAACCAATTTTTTACTAAATTGGATGTGTGCTTAGGATCCATGTCTTGCAGGAATTTCCATCCCCTACCTACTTTGGCTTTACCATGTGGCAGCATTACATTCTCCAGTATAACCGTATACATGGTAGCATTCATATTTCCATCAATTCTATGCAGAGGGCCAATGGCAGATGCAGAAAAGCAGCCCCAAACCATGACATTGCCACCACCATGTTTCACTGTAGGTGTTTGGTATCTTACATCATTACGTTTTCCAATTGGGGGGTATATATAATGCTTGCCATCACTACCAAACAGATTTCACTTGGATTCATCTGACCACAACACCTTAGACCAATCTGTCTCTTTCCATTGGCTGTTATCAAGTCAGATCTTCCGGTTCTTTGCAGAGGTGAAAGGATTCTTGACTGGAACTCGTGCATTCAACCTTACTGCTCTTAGCCGTCTCACCACAGTCTGACGACTCACTTTGACCCCATATTCTTCGTTGACTTCGTGCAAACTCTGTAAAGCACTTTTATACACATCAGATATTGACTTTTTCTTAATATTGTGATCAACTCTGAAGGAAGTTTTCTGTGGTCGTCCGCTTCTGGGTTTGTCAGCTGTCCCATAACCTTCTTTTTCTTTCTTTAATATACGTGACACTTGACTCTGAGAACAGTTGAATTCCATAGCTACCTCTTTTTGGCTTTTCCCTGACTTCACTCTCAGAATAATAAGCTTCCTGACATCTGGTGATAAATTTGGCTTTGTCTTTGCCATGTTTTAACCTAAAAACACATAAAAAAATGTAGGCAAAATTTGACTACCTATGACAAAATATGCAAAACATTTGGCACAGCAAATGTTGAAAACCAACATATAAAGGGATAAAACAATGTCAAACACAATTTTCTTCCTTATAGCTGACAATCATTTGCTTCCGGTTTACTAAAATCACAAGGAAAATTGCATCACAACTACCAGACAGAAGTGATCAGTTTTAAAACAAATGCAAAACTTTTGGTCGCCACTGTAGATAGATCTAGCAATCAGATCTCAAAATACAAGAAGCAAAAATATAGGCGGCACGTCCTTCAATAAAACTTAGAAAGATATTTATTCCATGCCCAAGCTAATGTTTCATCTCTAACACATGAGAAAGGCTCAGGGTTACAGGTGAAACATTGCATGCCTTCGGCATGGAATAAATATCTTTCTAAGTTTTATTGAAGGACGTGCCGCCTCCATTTTTGCAACATGTCTAAATAAACAGATATGTAGACTGATAAATAAATCTGTAGATATATGAGATGAGACAGACAAGGTAGGATTGCCAGGTTTTGTCATTGTATATGCCACCAAGCATTTGCTATCTATACATCAGTAAATGAAATAATATGCAATAATAAGCTTTACTTGGTCACTGGTTTTAAAACACAATACACAAGCAAATACCATGTCTACTATTAAACAACATGGTAAATACATAATACATAAGGACATCGGCAGAGAAAAACAAAGGAGAACATGAAAGTCAAGCTAACTGTCACAGTCTACTCACATGACAAGACCATTTGTCACTATGTCAAAGAGTTATTCATGCATTAGCTGTCATTCTTCTGAAGACTCAGGTTATAGAAAGATTTCATTCTCAAGTCGAGTACTACAACATGTGGAGGCACAATAATCAAGGACAAAGCATACAACTCTGTTCACAATGGAGATATGGCTAAGTTTTATCAGGATTCTGTTGCATCTGATGAGTAAAGGCAGTGGACTATCGTATACACCCTGGTATAAAAATCAACGGAAACTTTATGGACCAATGGGATCTGTTAGGACTATAGCTCTTTTTAATCACTTTACGACCTTGGGATTTTCCGCTTTTGCGTTTTCGTTTTTTGCTCCCCTTCTTCACATAGCCATAACTCCTTTATTTTTCCGTCAATATGGCCATGTGAGGGCTTATTTTTTGCGTGACGAGTTGTACTTTTGAGTAGCACCACTGATTTTACGATATAGTGTACTGGAAAGCAGGGGGGGGGGACTCCAAGTGCAGTGAAATTGCAAAAAAATTCCACTATTTTTTTTTTTTTGTACTATGTTCACTATATGCTAAAACGGACCAGCCATTATGATTCTCCATGTCATTACGAGTTCGCAGATACCAAACATGTTTAGTTTTTTTTTAATTAAGTGGTGAAAAAAAATCCAAAGTTTGTAAAAAAATAAATAAATAAAAATGGGGCTATTTTCGGAAACCCGTAACGTCTCCATTTTTCGGAATCCGGGGTTGGGTGAGGGCTTATTTTTTGTGCGAAAAAATGAACCAAATATTTAATATAGAACCTTAAACTAATATTTCTGATTAGCGTTCATTTTTCCAATACTGCATAGCAAATTTTCTTGAACATATTTTATTTGAAATTTGAAGGTCTCTTGGATTATTAAATGGAATCTGTCAGCAGGTTTTTGCTATGTAATCTGAAGACAGCAAGAGAAAGGGGTTGAAATACAAATTTCAACGATGTGTCATTTATTGGGCAGTGTGCTGTTGTTTACTTACAATGAAAGTTTTATAAAATTAGGATTATCACTGCTGGACTACAGCAGCATGTGAGTCTGACCATGCCCCCTGTTAATAGACAATGTACATAGAGAGCCTGGTGTGGTCGGGGTTAGATTTCTCAGCTCTGCTTCATGCTACATGCAAGAATTCTGATTGTGTCACAACTGATGCACTCAGTAAACTAAGTGATACATCATTGGAATCAGGCTCACTTGCCATAAAACATGGTACTCTCGGATTAAATAGCAAAAACATGCTGACAGATTCTCTTTAAACGGCTTATCCATGACTTTTTTTGTGTATGGGGCTAAGAACTAACAAGCAGGTAGTTGCTGACTACCTGCCTGTTCTGCACAGAGACAATCTCTGCCGACTCAGCCGGGGAATCCCTTACTTCATTTCACCTCTTGTCAAAAGAGCAGCTCTTCCTCTTACATTCTGCTCCATCGATGTGGTGGGGAGACGGCTGTCAATGAGCATGACATTGGCATAGACACCCTCTCAACAGAGCAGAGTGGAACAGAAGAAACTGCTCTGCTGACTTGATGTCAGCTGAAGCAGGGGAATCGCCGGCAGGAGCGGTCTGTGACCACTCTGAGCCAGAAGAGATCGGCATAGGGCAGAATAGGCAGGTAGTTATTAACAACCTGCCTGATAGTTCTTAGCCTCATCCACAAAAATAATAAAAGTCCTGGATAACGCCTTAAACATTATAGAGTATTTTCTTTCCTTTTTGCCCTTCCCATAATGTAAGTAAGGTAGTAAACATGTCTTGACAGATATAAAGCCTGTGGTTGCATTTTATAAGTTCACGTTATGAAGCAATATATGTTGCCTTGGAACCGTTATCTGCTATGATTTTTCTAACTGCTATATCATAAACACAGTTTATGGAACAAGTATTAGTTTTCAAGGGTTTCTTGCATAATATGTCGAACAAGTTTATGACTACAAGAGTAGAAGATTCAGACTGCAGCAACGAGTCTCAGGAGAGTATCACAACGTGATTTAACCTTCGATAAAAGAACTTGAAGAAGTTCAACATTTTTTTTAACATTTTTAAACAATCACATTATTTTAAAAATAATGAATATTATTAGTGATGAGCGAGCACTAAAATGCTCGGGTACTCGTTGCTCGGGTCGAGCAAATTGGAATGCTCGAGTGCTCGGTCCAAGTAACGAGCCCAATGTAAGTATGGGAAACTCGAGCATTTTTCCGGAGGCTCTCCCCGGCGGTCTGCAGAGGGCCTAAAAATTGCCCAAATCGATGGGAACAGTGCTCAAATGACATGGGAACAGCATGGGGAAGACCCCTGAAAGCATTTCTGACTCCCAGGTCACTGCTGTCAACAACGTTGTGAGAGGTATTATGCCACTTTTACGGACTCGCAATAAAACATGCAAAAATGAAACCAAAATGGATTTTCCTGGGAAATATGTTAAAGAACATCCTTTCCAGGGTAATGACTTGTATATAAGGCAAAATAAATAACCAAAAACAAAAATGCTCCTCCACACCTTGGGTTATGTTCACACGTAGTGTTATTGATGCGTTTTTGCACTTTTGCATTGCTTTCAAGCAAGAAAAATGCATCACCCGGAAATCTCATTTTAACATTTTACAACCTTATCTGACCATGTGGTTTGTGAGATATCATCAGACACATCCTGTTTCATTTATGATGGAGGGACTCTGAAAGTCACAAAGCCTTTTTTTATAGGGCCATCAGGCGGCTCTTACTATTCTTAAAGGGCCGGCAGTCAGCCCTCGCTATTGTTAGAGAGTGACCCATCAGCCGGCTATGCTTTGTTGCTCCCATTATTAACGAGTGGGTCTCTTATACTGTTATTGCGTATGCAGTGACTGCAAGGGCTGCCAAAAAATTGAAGGCACTCCAATGCCCCTTGCAAGAGACGTAGAGGTCAGAGAGCCTCCTAAAAACAATGTTCCCATTATTAGGAATTGGTTCTCCCATAGTGTTTGCCTATGCAGTGAAGCAACGGCTGCCAAAAATTTGGAGGCACTCCAATGCCCCTTGCAAGAGACGTAGAGGTCAGAGAGCATCCTAAAAACAATGTTCCCATTATTAGGAAGTGGGTCTCCCATCGTGTTTGCCTATGCAGTGAAGCAACGGCTGCCAAAAATTTGGAGGCACTCCAATGCCCCTTGCAAGACACAGAGGTCAGGGAGCTTCCTAAAACAATGTTCCCATTATTAGGAAGTGGGTCTCCCATAGTGATTGCCTATGCAGTGAAGCAACGGCTGCCAAAAATTTGGAGGCACTCCAATGCCCCTTGCAAGAGATGTAGAGGTTAGAGAGCCTCCTAAAAACAATGTTCCCATTATTATGAAGTGGGTCTCCCATAGTGTTTGCCTATGCAGTGAAGCAAAAATTTGGGGGAACTTCAATGCCCCTTGCTAGAGACATAGAGGTCAGAGAGCCTCCTAAAACAATGTTCCCATTATTAGGAAGTGGGTCTCCCATAGTGTTTGCCTATGCAGTGAAGCAACGGCTGCCAAAAATTTGGAGGAACTTCAATGCCCCTTGCTAGAGACATAGAGGTCAGAGAGCCTCCTAAAACAATGTTCCCATTATTAGGAAGTGGGTCTCCCATAGTGTTTGCCTATGCAGTGAAGCAACGGCTGCCAAAAATATGGAGGAACTCCAATACCCCTAGCAAGAGATGTAGATATGTTGCTATGGTACATATGGTGGTGGAGGATGAGGATGCGGAGAAGAAGGAGGACAAGAGCAAATAGACAAAATCAGGAAGCGTATACCCATGTCTGGGTGTGAAGACAGAGGTGCATGGGAATAGAGTTAGACCTCCCCCAAAAAAGACAGTGTATTTGAGTTTATGTTACACTGCTATCATTTGGTGGTGTTGAGAAGTCTGGCCCAATCCAGAGCTTGTTCATTTTTATAAGAGTCAGCCTGTCAGCATTTTCAGTTAACAGGCGAATGTGCCTATCGGTTACAATTTCAACGGAGGCACTAAAAACCCGCTCTGACAAAACGCTAGCGACAGGGCAGGTCAGGACTTCCAAGGCATAGAGAGTCAGTTCATGCCACGTGTCCAGCTTGGATACCCAATAATTATAAGGCACAGAGGAATCACAGAGGACGGTGGTACGGTCGGCAAGGTACTTCCTCACCATCTTCCGAAACTTTGCACTCCTTGTGAGAGTACCCCCCGCCTCAGGGTCTGTGCGATGGGAGGGTGTGAGAAAACTGTCCCTGAACTTTGACAGTGTTCCCCTGCCTCTGCTGGATTGCATTTGTGGCTCTCTTGCCTGTACTCCTTGGTTGTCCAACGAACTGTAACCTCTGCCGCCAGCATTTTCAGATGGGAATTTTTTCACTAATTCCGCAACAAGGGCCTTCTCGTACTGCCCCATTTTATTAGGCCTGTCCTGCACAGGAATAAGAGACAGAAAGTTCTCCCTGTAGAATGGGTCTAGAAGCGTCACAAACCAGTAATGACTGTCACCCAAAATTTGGACAACGCGAGGGTCACGGGAAAGGCAGCGTAACATAAACTCAGCCATGTGTGCCAGACTGCAAAGAGGCAAGACTTCCATGTCCTCACCAAGAGGACGACTGACCATGGTCTCCTCTTCCTCCTCCTCCCTGTCCTCAGGCCATCCACACTGAACAGACAGTATGGCAGTTGTGCAGGTAGTACCGTCTATAGCGCAGGAAAGTAGCTCCTGTTCTTCCTCCTCCAATCCACGTTGGGATGAGATGAGGCTGGGCTGTGGGTACTCACTCTGTATGGTTCCTTGCTCCATCTCATCGTGCTCCGCCTGCAATGCATCCTCTTTAATTGAGAGCAGAGAGCGTTTCAGAAGACAGAGAAGCGGGATGGTGACGCTAATTATGGCGTCATCGCCGCTCACCATCTTGGTGGAGCCCTCAAAGTTTTGGAGGATATTACAGATGTCTGACATCCATGTCCACTCCTTAGGTTTTATGTGTGGAGTCTGACTTGAAAACCAACGCCCTTGTTGATGCAGGTAGTCAACAACTGCCCTCTTCTGCTCACAAATCCTTCCCAACAACTGCAATGTAGAGTTCTAATGTGTGGGGACATCACACACCAGTCGGTGAGCCGGAAGCTGCAAACGCTTCTGAAGCATGGCAAGAGCGGCGGAAGCTGTAGCTTACTTTGTAAAATGGGCACACAGGCGGCGTACTTTGACAAGCAGATCCGACAGATCCGGGTAGGTTTAAAGAAACCGCTGAACCACGAGGTTAAGCACATGGGCCAGGCATGGTACATGTGTCAGCTCGCCTCGCCTCAAAGCCACCACCAGGTTCCGGCCATTGTCACACACAACCATGCCTGGCTGTAGGTTCAGCGGTGTCAGCCACAGATCTGCCTGCTCTTTCAGAGCCGTCCACTGTTATGATCTGCTACAAGCACTAAGGAAAGACAGGAGATCTGTCCCTACAATAGAACTAAGCTAGATCCCTACGATGTAACGGGGAACCTGATCCTGCGATCAGACCCGCTAAAGTCCTCAGCTAGTCTGAACGAAGACCTATAGATGAGAGGGAGGGATCCCTACAAGAACTAGGGACTGGGAGAAAGATGGACACCTCCTAGCAGAAATTGTAGCAGTAAAAAGACAAACAAACAACGAAGAACATAGAGGTCAAAAGACCTAGCTAAACAGACTGAGAAAGGTAACAAAGCACCTGGCTAGCTTAAGAGTAGAAATTACAATGAAGTCCAGCAAGGCAAGAAGGGCGGAGCAGGATTAAATAGGCAAAAACGGTCATGTGACCAGCATAATAGAAAAAACCTAACAGGAGAGTTCTAACAGTACCCCCTTTTCTATGAGGATCCTCCAGATCCCCTAGGCCCAGGCTTATCAGGAAACCTCTTGTGAAACGCTCTGACAAGTCTGGAAGCAGAAACATCATCTGCCCTCACCCATGAGTTATCCTCGGGACCGAAAAACCCTTCCAAGCGACGAGATACTGCAAACTCCCTCTATACCGTCTAGAATTAAGGATGCAGGAAATTTCATATTCCCCGTCCTCCACCACCAGAGGAACAGTGGCAGTGGCGTCTCTATCTGATACATAAGCTTTTTTCAATAGAGAAACATGAAACACCGGATTAATCTTCCAGGAGGTAGGAACCTCCAACCTAACAGCAGATTGGTTAACTACCTGAAGCACCTTAAAGGGCCCTACAAACTTGGGACCCAATTTTTTAGAAGGAATCCTCAACCGCAGATTCTTAGAGGACAACCAAACCCTGTCGCCAACCGTAAACAAAACCTCTTGACGTTTCCTGTCAAAGTACCTCTTAGATTTTTTGTTAGCCTCCTGAAGATTACTACGCACATCCGTCCAAACTCTCTCCAAATCACCGGAAAAACTCTCCTCCTCAGGCACAGCCGATACCAATTTGGAGAATGACCCAAAAGACGGATGTCTCCCAGAACAACAAAAAAAAGGCGAACACCCAGCAGAAGAGGATGTATGGTTGTTAAGAGCAAATTCAGCAAGCGGCAGAAACTCAGACCACCCCTCTTGATTGTCTGCCACAAAACAACGCAAGAACTGCTCAACATCCTGGTTCTTCCTTTCTGTCTGGCCATTAGACTCAGGATGATATCCAGATGAAAATGACAAATGAACTCCCAACCTGTCACAAAAGGCACGCCACGAACTGAGGTCCCCTATCAGAAACAATGTCAGTAGGAACACCATGGAGTCTGACAATCTCCTTGACAAAGGCCTTAGCGAGTGTCTTAGCACAGGGCAGTTTGATGAAGGGAACCAAGTGACACATCTTGCTAAAACGGTCCACGACCACCCAGATGACCGTGAAACCCTCAGAGGGGGGAAGGTCAGTAATAAAGTCCATAGCCAGATGTGTCCAAGGTGCACTAGGAACCTAGGAAAGCAACCCCGCAGCAGGAGTATATGAAGACTTAGATCTAGCACACACAGTACATTGATGCACCCACTTAATGACCTCCTTCTGCCATCCAGGCCACCAAAAACTGCGACCCACAAGTCTCTTGGTCTCAGAAATTCCAGGATGACCTGCCAACCGAGACTCATGACACTCAACAAACAAATCTCTCCTAAAGGTCCTAGGCACAGACAACCTCCCATGGGGAGTGTTAGATGGGACATTCTCCTGTGCTTTAAGAATCTCATCTTCCAAAACGGAGTCCAATGCAGCAATCACAACACCTTCTTGTAAAATGCTCTCCTCCTCCTCAGCACCGACCATGGGAGAAAAGCTGCGAGACAAAGCATCAGCTTTAACATTCTTGGTACCCGAGATGTAAGTAACGGAAAAATTAAACCGCGAAAAAAAAAGTGCCCACCTAGCCTGACGGGCATTCAAGCGCTTGGCAGCATCAAGATAGATCAGATTTTTATGATCAGTGAAAACCTGAATGGGAAAATCAGCACCTTCCAAGAGATGACGCCAGTGTTCAAATGCGAGTTTAATAGCTAGCAATTCCCGATTACCAATATCGTAATTAAGTTCAGTCTCAGAAATTTTTTTTGAAAAAAAGGCACAGGGATGTACTCCATCCTTGTTTTCCTGAGACAACACCGCACCGACCCCCACAAAAGAAGCATCAACCTCAACCAAAATCGGCTTAGTCACATCAGGCTGCATAAGGATGGGGGCTGAGCTGAACCTCTCCTTTAGAAACGCAAAAGCTTCAATGGCCTCAGTAGTCCACTGAACCGTATTAGAACCTTTCCTGGTGAGATCGGTCAGTGGTTTAACAATAATAGAAACATTTTTAATGAATTTTCTGTAATAATTGGCGAAACCCAAAAACCTCTGTATCAATTTCAAACCAATAGGCCTAGGCCATTCCTGCACAGCTTGAACATTCACCGGGTCCATCTCAAACCCCTAGCAGGAGATAATGTAGCCCAAAAAACTAATTCTCTGTACAGCGAACTCACATTTCACCAGCTTAGCAAAAAGCGAATTGTCAATCAATAACTGCAATACCTCACGTACGCTCCGCCATTGAGACTCCAGGTCAGGCGAATAAATCAAAATGTCATCCAAATACACAACCACATTTTTGCCGATCAAAGGTCTAAGGATGTCATTAATAAGATTCTGAAAAAATGCTGGTGCATTGGTAAGACCAAAAGGCATAACCAAATTCTCAAAATGACCCACAGGAGTGTTAAAAGCAGTCTTCCATTCATCACCCTCCTTCATGAGAACAAATTGTATGCTCCCCGGAGATCAATTTTAGAGAACCAGTAACTGGTTAAACAAATCAGGAATCAATGGCAGTGGGTAGGGATTGCGTACAGTAATTTTATTAATCTCGCGAAAGTCCAAACAAGGACGTAAACCGCCATCCTTTTTTTCAGCAAAAAAAAATCCAACAGCCACAGGTGACTTAGAGGGTCTGATATGACCGGCGGCCAAGCTCGTCTGTATGTATTCCTCCAAAGCCTTTCTCTCAGGAATAGTCAGATTAAATAAACGACTTTTAGGAAGAGTCGCTCCAGGGACAAATTCAATGGTACAATCGTAGTCTCTATGGGGAGGCAAAATTTGCGACTCCTCCTCAGAAAAAACTTTCCAAAAATCCTGAATAGGTACAGGTAATTCCCCTTTATCCACAGCAGCAATGCGCCCGTTACAACACTTGTCATAACAATTAGGGCTCCAGGACTTAATTTCATTGGTAGACCAATCCAGTACAGGATTGTGCAATTTTAACCAGGGCAACCCCAAAACTACTGGAGAAGGCAAATTATTTAATACCACCAAATCCAAATTTTCTTGGTGAATACCATTAATAGTGAGGGGAAATTCATAAACCTTGTGAGTAACACATTTCAAGGGAGAGCCATCGACAGAAACCACGGCAATAGGGGATGACAAAGGTTTGGGTTTTAAATTAAGTTTTTCCAAAAATCCCCCATCAATCACATTCAGAGTTGAACCACAATCCACAAATACCCGAAATTCAATTAATTCTTCCTGAGCTGCGGTAGTAGCAGAAAGAAATACACCCTTAGTGTTTAAACAGGCTATACGGGCGTAACTGACCTTTTTTTTTTCTTTGTTCATACGAAGCACACAGTTCTTAATGAAATGGTCAGATTTGCCGCAATAAAAGCACAAACCTTCAGAAAACCTGCGGTTTTTCTCCTGAGAGCGGGGTGACATCGCCCCAATCTCCATCGGCTCTCCAGTGTCAGTACAGACCCTCTCAAGACTCGGAGCTGACATGACAGAGGATTTACTCTCATTAACCCTTGCACGCAGTCTCGCAGTCTCCTGTCCACCCGTATAGCTAATTGCATTGCCTCCTGCAAGTTTCCAGGTGTAGGATAAGCAATCAGCAGATCCTTAACCCTTTCACCTAGCCCAGCAAGAAACAAACTTTTCAGAGCTGAATCGTTCCACCCCACCTGAGCAGACCACCGACGGAAGTGAGTACAATAAATTTCCACATTACCTGATACCTGCCTCAAATGTCTCAATTCCGTCTCAGCTGATGAGACACGATCAGGATCATCATACAACAACCCCAAAGCAGAAAAAAAAACTATCCACTGATCTAAAGCACGGATCACTAGGTTGGAGAGAAAAGACCCATCCCTGAGGTTCTTTGCGCAAAAGTGACATTATGAACCCTATGCACTGTGATTCATCACCAGAGGATCTGGGTCTCAAACGAAAATACAATAAACAAGCATTTTTAAAGGAAAAAAAATCTTGTTGTTCACCAAAAAATAAATCAGGCAATCGTACCTTTGGCTCCACAAAATGCGCTCCAGAACAGCTACTCACGTGTTGTTGGAGCTCGGCCACCTCCAGAGAGAGTCCCTGCAGGCGTTGAGCCAAATCCTGAACCGACACCATGATGGAAACTGGAGGTCTTTCCTTAGAGAAATTTTTTGGGCTGGACTTACTGTTATGATCTGCTACAAGCACTAAGGAAAGACAGGAGATCTGTCCCTACAATAGAACTAAGCTAGATCCCTACGATGTAACGGGGAACCTGATCCTGCGATCAGACCCGCTAAAGTCCTCAGCTAGTCTGAACGAACACCTATAGATGTGAGGGAGGGATCCCTACAAGAACTAGGTACTGGGAGAAAGATGGACACCTCCTAGCAGAAATTGTAGCAGTAAAAAGACAAACAAACAACATAGAACATAGAGGTCAAAAGACCTAGCTAAACTGACTGAGAAAGGTAACAAAGCACCTGGCTAGCTTAAGAGTAGAAATTACAATGAAGTCCAGCAAGGCCAGAAGGGCGGAGCAGGATTAAATAGGCAAAAACGGTCATGAGACCAGCATAATAGAAAAAACCTAACAGGAGAGTTCTAACATCCACAACTCTTCAGCTTTGTGTGGTTTGTCATCTAAGCATATTAGCTTCAGCACAGCCTGTTGTCGCTTGGCCGAGGCAGTGGTGCAGTGCTTCCAGCTTGCGACTGATGTGGTCATTTCGGAGATGGATGCTGAAGAGGAGGAGGAGGTGCAGGAGCTGTAGAATGTGGGGGCAACCCTTATTGACCCAGGGCCCGCAATCCTCGTCGTCGGGAGGACGTGTTCTGTCCCAAGGTCCGACTGGGTCCCAGCTTCCACTATGTTAAGCCAGTGTGCCGTCAGCGAGATCTACCGTCCCTGCCCACAAGCACTTATCCACGTGTCCGTGGTTAGGTGGACTTTTCCAGTAACTGCGTTGTTGAGAGCACGGCTAATGTTGTAAGACATGTGCTCGTGTAATGCGGGGGCGACACACCGGGAGAAATAGTGGCGGCTGGGGACCATGAGTTTGCTGAAAGCTTCCATCTCCACGAGCCTAAAAGGCAACATTTCGAGCGCAAGCCTTAGCGAAATGTGTGAATTTAGTAGTGTGGCCTGTGGGGCGTTAGCTGCGTATTTGCGCTTGCGTTCTAAGGACTGGAGTAGGGACAACTGAACACTGCGCTGGGACAAGAACGTGGACGTGGTTGCTGATGGCGCTAGTTGAGAGTGTTTCAACGACAGGTGCAGGTTCTGTCTGTGGCCACCACACTGCTTGCTCTTGCCTGTTGTGGTGCTACGCCTCCCTCCCCCTTTGTGCTGCTGTCCTCGCTCTGCATGTCACCTGGCCAGGTTGGGTCTGTGACTTCATCGTCCACCACCTCATCTTGCACTTCCACAGCCTGGTCCTCCTCCTGACTTTCTGGCAATTGTGTCTCATCATCATCCACCTCTTGTGACAGTTTCCCACCGTCGCCTTCATGTGACCGTGGCTGCTCAAATATTTGGGCATCGTTACATGCGATCTCCTCTTGCCCCTCTTCAAGTGGACCGGGCGAGAGGACCGAATCTATAAATGGAAAAGTGAACAGCTCTTCGGAGTGTCCAAGTGTGGGATCACTTGTTTCCAGGCACTCGGCATGGTGGGAGGAAGGTGGATCAGGGTGAGGAATAT
The DNA here is from genome assembly GCF_046119375.1 of Phyllobates terribilis. Classification (NCBI taxonomy): domain Eukaryota; kingdom Metazoa; phylum Chordata; class Amphibia; order Anura; family Dendrobatidae; genus Phyllobates; species Phyllobates terribilis. The sequence continues at coordinate 810,845,272 of NW_027362761.1, forward strand.
GTGGTCCAGACTCACAGCTACTGAGACTTGACCATGTGGAAGACAGGGTGGTGGTGGTGGTAGCTAAGTGACTGGAAGCATTATCTGCTATCCAACCAATAACCTTTGCACACTGCTCTGTGTTCAATAGTGGTATTCTGCGGTCCCCTATTAATTGGGACAGGAAGGTCGAGCGAGAAGATGTGGGTTTTTGTTGTGGCACAATTTCAGCTTGCACACAGCCCCGGCCTCGTCCTCAGCATGCACCACCATCACGTCCACTTCCCCGTCCCTTGCCACGCGCCATGCCAATTTTAAATTGGGGACAATATTTTCCACGTTCACTATAAATGGCTGAATTTGGAGAGAACTTATATGTGATACGTGTGACAGAAAACCACAGTTTTCAATAGCTGGCCTGTAGGTTACTATTTTTCACAGCGACCTGGTGTCAATAACTTCACTGACACATTGCAACAAAATTTAAATGGAGGCCAGAAATGGCTGAATTTGGAGCGAACTTATATGTGATACGTGTGACGGAAAACTACAATTTTAAATAGCTGGCCTGTAGGTAACTATTTTTAACAGCAAACTGGTGTCAATGACTTCGCTAACACACTGCAACAAAATTTAAATTACGGCCAGAAATGGCAGAATTTTGAGCACACTTATATGTGATCCGTGTGACGGACAAATCACAGTTTTAAATAGATGGATTTTTAGCGCTGTAATGTGAAACGGATCTGGCTGTATTCTGCAGTGCCAACAAGCAAATGTAGCAAAAAAAACGGTGTTATCTGGATTGCTTTTTAAGCAAATAATCAGGATTAAGATCCCAAAAAAAATTATTCCTGGCCTTTGATACCTGGGGCTATTTCTACAAATATCTGTAAAAGCACAAGCAGCAGACAGAACTGGAATGGAGCCTCTTGCTATATGCACTGCAGTCAACCACATGTGCTGCCTGCCTAGCACTGATATCTATGCAGCTGGATTAGTCCTCAGAAGGACTGTTAGTTGAGATGGGTATGTGTATAATATATTGTCGTATTCCTACACTAACTAAGAAACAAGCAAATCTCTCCCTAGCTCAGCAGCACCTCTCCCTACACTGCCTGATTCCGGAGTAGACTGTGACGAGCATGGCGGTGCCAGGTCTGATATAGACCTGATGACGCTGTGCGGCCAGCCAATCACTGTAATGCCACAACCAACATGGCTGCGGCATTACAGTGTGTGGCAGACAATCCCTGCATGTTCACTGGCTCTCTAAAGAGCGCCAAACATGCAGGGAGGGGAACCGAGCTCCCGCCGAGCAACCCCGGAAATACTTGGCGAGCGCCGAGCATCTCGAGCAGTGAGATGCTCGGGAGATTACCGAGTACTTGCGAGTATGCTCGCTCATCACTAAATATTATTGATTTTGAATTACGACTGTCTGTTTGACCACTACATGTTAGCACTCTTGAAAATTGCAATATTTCATCTTTTATTTTTACTGACAAAAGAGATAATCAACACTGACTAAAAATAAATAAGTACAAAATGCAATGTGTCACTTTCTAATGATAGTATCCTTTAGTATTCCTTACTGGAGCCTTTTTTTGTAGTTTATTCAGCATAAATGAAAGTATGTTAGTTCTTAACCATTACTGTAACGACCAAAATGGGAAAATGTTTCAACAGCAGCCTCTATTAGGGCATCTGCAGACGAGTGTATGAAAAAGTTTTCTGGATGAAACTAGGACGATTTTTTTTCTAATTTTCAGCAAATTTTCATCCATGTGCCATCAGTGTGTCCGTTTTTTATTTCCATCTAATGTCCGTCGGCGATCCTTTTTCATACAAGTACATGATCACATGCAGTTTCCTAGGTTTATAATAGAAATCTATCCGCAAAAATTGGATGCCACTCTGATGGTCCGTGTGGGATCTGATTTTTTTCTCGCACCCATAGACTTGAATGTGTGAGTCTTATCAGAAACTTGGATGAAAGTAGTGTATGCTGAGATTTTCTTTCTCACGGACACTCGGGCCTACAGAAAGAAATGATTCATCTGAACAGCCCTATTGAATAACAAATTAACAATAACAAATAACAAAATAAAAATGGGATAGCAAATGTCCGATGTATACGCTCGTCTGCATTACCCCTAAACCTGTTTCCACAGCAACTACAAACTATGGAAATGGAGAGTGTCCTAACAAGCAGGAGTGTCTGCAGCACTTGCATTCAACCTCCATTCCTGGGTTATTATGGTCTTGTGTGCATGACCACATCCCAGATCTATAAAGCTGCACTAAGTGTACAGCCACATTACAATACACCCATGCACCTCCGTTTTCATATGGAGGAAAGCAGAGATTTAGTTCTATACAAATTAGTAGATTAGTTCTATACAAATTTGCCAGAGAAAAGCTCCATCAAATTTTGGATGCACAAAGGTTTTCTTCCCTAAAAGCACTCTATAGCCTACATTGAGAAAAGTGATAATTTTTGGACTTTCAGGAAGAGCTAGTGACCAAGTGATAAAAATGCTTATTCCACTTCATGCTCTGTCTACACTCTTGTTCTTCAACCATAATCAAAGTTATTCCAATTTTACCAAAAAGGAAAACTAAGTAAACCACTCTGTGATAAAGTACTGTAGTCTCAAGGAAGTTCTACTAGAATATCACAGTTTAGTCAGTTTGCAAGTGAGCACATATATCTCTCATTAAACAGCATGTGAACCTACGGAGGCTCAGGGCAGTAAACGGCAAGTAAATCAATTTAAAGGAGTAATTAAAACCAAGTAATCGCTGTAGCCTAGCAGATAATAGTTGCCATACAGCATCAGCTTCACTCTTGCTTCTCTGCAGCTAGTAAATCCATTTTATCTGTTCTTCTTCCTACTGCAGGATAGTAACATAATTCCTTATAAAACAAACACGGCACTGCAGCATGCACTCTTGATTTTTATCGATCCGTAGCTAGTATATCTTTAAAAAGCCGTTAGTTACTCCAAAAGGCGGTCTAGCCTGTAGATGGTCATTAATCTTACTGTAATTTTTTTATTTGTAATTCAAAAAACAATAAAAGTAAAATAAACTATATTCTGAATGTAACCTAACACTGCAGCTAAATTCATATTGTTTTCTGTGAACACATAAAAAAGGGTCACATGTAGACCCCCCCAACATACCCCGGGTTATTAAGGCAATTGTAGATCAAATGTGTCTGACATAAAAAACGATAACCTTGTGCGTGTCAATAAAAGTGTAACAAACCAAGTTTTACCATTTAACAACATCTCTAGCACTGAGACTCAAGGTGCCGGAGTTGGTGTCCATTTTGGTGGAGTCGGGGTTGGAGTCGGTATAAAATGGACCGACTCCGGCTCCTAAAATTTATAATACATTTGGTTCAGTAGTTCAGTGCAGTATGTGCTGTAAATGTTTTCATAAGAATTTGGGAGCTATGAAATGTCCTATAAATGTCTATTCTATTCCTACTCTAAGGATCTCTGCTTTTAGTTGAGATGAATCTGTGCTGCACTTTATGTACATGCTCAGTAGTGGGGCAGTGCTGTGGAGTCGGGAGTCAGGGAAATTGAGGAGTCGGAGGTTTGGCTTACTGAATTCACAGCCTTGACTGCTGTCAAATGTATGGAGCCTATCCTGGTAAACTTGAAGTGGACGCATCTTCCACTGAACTCTCACTTGGGCACCGCAGCTGATTATGTGCCAGAATTAGACCCCTACTAGTCTCATATTAATGTACATGCTCAGTAGTGGGGCAGTGCTGTGGAGTGGGAGTTGTGGAGTTGGAGACGGAAGTCAGGGAAATTGAGGAGTCAGAGTGGGTGGTTTGGCTTACTGACTTCACAGCCCTGGTTTACATGGACCGATCAGCGGCATGATACCACCGGCTCATTTAAATGCCTGTTTACATAGGTAAATCAAACTAAACGATGAGCACTGAGCAATCTGTACTAGATGGCTCAGTACACATAGGCTGCCATAGATAATGATTACACAAGACTATGCAACACTGAGAATGATGATCTTTTATGGTGCACCAAAGATCATTTCACCCGATGAACGACTAAAACATTGATTGGCAGCGTGTTTCGACCGTAAGATAATTGTGAAGCATTTTTAACAACGCTCGTTCACAGTTTTTTTTACAACGTAAATGCACCTTTAGTTACACAACAAAGAGCCAAACCAAACATCAATTATAATGCTTAAGAAATTTTATAAAGTTAAACTAATACATCTTGTAGATTCTTACTACACAGATCATATACTATAAAGAATACATAAGATTGGATCTTGGCAAATAATGGTCATTGAACCCAGTAGTTGAATCCAAATCAATCAGACACTGGTGGCACATCTGGACATTACTAGCAGAAGCCTGCCAGAGAGCAACTCTACTAGTGATGTCTAATGTTGATGGCCACAGTACACAATACTACCTGTCACTGATATAAGTCCAGCTCACCATAGAAGACATCCTTTGGTGTTCGGAGCACAAAAAACGCTGCACCAGAGTGTAGGGCAATCACATAAACAGGATAAAATCCAGCTCAACGGACTCGTGGACAAACTTTTTCTTTATTCACCAAAGTGCTCAGTAGAGGATAAAACAGAATCAGTGATGCAAGTTACATGATATGCGATATCGACACGTTTCAGGTGGCTGCACACCCTTAACCCCTTTACCACGTTGAGACTTTCCATTTTTGCGTCTTTTTGTTTTTTGCTCCCCTTCTTCCCAGAGTCATAACTTTTTTATTTTTCCATCAATGTGGCCGTGTAAAGGCTTGTTTTTTTGCCGTACTTTTGAATTACACCATTGATTTTACTATACACTGTACTAGAAACAAGAAAAAAATTACAAGTGCGGTGAAATTGCAAAAAAAGTGCAATTTTTTTTTTTATACCTAGTTCACTAAAAGCTAAAACTAACCTGCCAGTATGATTCCCCAGGTGATTATGAGTTCGTAGATAACAAACATGTATAGGTTCTTTTTTATTTAAGTGGTGAAAAAAATAATCCAAAGTTTGTAAAAAAAGTAAAAATAAAATAAAAATGGCGCCATTTTCCGAGACCCATAACGTCTCCATTTCTCGGAATCTGGGGCCGGGTGAGGGCTTATTTTTTGCACACCGAGTTGACATTTTTATTGATACCATCTTGGGCTAGATATAATGTTTTAATCGTCCGTTATTGCATTTGCTGTTGCTGTGACCAAAAAAACGTAATTCTGGAGTTTTGATTTTTTTTCTCGTTACGCCGTTTACCGATCAGATTAATTTAGTTTATATTTTGATAGATCAGGCGTTTTTGAATGCAGCGATACCAAATATGTGCATTTTTGATTTTTTTTATTTTGCATGGGGCAAAAGGGGTATTATTTGAACTTTTATAAATTTTTTATATTTTTAAAAACGTCAACTTTTTTCTATACTTTTTACTTACTTTAACAGTCTCCATAGGAGACATGAAGCTGCGATCTTCTGATCGCTTGTGCTATACATAGCAGGGCTTCAGCCCTGCTAAGTGTAGCAGAAATGATAATCTGCTATGAACGCCTTGCCACGGGGCAGCTCTCATAGCAGATCTGCAATGACAAGCACAGGGGTCTCCAGCAGACCCCCGGTTGTCATGCCAACCAATCGGTGCCCCGCGATCATGTGACGGGCGCGCCAACGGGCATGGTTTGTGACGAGCTTCAGGCGCTTATGTTAAAGGCCGCTGTCAGCAGCATTGAACATGTTAATAGCCGTGGGTGGATTGTGAATCCACCTGCAGCTGTTAGGGACACATGACAACTGATGAGATCAGTTCAGCTGTCGTGTGCCTGAAAAAATGCGGACTCAGCGCCGTAGCCCGCATCAAAGAGGTGGAGGCGATCTATGACGCACCTATACATCATAGGTCGTAAAGGGGTTAAACATGATGTCCGACATTTTGGTGAGTAACTCTTTATATACTAAGTTCCAGTGAATTGCATGATCTTTAAGGCTGCACTAAAAATCTGATTGAATGAAATCGGGACTTCTCTCTGCCAAGGAAGTGAAGACTGCATTAGTCAAGTGGGCCTTAGCAAATTCTGGAAGATCTAGAGTTTGTAATGTATAAGCTAAAATAATTACTTCCATATTATAAAATAAGAGATCATGCGATTAACTACCTGTAAAAATTATAATAAATAATATGAATGGCCACTACTCTTTATAATGAAAGCTAAAGTTACAATAGTTCAGTACTTTTTAGCAAGTATATGGCCATTTTGAGTTGGTTCCCTAAAGCATGCAGATGTCAGAAAAGAATGAGGAATTCATTTTTACACGTAGACACAGTCTAAATATATGCAAACAGAACCAATCAAACTTCTTAGATTAAATTATACCCCAAGCACTTTCAAGTTATTACTATATCTTACTTTCACATGTGAATAACATTTCTTACATATTATGGTATTTTGCTTGGGCCCTTAATACCATTTAAAGCACCACTCCAGAGGTTTTTTTATTTTACTGCTGGTGTGGTGTCACTAATCTAAATTCTCTGCCCCTAGTCTTATACTTACCAGCCACAGTCTTAGGCCACGGCCCCACTATCAGTATTTGGTCAGTATTCGGTCAGAATTTTTTCTCAGGAGTGGGAGCCAAAACCAGATGAGGAACAATCAGAGAAAAGGTATAATAGAAACAAGTCACCAATTCTGCATTTATCACCCACTCCTGGTTTTGGCTCCCAATCCTGAGAAAAAATACTGACCGAATACTGACCAAATACTGATAGTAGGGCCGTGGCCTTAATCTGTTATCAGCACAGCTCCGGTCACTCTTCTGCAGTTTGCGACCTACCGGATCGCTCTAGTGTTTGCTGGCCGATCCAGAAGTCACTACTCAATGTAAGTCTATGAGTGCCAGAATGAGGCCAGAACGAGCCTCTCATGGACTTACATTGTGTGCTTGTGACCGTTACCTCTGACTTACGGTCAGTGAGAAGTCAAGATGGCAGGGTGGAACCAGAGAGGCGAAGGGAACACATTGAAACAGCAGCTGGTGAGTACAAGACTAGGGTCAGCACCACTCCAGCGCTGAGATGTAAAAAAATGCTGGAGTCATCCCTTAATTTGTAGTTCTACGTCTGGCATATTATTCTCAGATGAAAACTATCTCACAAATTTTTTTGTAATGTGATTAATACAAAAAATATTACATTTGGTAATTGTGAATTACGTGCAATTTTTTATTATTGCAAAATAAATTGAAATTAATTCAACCTTCCTTTTAAGCAGTTACCAGAAATACAAACTGTTGCATATGCAAATCTAGTTTTCCTGTTTGCATTAAATAAAATTAATGAATTACAGATTTACTATATATTGCTTTTCCTGCAACATTTTTACATTTGCTTTTGCTTTTCACCTGACATAATTAATAAAGCAGTACTCTAGTAGCCAATGAGGCAATATGTCATATGGTACGCTTCATGCACTCTGCATTTGTGTAATATGGAGCATTCCATGTGCATGTGTGCCATTAATTAAAAGAGAAATAGTAAGATGCTAATACTGTTTGGTATGATATAACAGAATTAAAATTAAAAAGTGAGTGCATTCTTTCATAGATTTATATACAGGCTGTACACATCATTCATTTCAATATGGCTCTCTATAGGAGTAAACTTCACAGGGGTTTTGATGGCTCACCCTTGGGTCATCAATATGAGACTAGTAGGGGTCTAATTCTGGCATACAACCAGCTGCGGTGCCCAAGTGAGAGTCCAGTGGAAGATGCGTCCACTTCAAGTTTACCAGGATAGGCTCCATACATTTGACAGTAGCCAAGGCTGTGTCGGTAAGCCAAACCTCCGACTCCTCAATTTCCCTAACTCCCGACTCCCCAGCCCTGCCTCACTACTGAGCGCAGGGTCGGCGTCAGCACCCGGCGCACCCGGGCAAATGCCGGGGTCCTGAGCAGGCAGAGGGGCCCACTGGCGGTCGCGCACCGCGCTGGGCTATGGGCGGAGGAGAGCGGTGTCAGCGCCCGCCCTTCTCCGCCGCTTGCTCAGGGCCCCGGCAGCTGGATACTTACCTCTCCCCGTGCCTCCGCAGATCCGCTGTCTTCCTGCTCTGAGCTCCCTGCGACATCTCAGGTCAGAGGGCGCGGTGACGTCTTTTCACCACGCCCTCCCCTGGCCGTCACAGCGAGCGCTGAGTGGGAAGACACCGACAACGCTGGCGTTCGGACCCGAGCAGCGGGCAGCAGGTGAGGAGAAGGGAGGTGAGTATTTGATTTTTTTTTTTTAATGTATGGAGGCATGGGGCAGTATAAAGAGAAGGGGGGGGCATCCTGCATGGGGCATTATAAAGAGGGGGGGGACATCCTGCATGGGGCATTATATAGAGGGGGGGGTGACATCCTGCATGGGGCATTATAAGGTGGGGAACAGCCTGCATGGAGCATTATAAGGGGGGGCAGCCTGTATGGGGCATTATGTGGGGGGGTAACAGCCTGCATGGAGCATTAAAGGGGGGGGGGCCTGTATGGGGCATTATGTGGGGGGCAACAGCCTGCATGGAGCATTATAAGGGGGGGGCATCCTGCATGGGGCATTATAAAGAGGGGGGGGCATCCTGCATGGGGCATTATAAAGAGGGGGGGGACATCCTGCATGGGGCATTATATAGAGGGGGGGTGACATCCTGCATGGGGCATTATAAGGTGGGGAACAGCCTGCATGGGGCATTATAAAGGGGGGGGCAGCCTGCATAGTGCATTATGTGGGTGGGAACAGCCTGCATGGAGCATTATAAGGGGGGGCAGCCTGTATGGGGCATTATGTGCGGGGTAACAGCCTACATGGAGCATTAAAAGGGGGGAGCCTGTATGGGGCATTATGTGGGGGTAACAGCCTGCATGGAGCATTATAAGGGGGGGACAGCCTGTATGGGGCATTATGTGGGGGGTAACAGCCTGCATGCAGCATTATATGGGGGCCAGTATCCTGTATGGAGAGTTATAAGGGGACCGGTATCCTGTATGGAGCGTTATAAGGGGACCGGTATCCTGTATGGAGCGTTATATGGGGGCCAGTATCCTGTATGGAGTTTTATAAGGGGACCAGTATCCTGTATGGAACGTTATATGGGGGCCAGTATCCTGTATGGAGCTTTATAAGGGGACCAGTATCCTGTATGGAGCGTTATATGGGGGCCAGTATTCCGTATGGAGCCTTATATGGGGGCCAGTATTCCGTATGGAGCCTTATATGGAGGCCAGTATTCCGTATGGAGCCTTATATGGGGGCCAGTATTCCGTATGGGGCATAATATGGGGGCCAGTATTCCATATGGAGCCTTATATGGGGGCCAGTATTCCGTATGGAGCCTTATATGGGGGCCAGTATTCCGTATGGAGCCTTATATGGGGGCCAGTATTCCGTATGGAGCCTTATATGGGGGGCCAGTATTCCGTATGGAGCCTTATATGGAGGCCAGTATTCCGTATGGGGCCTTATATGGGGGCCAGTATTTCGTATGGGGCCTTATATGGGGGCCAGTATTCCGTATGGAGCCTTACATGGGGGCCAGTATTCCGTATGGAGCCTTATATGGGGGCCAGTATTCTGTGTGGAGCGATTCACCGGTTTCTGAGCTATTGTGGAATTTACAATAGGTATCACTCATGTAATGTAAGAAGTGAAATCTTTGCATTGTAATATATATATATATATATATATATATTTTTTTTTTTTTTTTTTTTCTCCGCTGTATCTCTGCATCATGAATCGTGGTATGTGTTAAAGGGGCCCACTGAGACTCTTTCGCCCAGGGCCCAGAAAAACCTGGAGCCGGCCCTGACTGAGCGTGTACATAAAGTGCAGCACAGATTCATCTCAACTAAAAGCCTAAATCCTTAGATCAGGTACAGAACAGACATTTATAGGGCATTTCATAACTTTCCCAAATTCTTATGAAAACATTTACAGAACATACTGCACTGAATTACTGTACCAATTTATTATATATTTTAGGAGTCGGTCCATTTTATACAGGCTCCAACTCCCGACTCGACCAAAATGGACACCGACTCTGACTCCACAGCTCTGATTAGCAGTTATGGCTGATAATACAGCTTAGTGCTGTTCACCTGAATAGGACTAAACATCAAAGAGGTGCAATACCAAGAACTAAAAATCATAAGGGGCTGTGTGACTTGCTGCGCCATATCCCCTTCAGTGAGTTGCTCGGACTCCCGCTAATCTAATATCGATGGCCTATCCTAAAGATAAGCCACTAATATCAAAGTAATGGAAAAAAATCTTTAAATTACTGCAGCTTTTTTCATCCCCCTTTTTGAGAGAAATTGGTAAAATAAGGAATCACAAGTTGTCCATGTGTGTATAGAGAACCTGCAAACTAAAAAAGGTCCTGTGATCACAGCAGCAACACCACTGATTAAAGCAGTGAGAATTACTGGTTATCACCCAGTGCATGATTTCTAAGTATCATCTTCTACAGTAGATGACCTGCATTAAAAAGGTCTATGATAGTGATAATACACAAGGAGAAAATTAAATAAACGTATCTGCTTTTTGGCACTAAATACAGCTGTTTTAGCAATAGTCCTAAAATCAAGGCTTAAATGAGTAGTAATGACTTCCTTTAGTAGTATTATATTCCCTCTCAGTTTTATACAAGATTGCTGCAGCTTTGCTAAAGCTTTATAAGCTGCTCTGTTAGGCATTTAACTAGACCCTGCCGGGCACAGCAGATTTTATTGATCTGCAATAAGACACATTTACAGCACCTGAGTGCTAGTGTTTTATGTGATGTCCCTTAACGAGTATTCTCCAGGGACAAATACTAGAAATCTGTTGTAATATACTCTGCCGGGGGGGGGGGGGGGTGGGATGGTTTCCCCTAATCAGCGCTGTTAATTATGAATAATTATTTTATCATGGCGCAGCGATGTGAAAAAAAGTATTGCCCCCTTCTAGTAGCTTCATAGTTGCAAATTTGTCAGCATGCTTACCGTAGCCGCTGATCTTTACAACAATGCAGCAATAACATTTTTAAAATGTAAAATTAATACCCACCTTAAATTGCAAACTTTCAAAGCAATTATTATAACCAGCGAGCCCTATCTGTTACAGATTATTTACACCACTTTAAGGGAACCTGTCAACCCCCTGAGAGATATCAGACCTCTACTATGGGCATACAGGTTATAGAAAAGTAAATCTATACATACCTGTATGGCCCATAGTAGAGGTCTGATTGCAGAGAAAAGAGTTTTAATCAATTCTGTTTAGCACAGGCTTGGCGTCCCCCGGACGCCAAGAAATCCACGCCCATCTGTTTGTTATTCCCCTAAATCTCGGCCTATATGCTTAGTTACCATATTCCCCCCTCCCCTGCACGTCCCAGGGCCCTGTGACGTGTACTGTGCTCCCTGACTTCCTGGGCATGCGCAAAGTGCCGCTCACATAGAGCATGCTTTGCTTCATCCCGGCCCCGTCTCTCCGTGCATTGCGCCGCAGGGTTCTATTGCGCAGGTGCCGGGAAGTCACTGTCACTTCCCAGCGTCTGCGCAATAGAACCCTGCGGCGCAATGCACAGAGACGGAGCCGGGAAAAAGCAAAGTGCGCTCTATGTGAGCGGTGCTTTGTGCATGCCCGTCTAGTGAGGCACAACAGGGCCCTGTGACGTGCAGGGGAGGGAGGGAATATGGTAAATAAGCATATAGGTGGGGATTTAGAGGAATAATAAACAGATAGGTGGGGATTTCTTGGCGTCCCCCGGATGTGAAGCCTGTATATAACAGAATTTTTGAAAACTCGTTTCTCTGCAATCAAACCTCTACTATGGGCCATACAGGTATGTATAGATTTACTTTTCTATAACCTGTATGGCCATAGTAGAGGTCTGATATCTCCCAGGGGGGTGACAGATTCCCTTTTAGAAAAATGGGCCCACTAATCTTCCGATAACACACTTTAGTTCTCGCTATAGCATCTTTATTGGGTTCAAGTCGTTAGGTCAAATTTAAACACCCAAGCATTTTCTTTTCAGCTATTCTGGAGACTTAGGGCCGATTCATCAAAGGTTTGAGACGTCACAAAATTTTTCTGCAACCGAAAGTCGCGCAAACCTTTTGCGAGTTTTGTCCTCTTCACAAAAGTTTGAAGCAGCTCCACCAAAATGGACAGAGCTGGGTAGAAAAGCGAGGTGGGGCATGCCCACACCAGTCTGTCAAATTCAACAAAAGTGGTGCCAAAGTTTCTTCCACTAGAAAAACAGATCCAGTCGCCTCTTAATGAATTTGTCGCACAGTACTCAAGCAATCTCTTAATTAAGACTGACAATTGCAACACCAGACTTGACGAATCGGCTTTGTGATGTAAATCATTTTGCTACATAACTTGGTAAATCTCCTGGTATACAGAAGACAATAAGACATGTCTGGCAGCAGCATGCTCTTCTCTCGCCAATGAAAACACATTCAAATACAGTATATGGGTTAATCTGGAGAGGCAACTGAAGAATGAACGATGTATGTGTCTCTTTTCCATGGAATACATTATACAAATAGTGTTGGCATTTTACTGTTGTTGCATACAAGAGAGAAGCACAGGGAAACATAGGGGAGAGAAATAAGAAATTTTAGTGTATACTTCTATATATTATCTGTGACTAATGACGAAGAAACAGCTCTCAATTGCTTCTAAAATGGATGCTGTTCCAAGTAAGGTCATAATTAGGAAAATACCATAGGTACATTCACTGGTAGACATAAGTAGATCTTTAAAGTAAATTGAGTATGATGTTAAAAAAACTCATACGACTCCAAGGCTACCATGTGCCATTTATAATACTAATGTCTTCTCATGTGGCAGAGGGGCTTTTGGACCTCCTCAGGCTTCGAGGCCTCGATGAAACAAAAAAAAATCACAATTATTACTCATTAATCATTGTGGAACTGTAGATGTCTATTGTAACCGACAAAGTTTCTGTCCTTTTCCTTTCCTCTAATTTACAATGCATTGTGAAAGTATTTGCCCCCCCTGAACTTTTCTACCTTTTGCCACATTTCTGGCTTCAAACATAAAGATATAAAATTCAATTTTTTTTGCTGCGATTACAGCGACTTGCAGCTGTAATCGCAGCATAAGGTGGCGCTACAAAGTATTAACTCAAGGGGGCCGAATAATATTGCAAGCCCCACTTTTCAGTTTTTAATTTGTTAAAAAAGTTTCAAATATCCAATAAATTTCGTTCCACTTCACGATTGTGTCCCACTTGTTGTTGATTCTTCCCCCAAAAAATAGAATTTTATATCTTTATGTTTGAAGCCAGAAATGTGGCAAAAGGTAGAAAAGTTCAAGGGGGCCAAATACTTTCACAATGCACTGTATATTATCTCTTTAAGACAAAAGTGTGGAAACGTTTTTCTGCCAAGAGCCATTTGGATATTATTCCATCCTTCGGGGGCCGTACAAAATTATCAACTTGAAAATTACCCTTTTATATTTGGTCAAATATTTAACTCACCCCTAATGTGACAGCTGGAACTGCTTCTCTTTGGTGCGGCTGTCATGCTAGGTGGTATGGATGATGTTGCTACTTATAACTGCTTTTCCAGGTTTGTACCGGTGTGGAGCACAGTTGACTCTTTGCGATGATGAGTTTTGTAAACACTTCGCAGCAGTAAGTCTTACCGAACACAGATGTATATTACACTGTAGGTCTCCTCACAGTGGGAAATTCATCACTGCTCACATTACATTTATAGAACTCAAGCAGTGGGAGATCTGCGGTATACATCATATAGGGGACACCGAGACTACTGTGTATACATCACATAGGAAACACTGAGACTGCTGTATAGATCACATAGGAGACACCAGGGCTGGAGTATATACATCACATAGGATACACTGGGGCTGAAGTATATACATCACAGGAGACATGGGGTATGCAGTATATACAGTTGTGCTCAAAAGTTTACATACTCCAGCAGAATTTTTCAATCCTTGGCCTTGTTTCAGAGAATATGAATGATAACAAAAAAATGTTTTCTCCACTCATGGTTATTGGTTGGGTGAAGCCTTTTATTGTCAAACTACTGTGTTTTCTCTTTTTAAATCTTAATGACAAACGAAAACATCCAAATGACCCTGATCAAAAGTTCACATACCCCAGTTCTTAATACCGTGTATTGCCCCCTCTAACATCAATGACAGATTGAAGTCTTTTGTGGTAGTTATGGATGAGGTTCTTTATTTTCTCCAATGGTAAAGCTGCCCATTCTTCTTGCCAAAAAGCCTCCAGTTCCTGTAAATTCCTAGGCTGTCTAGCATGAACTGCGCGCTTGAGATCTCCTCAGTGGCTCAATGATATTGAGGTCAGAAGACTGAGATGACCACTCCAGAACCTTCACTTTGTTCTCCTCTAGCCAATGACAGGTCGACTTGCCTTGTGTTTTGGATCGTTGTCATGTTGGAGCGTCCAAGTATGTCCCATGCGCAGCTTCCGGGCTGATGAGTGCAAATTTGCCTCCAATACTTGCTGATAACGTGCTGCATTTATCTTTCCTTCAACTTTTACCAAGTTTCCTGTACCTTTGTAACTCACACATCCCCAAAACATCAGCGATCCACCTCTGTGCTTTACTGTAGGAATGGTGTTCCTTTCATCATAGGCCTTACTGACCTCTCTCCAAATGTAACGTTTATGGTTGTGGCCAAAAAGTTAAATTTTGGTCTCATCACTCTAAATTACCTTGTTCAAGAAGTTTTGAGGCTTGTCTCTGTGCTGTTTGGCGTATTGTAGGAGAGATACTTTGTGGCATTTGCGCAGTAATGGCTTTCTTCTGGTGACTCGACCATGCAGCCCATTTTTCTTCAAGTGCCTCCTTATTGTGCATCTTGAAACAGCCACACCGCTAGTTTTCAGAGAGTCCTGAATTTCACCTGATGTTATTTGTGAGTTTTTCCTTGCATCCCGAACAATTTTCCTGGCAGTTTTTGTTGGTCTACCTGACTGGTTTGGTTTTTACAGAGCCCCTGATTTTCCATTTGCTAATTACAGTTTGAAAGCTGCTGACTGGCATTATCAATTCCTTGGATATTTTTTTGCATCCCTTTCCTGTGTTATACAGTTCAACTACCTTTTCCCATAGATCCGTTGACAATTCTTTTGCTTTCCCCATGACTCACAATCCAGAAACGTCAGTGGCTGGATGAAAGAGTCTGTCTGGATCTCAGAAACTCACTCAGCTTTTATGCACACACACTGATTACAAGCAAACAGGTCACAGGTGAGGATGTTACCTTTAGTAGCCATTCAAACCCATTTGTCACAAATTCTGTGAATGTTATCAGGCCAAAATCACCAGGGTATGTGAACTTTTGATCAGGGTCATTTGGATGTTTTTGTTTGTCATTAAGATTTAAAAAGAGAAAACACAGTAGTTTGACAATAAATGGCTTCACCCAACCAATAACCATGAGTGGAGAAAAAAGTTTTTTTTGTTATCATTCATATTCTCTGAAACAAGGCCAAGAAAGGAAAAATTCTGCCGGGGTATGTAAACATTTGAGCACAACTGTACATCACAGGAGGCATAGGGCTTGGGCTTATACATCATAGGAGCCATGGGGCTGCGGTATATAGGTCACAGGAGAAATGGGGCTGCGGTTTATAGATCACAGGAGACATGGGGCTGGGGAATTTACATCACAGGAGGAGTCATGGGGCTGTGGATTATACGTCACAGGAAGTGACACGGAGGCTGCCGCTTTGGTCTTTCGTGGAACAAGAGTACATCATGCTAACTCCACTCACGAAGCACATTTTGACGCTGGCACTAGTCAGGATGTAATCTTTATTTGTACATGCTGTATCATTCAGTAGCGTGCTTGTGCTTGCAGAGCAAGAAAAAATTCAAGGGCCAGCTGCCGTGAAAACGCAGCTGCCGACCCGAACACTGCGCTCCCCGGGAATCTGCCTGGGGACAGGAGAAAAGGTCATCAAGGCCTCAGGCCTGGGTTTCTCCACCACTGCTTTAAGGCAATTCTTGCCTCTTGTCAAGTCTGTCAGAGGCCAAAGGCTCAAAAAAGCTACCTTCCACTGACTTGGCACAAGTCACTCCGTCTGACAAATTCCAGGGGAACCCCAACCTTCACCCTTTAATCTCTATGCAGGGATCTGGTCTGACAACGGAGTCCACTGGATTTTTCCATGGCTGCCGTCTGGAGGAGCGAACCAGAGGCAGATAGGGTCGCCAAGCAAGGTTCAAGCCAAGAGGTCCCATCATGGACAAAATCATAAAGCAAACAGTAGTCAAATGTCAAACAAGGTCAAAGAACGCAATTAATCATGAAAAAACACAGAAGAACAGAACAGAGGTATACATCAGGACAGCAAAGTTATTGACTGGCTCAGGGCTTTAAATAGAGAGCAGCCAAACCCAGATCTGACATCAGAAAGAAACCAACCTAGCAGAATTTAACCCCATATTCTCTGACTGGTAACAGTCACAAGTCCTAGGATTAAAACAGGGCTACTGAATAGCCACTTTGCGTTGGCCGATGAGAGAAACAGGAGTAGAGAGGACAGGCCTTGGCTGTCACACCTCTGAGTCAAGTCCTCGATTCATTGCATAATCCACAATGCTATGCTAGATCTTTGCAAGAGGGATCTCAATGGCAAGGAAGAATGCTTTGAGCTATACTAGGGTCTATCAGGGTGTACACAACCTACATCAAAGCAAGTCTTTGACCCATTCCACTTGATATCCCATTCCACTGAATCATTTTAATTGAAAATTAACACAGCTTTCTAGTCTGAGAAACCCAAAGTAGAGAAACCAAAGTTTTAGCTTCTGGGATCCTATTACTATGATATAGGAGAATGTAGGAGAAGATTATGTTCTTAGCACAAATTAAGATTATCTTCAAGCTAATGTCCACATATGATCTTTCCGTGACATGCTTACTTATAACTTTACTTCATTAACATATTATGAAGAACTGGTGGTTAAGGTCCCAAAAACTACTTTGCACAAAAAGAAGTTGGAAAAGGTCACCGAACTGATGCATATTGTTAATGGCACCAGTTGTAAAAGAGCGATCGTTAGGCAGACAAGTGCCACCAGCCAACTCTACTGAACATCTTGACACAATAAAGCATATATAAAATGCTGCACTATAGATAGTTTCTCTCACATAAAATCTGTATTAGCAATTGACCTTTACAAAAATGTCAGCCAGACATACTTTATTGGTGCTAAGGGAATTTATTTGATATTGATGCAGCACCTTACCTCTGATGGAAAACCTGCTTACAAAAAAAAATTGGTATTTTAATACCCAAGAGATGAAATTGGCAGCTGCAGATGTATGTAAATGACTAGTGATATTCGCCTTAAAGTAGTTCTCCACCTAAATTTACTTTTTAGGAAAATCTCATTATAAGCACAGGCTGCGATGGAGCAGAGAATGGTTCTGACTGCTGAAGAGCTCTCCTCTTGTCTACTAACAGTAAAGTGCCAGGTTTGATGTGACAGCTCCAGCCAGACTCATAAAATGTTCATTTTAATATCAGAAGGGAAAAGTTTTAAAAAATACAGTTATTCTGATATGGATTATTAGGGAAAGAACAACAGCCTCATCAGGCCTACTTTATAATGTACGCAATTTTTATTGTGAAATTTGGTGACCAATCCATTGTCTCGAGGTTTCAAGGTGAACACGAAACGCGGATAGTTTTAATTTTATAGCTGACTGGTTTACAACATATACTGTATGCTAGGAACAAATCATCCATGATCTACTACTGATTGTCCTACCCTAGAACCAGGAATTTCAGGGGTTCTGTGTTACTTCACTGGGTTCTAAAGCATCTGGCAACAAAAACATTTCTTGTAATTAATTTAATAAAATAAACTGTATTTTACAGAATTACCTTGTCTTTAAGACTCTTAAAGAAGAAATAATGTTTTCCCAAAGACAGAATTATGATCTTAACGGATAAAACAGTCCTGTTGTGTAATGATCACATACGCTCTTAACACATTAGGAAGCATGTGCTCATTCCATCAGCACAATCTGAACAAGGTCTTAAAGTAGTGTGTAATCCTTTATTTAATTAATATCCACTTATAAAAAATGGAATCGTAGAAATTTCTAATATCCATATATTTAAAATATTAGTCACATTCCTTTCTTTTACCTATATAGTTAACTCATCTGTACACAGTCGAATGGTACAGTCTTATGTGGCTCATCCATGGGCCAACATATTAGAACTGGTACACTCTGATATCGAAGACTAAATTGCTGAAGAGTGCGCACTTCTGCGCTGTATTTCTTTTTTTGTACAACATGTGGCACACCTCATGTTCTTTTATACAACTGCAAATGGTCGAAAAACCTCTAGAAAAAATTACATTTGTATGATGACTGCAATGGGATAATTTTTACAGGTTTATTGTATTGTTTCTCCAACATCAGTATTAATATAATTTATTGTCTGCTATGTAACTTTAACTGCTTTGTGATTGTTACACACCTATCCCGGGCTCTGCTTCCTTCATCTTGGTCCGCTGCATTCTGTTGTGCTCCACATCGGGTTTTGTCTCAGTGACTTCATCTCCCTAATGCTACTTAAGGCCCATTAGCACACACACCTGTGTCTTTGGATTGAGATTCAAGACTTTCGTTTAGTGTACTCCACCTTCTGTGCACACCGTGCTTTGACTTGCTTCCATCCCTGCTGAGTTCCACTTCATCTGTCCTGCTTCCTGAGTGTACCAAGTCCTCACTTCCCACGTGACTTTCTGCTTGCTGCACCAATGCCTGGGGTCAGTGTGCCCACCCGGATCTAAGGCTTAGAGGACCCATCTCACCAATTGAGCCTAAACAGTGGTATTTGTGGCCTTGAAAGGTAGTGGCCTTTAAGTTAGTGCCCAAGTGGCTACCAAGCATGAAGGTGAAAAAGGAAATCACCAGCTCAACTATGTTTCTAACTGGGGATTTTGGAGGGCCTGGAGCAGAAGCTGTTGCAAGGTGGTGATCGATTGGAAAAAGAGGTGGGGATGTCGAGCTCGATCCAAATGGGTTCAAATTAGCACTTTATTTCAAACATTTAAAATTTATAGAAGAGTAGTGAAAGGATACTGATCAACGCGTTTCAAAAGCTGCACGCATTCTTGATCATGACGAAATACCAACCCATCAAGCATACATAGATTTTAACCGAGTTCAGTACTTTATTCATTCATTCTAACTAGGTACTTGGTATTTGACATTTTCTATATAGGAATATGAATAGTGCTATTATTTTAAAGAGCAAATATAACAACATTTGATGAAATAACATTTCACAGTATACTTCACATGACTGCAGTTTGTGCTTCAGAACTACTTATTTGACTGTGATGGGGAATTGTAGACGCAAGTGAGTACTATTTGTAGTCAACCAATCGACCAGCATACACACATTTTCTTCCCTGTCCTATTCACTCAATGAACACTGAACGCCCACATGAATGCCCTGTTGTCACGAGTGTGTCAGAAGTGACAGACAGTTGCCCTGCAGTGGGTTGCAGGAGATCTCTACGTTTGGCATTACAGACATCTTCTTAGAGGCTGTCTCTAGGACCCAGCGGCTATCTTCCAATGGCTAATTAAAACCCTGGGCCTGGGTGCATAAATACCTGCTGTGTTCCAGAGGGAGGTGCCGACGATATTCATTACTCCTTGTGAAGGCTTTAGCAAGAGCAGTACTTCTTCCTCTCTGGAGCTTGAGGACGTGTGTGCAATTGTCTGGAGCCATCTTAAGCTAAGCAATTTCCCAGTTTGCCCTCCCTTGTTGTCTTTAGTGTTCAGTGGGGATCGACTAGTGCTCATCTCCTCCCTTTCCTAGCCATACGCCAGGGAAACACAGGATGAGGCACGCGTGTGGCGATTGGTGAAGAGCCAATATAGGGTCATTAGGGGAGGCAGGCTAGGCGGTCTCCACTCCCCCCTTTTCCTAGAGTCTGGGCTCCCTTCCCTCTTCCCTTTGTGTTGCACTACTAAGTCTTTCCCACACCTTGCATGACATTATCGCCGGCCGAGCACATTTTGAAAAGGAAAAATAAAAACTGACTATTTTTTTTTTCTCTCTGAGTGTTTGTGGGCGTGGACTTTTTTTTCCTTTCTCCCTTGGTATGGGTTCAGTTGCAGAGCTCGCAGAGCAGTTCCGCTGTCTCTGGAGGTGAATAACCTCCGCTGTGAGGTTCAGCAGCAGTATCAGTTACAGGTCGCCAATGTGGGGGTCTCTGCAGGTAAGCCTGTCCAGCCTGAACCCAAGGTTGCCCTCCCGGATAGGTTTTCAGGAGGTAGGGACAAGTTTTATATATTTAAGGAGGCATGCAAACTGTATTTTAAACTTCGTCCTTACCCCTCCAGAAATGAGGAGCAACGGATTGGTACTGTGATCTCTCTACTGCAGGGAAATCCTCAGTTGTGGGCGTTTTCCTCATCGCAGGACGCGGTTTGCCTCCAGTCTGTGGAGGGTTTTTTCGGGGCTCTGACCCTCATCTATGATGACCCTGACCGAGTCGCCTTGGCTAATTCTAGGCTACGTTGTCTTCACCAGGGGAATCGGTCAGTCGAGACATACAGTTCGGGATTCCATAGATGGGCAACGGATTCCAAATGGAATGACTCAGCCCTTAGAAGTAAATTTTGTGAGGGGCTTACTGAAAGGTTGAAAGATGCCTTGGCAGTATATGAAACCCCTCAGTCCTTGGAAGCTGCCATGTCGATTGCCATATGTCTTGATAGACGCCTTCGGGATAGACAGGTGAGACCACCTTCTCGGGGGCCTTCTTGTCGGGGTTGTGTACCTCTGCCGGGGGAGCGGTCTGGGGTTGAGCCAGTACTTGTGGAGGTGAAGGAACCCATGCAGTTAGGGGGTGTCTCTACATCATACATCTCCCTGGAGATTCGTAGGAAAAAAGGCATATGTTTTTTTTGTGGGAAAAAGGGACATTTTGTTGGGACCTGTCCTTCAATTCCTAAACAAAAGGAGACTCGATTAACTCTTGGTAGTCTGGAGTTGAATAAACAAGGGGTTCATTTGTACCAACCTGAAGTTCCCGCTTTGTCCTGTCAGCAGAGGTGGTGCTAGAGAGCAAAACCGACAAAAATTTCTGTGTTTGTTGACAGTGGAGCCGGAGTCAGCATGGTTGATGCTGAGTTTGTGAACACTCATGGTCTTGCTTGCTGTGCTTTAGCTGAACCTATTTCCATCTTTTCCATCGACTTGGCACCACTTGCACAGAAAGCATTTACTCAGATTGTACATAATGTAAAACTGAGGATGGGGTCAGTTCATTGTGAAATAATCGTTTGCTATGTCCTGGACAATCGTCCCACACCTATTGTTTTGTGTATTCTTTGGCTTGTTAAACATAATCCGTTAGTGGATTGGCAAACTGGGGAGATTACTGAATGGGGACATTACTGCCATGAGAACTGTTTAGATATTTCCCTTGCTAGAGTCTCTACAGAATTATTACCTGCTTTACTGTCTGGTTTTGAGGAAGTTTTTTCTGAGAGGGGGTGTCAGGATTTGCCTCCTCATCGTGCTTATGACTGTCCTATTAACCTGATCCCTGGAGCTAAACTACCGAAGTCCAGACTGTATAATCTTTCTGGCCCTGAGAGACAAGCCATGAAGGATTTAATTGCGGAAAGTCTGGAGAAGGGACATATCAGACCCTCATCTTCGCCCGTGGCGGCAGGGTTCTTCTTTGTGAAGAAAGAAGATGGAGGTCTACGTCCCTGTTTAGATTTCCGGGAAATAAATCAAATTACCATCCATGATCCATACCCTCTTCCTGATTCCTGATTTGTTTGCCAGGTTGTGGGAGCTAAGGTATTCTCCAAGCTGGATGTAAGGGGAGACTACAATCTGGTTAGAATCAGAGAAGGGGATGAATGGAAAACAGCGTTCAATACCCCGGAAGGACATTTCGAGAGTCTGGTTATGCTTTTTGGTTTGACCAATGCACCTGCGGTATTCCAGCATTTCATAAATCATATTTTCCATCATTTGGTGGGGAGGTTTGTGGTGGTCTATCTGGACGATATTTTGATTTACTCATCTGATTTTGTGACACATCAGGGGCATGTTAAGCAGGTATTCCAGATATTAAGGGATAACAAACTTTATGCCAAACTGGAAAAATGTGTTTTCGCTGTTCAGGAGGTGCAGTTTTTGGGGTACTTGTTGTCATCTTTGGATTTTCGGATGGATAAGGAGAAGATCCATGCAGCCCTTGAAAGTGTACGTCCCGAGAACCTGAAGGCTCTACAACGTTTTCTGGGCTTTACTAATTTTTACCGGAAATGTATCCAAAATTACTCTGTAATTGTGAAACCCCTTACTGACATTACTAAGAAGGGGTCTGATTCTTTCAAATGTTCGGATGCTTTGCTCCTGGCTTTTTTTTCCTCAAAGAATCATTTTGCCACTGCACCTATACTCAGTCAACCCGATGTTTCCCAACCCTTTATTGTGGAGGTTGATGCGTCAGATATCGGGGTTGGGGATGTTGTCTCAGGGTCTGTCCCCTGGTAAATGGCGTCCATGCGTCTTTTTTTCTAAAAAATTGTCTTCGGCTGAGAGAAATTATGACGTGGGTAATAGGGAACTTTTGGCGATCAAACTAGCGTTTGAAGAATGGCGACATTGGTTGGAGGGGGCTGTCCATCCTGTTACTGTTATTACTGACCATAAGGACCTGTCATATCTCCAGTCAGCTAAACGTCTCAACCCTAGGCAAGCCAGAAGGTCCTTGTTTTTTACTAGGTTCAATTTTGTTGTCACTTTTCGTCCAAGTGTCAAAAATATCAAGGCTCATGCTTTGTCCCGGAGCTTCCCTGATGGTGGTGACCATGAGAACCCTGCCCTGATATTACAGAAAGGAGTAGTCATTTCGGCACTTTATCCTGAACTGGAAGGTGAGGTGTTGGAGACTCAGGGGGACGCCCCTGCCTCCTGCCCTTCAGGAAGGTTATTAGTACCATCTGATGTGCGCCGCAAAGTAATTAAGAAACATCATAACTCTGTGCTTGCTGGGCATCCAGGTGGTAAGGCAACCGCAGACCTCCTCTCTCGTCGTTTTTGGTGGCCGGGCTTGCATCGGGATCTGATTGAAAACGTAGCTGCTTGTAGTATTTGCGCGCGTTCTAAGGTTTCGCATACCCGTCCGTCTGGTACTCTTCTTCTGCTACCTATCCCTAGTAGGCTATGGACACACTTGTCCATGGATTTTATTACTGACCTACTGGTTTCTGCAGGCAAAACGGTGGTTTTGGGGGCAGTAGATAGGTTCAGTAAAATGGTTCACTTCGTCGCATTGCCTGCGCTTTCAAATGCCAAGACACTTGCTCAGGTGTTCATAATGAGATTGTGAAGCTTCACGGGTTTCCCTCCGATATGGTGTCAGACCCAGTTTGTTTCCAAGTTCTGGAAGGCATTCTGTTCTTGACTGGGGGTGCAGCTGTCCTTTTCCTCTGCCTTCCACCCTAAGTTGAATGGACAGACCGAGCGTGTCAATTCGAATTTGGAGACCTACCTCAGGTGTTTTGTCTCTGAAAATCGGGAGGATTGGGCGTCTTAGTTACCGCTGGCAGAATTTGCCATTAATAATCATCGTCAAGAATCCACTGGCAGGTCACCGTTCTTCGGTGCATACGGTTATCTCCCACAGTTTGGTACCTTTAGTGGGGGAGGAGCTTCAGGAGTTCCTGAGGAGGAAGAGTTTGCTTCGTTGCTCAACTCGGTATGGCAGGGTGTTCTGAGTAATTTAAAGATCATGGGAGACAGGTATAAATGTATGGCTGACAGAAACCGCTTGCCAGGTCCGGACCTGAATGTGAATGAATTTATGTGGTTGTCTACCAGGAATATAAGATTGAAAGTTCCTTCTTGGGAACTGGGACCTAGGTTTATTGGTCCCTATAAAATAATCGCCGTCATTAACCCAGCAGCATTTCGTCTTGAACTTCCTCAGGCCCTTAAGGTTCACAACGTGTTCCATAGGTACTCATACCACATACTCAAGAAGTATGTGGAACCTCTTGAGCCCTCACCTCTACCACCGCCCCCAGTAATGGTTGATGGTAATCTGGAGCTCCAGATTTCGAGGATTGTAGATTCTCGTCTCCAACGTCGTTCTCTACAATGCTTGGTACATTGAAAAGGCTATGGTTCAGAGGAGAGGATGTGGGTTTCAGCATCAGAGGTGAACACTCCCTGGTTGGTTCGTTCATTCCACACCTCTTATCCTGAGAAACCTGGTCATGAGTGTCAAGGGGCCACTTGTAGAAGGGGGGGGGTACTGTCACGGGTGTGTCAGAAGTGACAGACAGTCGCACTGCAGTGGGTTGCATGAGATCTCTACGTTTGGCATTACAGACATCATCGTAGAGGCTGTCTCGAGGACCCAGCGGCTACCTTCCACTGGCTAATTAACACCCTGGCGTGGGTATATAAATACCTGCTGTGTTCCAGAGGGAGGTGCCGGCGATATTCATTACTCCTTGTGAAGGCTTTAGCAAGAGCAGTACTTCTTCCTCTCTGGAGCTTGAGGACATGTGTGCAATTGTCTGGAGTCATCTTGAGCTAAGCAATTTCCCCCTGTTTGTCCTCTCTTGTTGTCTTTAGTGTTCAGTGGGGATCGACTAGTGCTCATCTCCTCCCTTCCCTAGCCTTAGCCATATGACAGGGAAAGACAGGGCGAGGCACACGTGTGGTGACTGGTGAAGAGCCAACATAAGGTCGTTAGGGGAGACAGGGTGACATTAGACCAGCCTAGGAGGTCTCCACTCCCCCCTTTCCCTAGAGTATGGGCTCCCTTTCCCTCTTCCCTTTGTGTTCAACTAAGTCTTTACCACACCTTGCGTGACACCTGTGACCTAAGATAGCAAACTCATTTCAGGGTTACAATTCATGTCAGTGGTAGAAGCAGATGTATAGTGCTCTAATAATAACAATCTAGTAATAACATAAAATGCTACACGTGTCAACAAAAAATGATGAAAATAATAACTGAAAAACATTTTTACTTTGTAAGTTTATATTAAGTGTCTATACTTAAACGGGTTTTCTCAAGAACAAAAGTTCATTTTAATTAATAGATCCTTGAATAATAATAACTTCCACAATTGAATGTATTTAAATAAAATGTCCCTGTGCTGAGATAATCTTATAAAAGTTCCCCTGCTGTGTACTGTGTAATGGCTGTACAGGAACATGGTCTGATCATACCACATCTCCTGGGCAGGGGAGGAAGCAAAATCACAGCTGATTCTTTCTTTGAAGTAAAACATTGTTTAAAAACTGGCAGCAAAATGTTTTACCTCACAAAAAGAATCAGCTGTGATTCCCTGCTGTAATATCTGTATACTCTCTTTTGTGTCCTCCCCTGGCCAGGAGATGTGGTATGATCAGACCATGTTCCGTACACGGTCAGACACAGCCATTACACAGTGCACAGCAGGGGCACATTTATAAAATTATCTCAGTGCAGATCTATTGATTAAAATTAACATTTGTTTAAGTTAATTTTAACCCCTTTAAGAATGCCACTCACAATCTGACTGTATGTTCTCTTACTCCACTGTCCCCAGTCATGTATCCCACAGAAACCAAGCCAAGCTTAGATCTTGATTGTATGTATAATTTACTAATATGGGCACAGTACTGCTCCTAAACCTGGAAAGCAATATTTACAGCAATAATTTAGGACTGGATGGTTTCATACTTTTAGTTTTCTTCAAAAATGCCTGCTATCATTTTTCCTTTAAACGGGTTGTCCCATGAACTAAGTACAATGCTCCCCTGTTATGTACTATGTAAAGGCTATACGTATCATAACTCCAGGTCATAGGAGGAAGCAAAAGAGTATACAGAAAGAACATAAAGGGACTGCAGATGATTATTTTCTGTCAGATAACACATTTCCCTGTCTGTTTTCTCACAGGAGTGAATGTTTCTGCTGCATCTCCAGCACTCTGGGCTAATTATAAATCAAGTCAGTGACTTTCTCATGAGTACAGAGTGCTGGAGACGCAGCAGAAACACTGACTCCTGTGATAAAACAGGCAAGGAAATGTTTTACCTCACAGAAAGAATCAGCAGCGATCATATGCTATCCTCTTTACATTTACATTCTTTTGTTTCCTCTCTTGATCAGGAGCTGTGGTATGACCAGACCAAGTTCCTGCACAGTCAGACACAGCCATTGCACAGTACACAGCAAGAGCACATTTATAAGATTATCTCAGCACAGGAACATTTTTTTTACACATCCAACTGTGGAACTAATTATAGGGAGAGACTTGGCACTCCAGGGGAGTGGGCAGGAAAAAGCAGCCAGAAACCCACCTGTCTGACTAGTCTCCAATCTGGATCAGTCCCCGGCGGCTTTTAAAGTAAGTTTTTCTCTAAAACGCCACAATTTTTCAGAGTCAAACATGACTGGCTGAAATCATGCAGCCGTTGTATGAGACATGCTGACTGTGCATCATATATCAGCTGTCAAGTTCACTTACCAATGTTCATGGGACAATCTCTTTAATTCAAAAGAAAGGTATTACAGTAAAGACACTTTAATGCAGAATACTATAGTTGTAACATTTTTTTCACAAATGTTACCATAGGCTTTTACAAAAGAAGACAGAAATCCATACATACAAAAAAAAAAATACAACATGTGTGTATAAATTAAAAAGAAAAAGAAACTTGTGAAAAGAACATGAAAAACAGGGAGTTTTTACTAATAAAAAAACCCTGTGAAAATGCTATGTGGAATAGACCTAAGGGGGCAAAATCTGCTTGCATTTGCACCTCATGTGTATTATTGTAGAAGTGTTGTGAATGTGATTTTACAAAGCCCATTTACACTCTGTAGAGAAAATCCACAACGTTAATTGAGCAGCGCTGTGGAATTGAAATGCGCAAGTATGTTAATTTATGCAGTGGATGTTACGATGGATTTCAATTTAATTTCAATGAGTGAATATGCAGCTTAACTGCACCATTTTTGCCACATGATCTGCAGCAATATTTACCATTGCGAATATCTCTGCGGCATTTTTGTGGCAAGAGGACCACAGAAGAAATGTATAATACATGTACTTGTGTCTTCAGGTTTAATACCTTGAATCATCAAGTAGGCTGGAGAAAGCATAAGTCATAGTTGTTGTGATTATATCTAGAATACTGTATCTACCTAAAGATTACACCAATATCCCAGTGCTACAGCAGTGGCTATACATGTGAACCCCATAAATGCATGACATCTGCACAGTTTGAATCTTGCATTGCCACAGTAGATCAAATCTAAATTAACCCTCCAAATTGTCCATCAGTTTCTGCACAGTGCTCCCAGAATTACATATCTATTACAGGCAATAAGTACTCCTTAAATAGTCCATGAGTATCAGCATAGTGTTCACGAGCACCACAAAAACAATAGTAGTCAATGAGAACTGCTGGTCAACATATTAAAGGCCTCCATACACATTCGATAGCTGTCTGACGAACATTTGTTCATCTGACAGCTGCTGCCTTCCTTGGCTCCCCCATACATAGGAACGTTCAGCTTGGACGGCCGAGCATTCCTGTGTTCTCTAACAACAGAACTGCTGCCAGACTCCACTGGCAGCAGCTTATCGCAGAGCTGAAGGAAAGGATTGGCCTTTGAAATTCAACAGGTCGGATCATTCGCTCTCCCAACATCATCAATTGGGGAAACGTCAGGAGGCTGCCATATATATTATACTCTCAGACAATCCTGCTAATATTGACAGGTTTGGCCAAATTTAGATTAATGTGTATGGGGGCCTTTCCCCAGAATGGCTTATCAATGACTGTACGGAAGCACCTGAAATACGCCACCTGTACTGACTTTCCTATCTTCCTAGAAATGCTCATCAACACTAATAGTTTACATTCCAGAATTGTGTATCACTACCTACCCCGAGCTCCACAAAATTATCCAACTATATACCTTTCCACCTAGAATAGCTCCCCAGAATTATGTATTAACACCACAAGGACCGAGACCACTAGAATCATGCATCAATACTAGAATAATCCATAAAATTCGGCAGGTAGATGAGTACATCAACACATATATAGAGCTCTCCACAATTACCCAGTAAGCACGCCCCAGTTGGAAGAACCATTCTTCAGCACCTGCAATGTTTCTGTAACGGGTCTGGGAGGCGGAACCTCTGAGCAACTTATACAAGGGGGCGGTCCTTGTAAGGAAGCGGGTGGCGACCAGGGAAGACAGGCAGGCAGTCACAGCAGGTGACCGGGACAGTCTCTGGGTAAACGGGCAGGAGGTCACGGCAAGTGACCGGGACAGTCTCTGGGTAAACGGGCAGGAGGTCACAGCAAGTGACCGGGACAGTCTCTGGGTAAACGGGCAGGAGGTCACGGCAAGTGACCGGGACAGTCTCTGGGTAAACGGGCAGGAGGTCACAGCAAGTGACCGGGACAGTCTCTGGGTAAACGGGCAGGTACGACCTGTGACGGCTGAGCCTCCAGGTAGGCTAGCAGGCAGATGGCAGATGAGTGCTCCCAGGTGAGCAGGCGAGAGTCTCTGGATAAGCAGGTGGTCACAGCATGTGACGGCGGAGCCTCCAGGTAGGCTAACAGGCAGGTAGCAGATGAGCACTCCCAGGTGAGCGGGCAAGAGTCTCTGGACTGGCAGGTGGTCACGGCACGTGACGGCGGAGCCTCCAGGTAGGCTAACAGGCAGGTAGCAGATGAGCGCTCCCAGGTGAGCGGGCAAGAGTCTCTGGACTGGCAGGTGGTCACAGCACGTGACGGCGGAGCCTCCAGGTAGGCTAACAGGCAGGTAGCAGATGAGCGCTCCCAGGTGAGCGGGTTAGCTGGTCCATAGACAGACTGACAGGAGTCGGAAGGCAGACCGTCGGACCTCAGGCTAGCAAATGGGTAAGCAGATAACAGGCAGGAATCCGACAGCAAACTGGCAGGAAACTGGCAGGTAACTGGAAACGGGACCTGAGGGCTGAAGCAGAGTAGTGAACAGTGCAACAACATTGCTCGGGCACCTCCATTTTGGAGGAGGTGCCTTATATATGGAGGGATCCTCCGGCCATTGGCCGGGGACTCCTTAGGGCGACGCGCGCGGCCCCTTTAAGAGAGGGGGAGCGCGCGCGCGCCCTAAGCACAGTGACCGGGGGAGAGCGGGCGCTGCAAGCAGAGCGGGAGGAAGCCGCCGGGCACGGAGCAGAGAGGTGAGGGGAACAGCGTCCCTGCCTAGCAGGAGGCAGGGACACCGACGCTACAGTTTCCCTCCCTTGGCCCTCAATGCAGGCACAAAGCTTCCCAGAATTTCCCCCCAATGCCTCCAATAAGTTCCATAGAGTCATCCATACATGCACTAATCTCCTTCAATTATACACCAATATCTTCTCTGAGCTCTAGTAATGTTAATCTGCACTGAATGAAGACAGAAAAATGATAATTTAATGTATTTCTATCCAGAGACAATAAGTAAATTTACAGGAAACAGACAATACTCATTCTGCGTACACAAGGCCTTTCCACTAATGTAATCTATCATGCTTGTGTCTAGTGTATTGTCAGAAACAAGATGATTTTTCTGTGTCAATGTAAATGACCAATACCATTTGTCAGACATAAAACTGATATTTTTTTCAGTGCCAAATATGCTAGGACTGTAGGATGTACTAACCAGGGCCTGTATATCAGACACAAACATGGTGGGTACACTTCCGACCATGAAATATAAGCCCAATGCAATCACTGACGAGGTCCAAAATGTACAAGTGTTGTTTCTGGGAAAGCCGGGAGGATCTGTTTAAAACCCTTTTAGATTCCTAAATGATAATGTCTGTAATTCTGCAGCAAGACCTAAGCCATAGTTGCCTTGAGAATTTATTGGTAGGAGAGTGAGTTTTACATTATCAATCATTTTACATGTGCTAGAATATGGTATAGGTATTTTCTCAAAAACTGAGATCTCTGTTGAAATGAATGGAAACCTTTAGAAGAAGTGTTGGATTTCTTTTTGGTATTCCTATCTCAATATAGGAATTCCTTATCCTTGTGTAATCCAAGAAGACTTTTGTAAAAAGAAAATTGGTTTCATGACTGGACCAAATTATAAAAAAATAACAATATAAATGTGACGCTAGTCACTACTCACGGATAAGCCGTGAGGCTGGGTAGTCAAGAAAACTAAGGTCAAACGCCAAGAGACTACGTCATAGATAGTGGAGTGAGACAAAAGCGTAGTCAAGAAACAGTCCAAGGTCAATATTCCAAGAATGATCACGACAAAAGGGCTAGGCAAACGGATGGTCAAAACAAATCCTAGGTCGAGTAGCAAAGATCAGAATACCAGACAAGGAGCACAGAGAAAACACACACCTCATGAGCAAAGCTACAATTGGGAACTGTGAGGAGCTGCCCACTTACTAAAGACTATGATACTTTTCCAGCAACGGACCACCATTTTTGTCAATATTATTATTGTGTTTTATTAGTGATTTACTTGTTATGTTTTATATAGTTCTGCTAACTTGTCAGTATGTGCACTAGATTCACTTGTAAAATGTCCAGCATTCCACGAATCTGTATCTCAGGATATCTGTATTTCAGGAGTATCTAACCATTGTTCCAACAGCCAATAATCTCATTATGTGTATGTAGATTGTAGACACAGTGGAGCCGTCACCACAGGGGGTCTTACATGCAGTCTCAGATGAAGGTTTCTAGAATATTCTTCATTGTTTTTAGCTAACAGTAAATGCTTAAGGGGGAGGGGGATCACTTCTGACCTGGGAGGGGACTGATCCCAGTGAAAGAAAGGACAGACATGTTTTAGTCAGACTTGTGTGGAACGATTGAAGGAAGAGGATGGAGACCGTGGACTTGGAAGGATGGATTGATAAACATGTTACCATTATGGACTATGTCGTTTGGATTTAAACTTTCTTAAAAGGACTGCTGCTGCTGGATACCTGTGCGTTCATCGTTTTATCTGCCGTCAAGAGGATCATGGACTGTGGCTACAGACTATACTGGCTGGAAATACGAAATCTGTGGGCCAACCAAAAGTTGGGAGACAGTGAGTATGGCTTTATACAAAGCCAGTGTAACTACTGAACTCAGATTGGGAACTTGAGGACTGAGAGAACTGTATTTTGGTCATTTACCTGGAATTGCTTTATTACCATGGCTGTGATCAATAAAATATTGTTGCATCGTTAACCTGCCTAGGTGATTACTTACAGCCCACAACCTCAGATTTTTACAAGTGGTGGCAGCGGTGGGATCACCTATCTCTGTACAGTATACCAGGGAAAGTTACTGAGCAGTGACTTGGCAGAAGAGATGGCTGACTCCATCTACAAGAGGCTCAAGAAGCAGGAGCTGAGAACTCCTTGCTCTGGGAGAGAGCTAGAGTGGTTGCCAGAGGATAACCGTGCGACCCTAATACAACGCTTGGACGAATGGGACCGTGAACAGCCACAGGAGGAGGTCAGTTCAGACGTGGAGGAGGGCATCTCCGTGGAGTACCACAGCTCAAGGCTGTCATCCAGATGGCAGAGGATCAACCAACTGAGTTGAGGCGGCTGCTGGACGCGCTAAGAGAGCGGGCCACGGAGATGGAGCGGGCGGCAGTGTTAAGCAAATATCTGGGTGTGCATGTAGCGATACTCCCACCCGCCCCAGTGCAGAGGACAATGGATAACAGGAGAGAGGGGCCCACATCTTTATGGTACCGAGATATACCACAGTTTAATGAGGACACCTCAAATATTGATGAACATCTCCAGTTATTTGAGAACCTCTGTATGCTGCATGAGGTGTCAATCGGTGACTGGCCCAGATTTTTGAGCACTGGCCTGACCGGAAATGCAAGAGAAGCTTTTAAACTTGTCTTCGGTGGATCAGAGATGTTACTCTACCATTCACAGTGCTTTACAAGAGAGGTATGCCGTCACGCCGGAAACCTACCGGAGGAAGTTTCGGGAGACTGACAAGCCCACTGCACACACACATCGGGAGTTTGCCAACACGCTACGTACGGCATGCACTTGGTGGATAGAAGGACTGGGGGCTCGAGAAGCAGAACATGTAATGGACATAATCATGCTGGAACAAATTATGTCAAAGCTCCCAGGTAATTTAAAAGAATGGGTGGCAGATAGAAAGCCATTCAGCCTGGATGAGGTTGCCAGACTGGCTGATGATTGGTCTGACAATCGACCCGGGCAACGTGGAAGTACAGCCCCAGTGAGTCGGGAACCAGGGCTTACACGGATGCCAGTGAGACCCATGGACCACCGAGAGGAGGCACAGCAGGGATTTTGGACTTCATAAAGAGGGGGAGGTTTCCCAAGCCCCCAAGCACGGCCCACAGGTACTTGGGGGTTGGGAAAGAACAGGTATCCAGCATCAGCAGTTTTTTTAAGGTCTCAGATGAAGGCTTCTAGAATATTCTTCATTGTTTTTAGCTAACAGTAAATGCTTAAGGGGGAGGGGGATCACTTCTGACCTG
The DNA here is from genome assembly GCF_046119375.1 of Phyllobates terribilis. Classification (NCBI taxonomy): domain Eukaryota; kingdom Metazoa; phylum Chordata; class Amphibia; order Anura; family Dendrobatidae; genus Phyllobates; species Phyllobates terribilis. The sequence continues at coordinate 810,877,897 of NW_027362761.1, forward strand.
GGAGGGGACTGATCCCAGTGAAAGGACAGACATGTTTTAGTCAGAGTTGTGTGGAAGGATTGAAGGAAGAGGATGGAGACCGTGGACTTGGAAGGATGGATTGATAAATATGTTACCATTATGGATTATGTCATTTGGATTTAATCTTTCTTAAAAGGACTGCTGCTGCTGGATACCTGTGCCTTTATCGTTTTATCTGCCGTCTAGAGGATCATGCACTGTGGCTACAGACTATACTGGCTGGAGATACGAAATCTGTGGGCCAACCAAAAGTTGGGAGACAGTGAGTATGGTCTTATACAAAGCCAGTGGAACTACTGAACCCAGATTGGGAACTTTAGGACTGAGAGAACTGTATTTTGGCCATTTACCTGGAACTGCTTTATTACCATGGCTGTGATCAATAAAATATTGTTGCATCGTTAACCTGCCTAGGCGATTACTTACAGCCCACAACCTCAGATCTTTACAGCAACAATCAAATTCAGAAAGCTGGCTAAATAGCCAGGTAGTTACTCTGGGCAGGAAACACACGGATGAAGCCCCGGCACACCCCAGTTCTGATTGGACAGCTAAACTGTCACTCCAAACACTGACAGCTTAGCACGCCCCATTCCTAGACTGGACTGCAGAATTGTCTTTCACTGCATCCAGACACTCAGATAGGAGGAATTATGACAATAATAAAGCATATTTTTATATTAATTATCCAAAAGCAGCAATTACATTAATGATGAATTTATCTTACAAATGAGCCTCCAGAAAATGCAGCTTGAGTGGAGCTGTACTAAGTAAGACTTTTAGTTATTTTACACATGCGAGTGGTAGATAGTGCCATGCTGCGGCAAGGCACATTACAGACGGCCTATAGGGATGATATCACGTTATGGTGCAGAATAAATTCTAAAATAAAAAACTAGAAGCTGACTTGTCATTGGATTAAGAATACATGTTATAAATGGCTAGTGACAAGACATGCACATTTCATTTTACAGGTTATTAAAACAGTTACTGCAGCATATAGAGACAGCTTGTTTAACATGTTGGCCGAAGAAAAAGTGCTGCATTGCGATTAGATGCTACTCTGAAGCTCTGCAAACTATTAACACAATATATTCTGCCTGCTATATTCTACCTGGTCATAGCTACCAATGCTGGTAAGCTAGATAGACACGATAGATAGACACGATAGACACGATAGATAGATAGATAGATAGATAGATAGATAGATAGATAGATAGATAGATAGATAGATAGATAGATAGATAGATCGACAGTGGGTACAGAAAGTATTCAGACCCTTTTAAATTTTTCACTCTTTGTTTTCATTACAGCCATTTGGTAAATTCTAAAAAGTTCATTTTTTTCTCATTAATGTACACTCTGCACCCCATCTTGACTGAAAAAAAACAGAAATGTAGAAATTTTTGCAAATTTATTCAAAAAGAAAAACTGAAATATCACATGGTCATAAGTATTCAGACCCTTTGCTCAGACACTCATAAGTCACATGCTGTCCATTTCCTTGTGATCCTCCTTGAGATGGTTCCACTACTTCTGAAGTCCAGCTGTGTTTAATTAAACTGATAGGACTTGATTTGGAAAGGCACACACCTGTCTATATAAGACCTCACAGCTCACAGTGCATGTCAGACCAAATGAGAATCATGAGCTCAAAGGAACTGCCCAAGGAGCTCAGAGACAGAATTGTGGCAAGGCACAAATCTGGCCAAGGTTACAAAAGAATTTCTGCATTACTCAAGGTTCCTAAGAGCACAGTGGCCTCCATAATCCTTAAATGGAAGAAGTTTGGGACCAACAGAAGTCTTCCTAGACCTGGCCGCTCAGCCAAACTGAACAATCATGGGAGAAGAGCCTTAGTGAGAGAAGTAAAGAAGAACCCCAAGATCACTGTGGCTGAGCTTCAGATATGCAGTAGGGAGATGGGAGAAAGTTCCACAAAGTCAACTATCACTGCAGCCCTCCACCAGTTGGGCCTTTATGGCAGAGTGGCCCGACGGAAACCTCTCCTCAGTGCAAGACATATGAAAGCCCACATAGAGTTTGATCAAAAACACATGAAGGACTCCCAGACTATGACAAATAAGATTCTCTGGTCTGATGAGACAAAGATAGAACTTTTTGGTGATATTTCTAAGCGGTGTGTGTGGAGAAAGCCAGGCACTGCTCATCACCTGCCCAATACAATCCCAATAGTGAAACATGGTGGTGGCAGCATCATGCTATGGGGGTGTTTTTCAGCTGCAGGGACAGGACAACTAGTTGAAATTGAAGGAAACATGAATGCGGCCAAGTACAAAGATATATCCTGGATTAAAACTTCTTCCAGAGTGCTCTGGACCACAGACTTGGCCGAAGATTCACCTTCCAACAAGACAATGACCCTACGCACACAGCTAAAATAACAAAGGAGTGGCTTCAGAACAACTCTGTGACCATTCTTGACTGGCCCAGCCAGAGCCCTGACCTAAACCCAATTGAGCATCTCTGGAGAGACCTGAAAATGGCTGTCCACCAACGTTCACCATTCAACCTGACGGAACTGGAGAGGATCTGCAAGGAAGAATGGCAGAGGATCCCCAAATCCAAGTGTGAAAAACTTGTTGCATCATTCCCAAGAAGACTCGTGGCTGTACTAGCTCAAAAGGGTGCTTCTACTCAATACTGAGCAAAGGGTCTAAGTACTTATGACCATGTGATATTTTAGTTTTTCTTTTTTAATAAATTTGCAAAAATTTCTACATTTCTGCTTTTTCAGTCAAGATGGGGTGCAGAGTGTACTTTAATGAGAAAAAAAATAAACTTTTTGGAATTTACCAAATGGCTGTAATGAAACAAAGAGTGAAAAATTTAAAGGGGTCTGAATACTTTCCGTACCCACTGTATGTATACATATACATATATATATACAAATATATATATATATATATATATATATATATATATATATACACACACACAGTACAGACCAAACGTTTGGACACACCTTCTCATTTAAAGATTTTTCTGTATTTTCATGACTATGAAAATTGTACATTCACACTGAAGGCATCAAAACTATGAATTAACACATGTGGAATTATATACTTAACAAAAAAGTGTGAAACAACTGAAAATATGTCTTATATTCTAGGTTCTTCAAAGTAGCCACCTTTTGCTTGGATGACTGCTTTGCACACTCTTGATATACAGCAACGGGGATTGTAGAAATAACTACACAAAAGTAAATATAAATACAAGCAGGTGTAGTGCTATAGGAACTTAAAACTTAACGTTTATTACCATTAAATAAAATATGTGCAAAATGCAAGGACCTAAAACCACAGTTTGACTGTCTGTGATATAGAATAGCCAAAAAAAAAAAAAAAATTCACTGTGCGGTTCTGGACCTATGAAGTATTTTCAGCTTTTTTACCACTGGGGCAGAATGGACGCGGTTATATATACCGCGGTACATATGGTATGTGCCTGGATGAGTGTCAGCTACTATATGCTTTGGACACTTGCCCCGGTCTGGGGTACCTATGGATGGGAGTTTTCTATGGTGCCATCCAACGTAGGATGTCAATTGGCGATCCTGCGTGCCCCCTGGCTGTCGCTCCGTTGTGTGCGATTTCATCATGTCTATAACGCGCACACCGGAATTGACGCTTGCGTGTCACGGCCGGCATCTGCGTTCCACATACCGGATGTCAGGTGACCGGAACCGGAAGTGACACGATTATGAACAGAGCGCGATCAGGATTCAAAACAGGATCTATTAGAACGTTAAGTAGCGCTGTCTGGTGAATGAGCTGCGCGATTTTGGGCAGCGTGCATACCGCATGTCCTCTTCCCTTTTCCCCTGATGAATAACTAAGGCTAAGAAACGCGTCGGGAGCGGCATCTGGGGAGCGGTATTTGGCTGGTGACCTCATGAGTTTCGGTCCACCTCCATCATATGGAGCCCCCTCTGAAGTCTGAGAGCAGGAACAGATATCAAAACTGGTGAGGATGTTCCATTTTTATACATAACAAAGTTAAATGGTCACCACTGGTAGGGCGAGTGTTTTCATGTTCCCATATCTCAGGGCGAGTGTTTTCATGTCCTCATTTTTTTGGGGTACAATAAGTTGATATAGTGTACCGTGGGCTCCACTATTTCTTATTGCCATTTTTTCCTTGGTTTGTGTTAGAGATACAATATGCTTATATGACATATATTTATATCTCTGGAAGCAACAATATATGGAAGTTTTTTTTGGCTATTCTATATCACAGACAGTCAAACTGTGTGGTTTTAGGTCCTTGCATTTTGCACATATTTTATTTAATGGTAATAAACGTTAAGTTTTAAGTTCCTATAGCACTACACCTGCTTGTATTTATATTTGCACACTCTTGGAATTCTCTTGATGAGCTTCAAGAGGTAGTCACCGGAAATGGTTTTCATTTCACAGGTGTGCCCTGTCAGGTTTAATAAGTGGGATTTCTTGCCTTATAAATGGGGTTGGGACCATCAGTTGTGTTGTGCAGAAGTCTGGTGGATACACAGCTGATAGTCCTACTGAATAGACTGTTAGCTGCTTTTTTCTTGCCATAATACAAATTCTAAGTAAAGAAAAACGAGTGGCCATCATTACTTTAAGAAATTAAGGTCAGTCAGTGCGAAAAATTGTGAAAACTTTGAAAGTGACCCCAAGTGCAGTTGCAAAAACCATTAAGCGCTACAAAGAAACTGGCTCACATGAGGACCGCCCCAGGAAAGGAAGACCAAGAGTCACCTCTGCTTCTGAGGATAAATTTATCCGAGTCACCAGTCTCAGAAATCGCAGGTTAACAGCAGCTCAGATTAGAGACCAGGTCAATGCCACACAGAGTTCTAGCAGCAGACACATCTCTTCAACAACTGTTAAGAGGAGACTTTGTGCAGCAGGCCTTCATTGTAAAATAGCTGCTAGGAAACCACTGCTAAGGACAGGCAACAAGCGGAAGAGACTTGTTTTGGCTAAAGAACACAAGGAATGGACATTAGACCAAGGAAATCTGTGCTTTGGTCTGATGAGTCCAAATTTGAGATCTTTGGTTCCAACCACCGTGTCTTTGTGCGACGCAGAAAAGGTGAACGGATGGACTCTACATGCCTGGTTCCCACCGTGAAGCATGGAGGAGGAGATGTGATGGTGTGGGGGTGCTTTGCTGGTGACACTGTTGGGGATTTATTCAAAATTGAAGGCATACTGAACCAGCATGGCTACCACAGCATCTTGCAGCAGCATGCTATTCCATCCGGTTTGCGTTTAGTTGGACCATCATTTATTTTTCAACAGGACAATGACCCCAAACACACCTCCAGGCTGTGTAAGGGCTATTTGACCAAGAAGGAGAGTGATGGGGTGCTACGCCAGATGACCTGGCCTCCACAGTCACCAGACCTTAACCTAATTGAGATGGTTTGGGGTGAGCTGGACCGCAGAGTGAAGGCAAAAGTGCCAACAAGTGCTAAGCATCTCTGGGAACTCCTTCAAGATTGTTGGAAGACCATTTCCGGTGACTACCTCTTGAAGCTCATCAAGAGAATTCCAAGAGTGTGCAAAGCAGTCATCCAAGCAAAAGGTGGCTACTTTGAAGAACCTAGAATATAAGACATATTTTCAGTTGTTTCACACTTTTTTGTTAAGTATATAATTCCACATGTGTTAATTCATAGTTTTGATGCCTTCAGTGTGAATGTACAATTTTCATAGTCATGAAAATACAGAAAAATCTTTAAATGAGAAGGTGTGTCCAAACTTTTGGTCTGTACTGTATGTATATATATACAGTGGTGTGAAAAAGTGTTTGCCCCTTCCTGATTTCTTATTTTTTTGCATGTTTGTCACACTTAAATGTTTCAGATCACAAAACAAATATAAATATTAGACAAAGATAACACGAGTAAAGACAAAATGCAGTTTTTAAATGAAGGTCTTTATTATTATGGAAAAAAGAAATCCAAACCTTCAGGGCCCTGTATGAAAATGTGATTGCCCTCACCCCTAAAAAACATAAATTAACTGTTTTGTGATCTGAAACATTTAAGTGTGACAAACATGCAAAAGAATAAGAAATCAGGAAGGGTGCAAACACTTTTTCACAACACTGTATATATATATATTATATATATATTTATATACACGCACTAATTAGTCATATTATTAAATCCATCGACGAGTTAAAATAGGCAAGTGAACCGTAAGAACACTGGCCAAAAAGCGGCATTAAAATACCTGTTTTAATGGCCTCTTAAACAGGCCGACAACACTTTCAGATGCGTACAAAACGATCAGGGTTATGAATGATTAGGAAAAATAAAGGATTGGTTTGAGGGTTATGACAAAAAGTTCAAGGTCATGACTTGTCATAAAATTTCCCAGATTTCAATCAAATCGAGTATCTGTTGGATGTACTGGAAAACTAAGTCTGACATATTAACCAAATGTTGTATAGGTTCTCATCATGCCACCATAACAGCTCCAACCCATGGATGGCATTGACTCCACAAGACCAGTGAAGGTGTCCTGTGGAATCTGGCAGTAAGAGCTTGTAATTTCATGCATGCTTTGCACTTTCTATCTGAATACCTTTATTGAAAAGCTTAGCATGAGGAAAATAATTTAGAAGGTGTGTATAATACTGTCAACAATATGAGTAATATTAGATGTACCAGTATTTGCTCAAGTATCTATGCACATATTGTGAACCTGCAGAGATATTTTCCTTGAGCTGGAGTCACCGCTGCGGGATCCCACCCAAGTCTATTGGCAGTTATTGTTTAATGCTCTTACCAAAAGATAAATATACTACTCCTCAAAAGCTAATACCACGTTTAATCCATATGAAACAGGCTTAGTGAACGCTTCCGGCCCTTAGAAATATACAAACAAATCTTTTTTTTCTATCATGTATTGACAATGAAGATTTTATTCTTCGAATCTCCTTATCTGTCATAGACCACCCCAATGATACAAATCTCCACATAATCTTCTTAAACAAAGGCACATAATGAGTTCTTAGGAAGCAGCAGGGACTTGTTTGCCCAAGGAATTCCCTGAGTTCACTGTACAACAAAACCGATGAAAGTCATCTTTTAATTTTAATTAATTTAATATTTGATTATTATTTGGCTCTTTTATTTCTAATGTGGAGTGCACTTGGCCCCACTGGGCAAGAATCAGGGGCGGACACAGACTGTAGTGGGCCCCTGTGCAAGAAATTTTGGGGGGCCCCCCCCGCCCTTCATAAGGCAACAAAGTTATGTAAACATAACCCCCCATGTGCATCTCTCACCCCCCCATGTGCAGCTCTCATCCCACCCATGTGCAGCTCTCACCCCCCGTGCATCTCTCATCCCCCCATGTGCATCTCTCATCCCCCCCATGTGCATCTCTCATCCCCCCCATGTGCATCTCTCATCCCCCCATGTGCATCTCTCATCCCCCCCATGTGCATCTCTCATCCCCCCCATGTGCATCTCTCACCCCCCCATGTGCATCTCTCACCCCCCCATGTGCATCTCTCACCCCCCCATGTGCATCTCTCACTCCCCCCCATGTGCATCTCTCATCCCCCCCGTGCATCTCTGATTCCCCCCACTCCTAGTTAATTAATTGTATTTAAAAAAAATAAAACTTGTTATACTTACCCCCATGCAATCCCTGCAGAATCCTGGTGCTCGTCCACGTCGCTGCCACCAGGTTCTCCTGACGTTCGGCCATGTGACGGCGCCACATACATAGCCATCAGCTTTTGTTTTGGCCAAAAGATTTTTAAAGCCGCCACCACGATAAGGTAGACTCTTCTGGGCAGGCCCTACTCTAACCTATTAAAATTTTCTTAAAATATCCAATACTCTTTTTAGATATATTTTTATTTAGTTTTCTTTAAGGGAATGTGTCATATACATTTTTTTTTTAAATGACCAATAATACCACATACAGGGAATACCGCCACACCATGACCAGACCACATATTACCACAACATAGTGACCGAATAATACCACACAGAAGGGAGAAAAACTGCCACACCATGACCAGACCACATATTACCACTACATTACTAATATTACCACCACATTACTAATATTACCATAAGTGTCATTATACACGGGAGCTCTATACATGGTATGTATAACGTAAGTGTCCAGGTAATCTAGTGATCACCAGTGAAATTATACACAGGAGCTCTGTATATAGTGTCAGTGTACAGGTAATACAGTGACATTATACACAGGAGCTCTGTATATAGTGTACAGGTAATACAGTGATCATCAGTGACATTATACACAGGAGCTCTGTATATAGTGTCAGTGTACAGGTAATACAGGGATCACCAGTGACATTATACACAGGAGCTCTGTATATAGTGTCAGTGTACAGGTAATACAGTGATCACCAGTGAAATTATACACAGGAGCTCTGTATATAGTGTCAGTGTACAGGTAATACAGTGATCACCAGTGACATTATACACAGGAGCTCTGTATATTGTGTCAGTGTACAGGTAATACAGTGATCACCAGTGACATTATACACAGTGTACATGTAATAGACTGACTCACTGGTGACGTCTCTAGGTGAAGTCCTTCATCTTCGCTTTTCTCCTTCATCCAGCACAGACCGCCATCACGTCTTCCAGCCAGGACTCGTCTCTGCATAAAATAACACAGTTATCTAGAGCACATTCCCCAACTTCTACATTACGCAGCTGAATACAGACGTGCATCCACCATCAATATATGGTTAGTTATTAGGCAACCTACCATTCCAAATATAAATTGTAATCCACCACTGTGCCCCCATTAACTGTAAATAGGCACTTAATATATAATTTAATTAGAACCTCTACTCTTTCCGCCAATTTGTTACCAGTCACACTCCTGCATCCGCAACGCCCCCTACTCTATACTTCCTGCTCCCCGCATTCAATATTTACATGCACCCCCTGCCCCAATTCATTATATCATGTCCGTGCTCTCCCCACCCCATCATCATTTATCATTTACTCTCCCGGACCCCACATTCGTTATGTGCAGCTCATTATCCCCCTACTCCCAATTCCCCCATGTGCAGCTCTCAAACCCCCCCATGTGCAGCTCTCATCCCCCTCCATGTGCCCCTCTCTCACCCCCTCCCCCCCACATGTGCCCCTCTCTCATCCCCCTCCCCCACATGTGCCCCTCTCTCATCCCCCTCCCCCACATGTGCCCCTCTCTCATCCCCCTCCCCCACATGTGCCCCTCTCTCATCCCCCTCCACCACATGTGCACCTCTCTCATCTCCCCCCACATGTGCATCTCCCATCTCCCCCCCCCACACATGTGCATCTCCCATCTCCCCCCCACACATGTGCATCTCCCATCTCCCCCACACATGTGCATCTCCCATCTCCCCCCCCCACACACGTGCATCTCCCATCTCCCCCCCCACACACATGTGCATCTCCCATCCCCCCCCCACATGTGCATCTCCCATCCCCCCCCCCCACATGTGCATCTCCCATCCCCCCCCACATGTGCATCTCCCATCCCCCCCCACACACATGTGCATCTCCCATCCCCCCCACACACACATGTGCATCTCCCATCTCCCCCCCTACACACATGTGCATCTCCCATCTCCCCCCCCTACACACATGTGCATCTCCCATCTCCCCCCCCACACACATGTGCATCTCCCATCTCCCCCCCCACATACATGTGCATCTCCCATCTCCCCCCCCACACACATGTGCATCTCCCATCTCCCCCCCCACACACGTGCATCTCCCATCTCCCCCCCCCCACACACATGTGCATCTCCCATCCCCCCCCCCCACACACATGTGCATCTCCCATCCCCCCCCCCCACACACATGTGCATCTCCCATCTCCCCCCCCACACACACACATGTGCATCTCCCATCTCCCCCCCCCACACACATGTGCATCTCCCATCTCCCCCCCCACACACACACATGTGCATCTCCCATCTCCCCCCCCCCCACACACACACACACACACACACACACACACACACATGTGCTTCTCCCATCTCTCCACTCCTAGTTAATTGTATTTTAAAAAAAATTAAACTTGTTATACTTACCCCCATGCGATCCCTGCAGAATCCTGGCGCTCGTCCAAATCGCTGACAGCAGGTTCTCCTGACTTCCGGCCATGTGACGGCACCGTCACATGACCGGAAGTCAGGGGAATCATGAAGGCGCTGCTGCAACAGCGCAGCTCAGCGCTGAAATGTCCCGGACCCGGCGCATAGCATGGGGCCGGGGGCCCCATGAGGAGAGAGACGCACAAGAGGGGGGCCCCCGAGGGGGCCCCTACCGGCCGGGCCCCATACTGGAGTCAGGGCAGTCATGCCCTGATGGCGGCCCTGCTGGAGGCTGGAGGGGCCCCCTCTCCCTCGGGGCCCCCGTTCAATGAACCGGCTGCACGGGCGGTAGTTCCGCCCCTGGAATCATTTTCAGCAGTATTGACCATCTAACTGCATATAAGACATATATAGCATTTATCATAAATGTAAAAATTTTCCCAAAGTAGTAAGTCACAAGTAAAAACTTCTGGTGCCCATTTTTAAAAAAATGACAACAGGAAGATTAGCCATGCCAGTTGGCACATTTCAATTAGTTTCTGATCAAAAAGCCAAAATGACAATTAAAAGCATAAAGCAAACATAAGTAATACATTCTGGATACAGTTTTCTAAAACCCAACTACTTGAGAAAACATGAAAATTTAGGCATGACTATAATCTGTTTTATATAACTTGTTAGGATATGTAATCACTTTATAATCAGTGCTAGTCCTCTAGAATACTACATTACTCCAGCCAATAGCAGCAAGCTGGACAGAAGAGAGACACCTAGCTCTTTGGAGCGAATTTTTGGGGTGAGAAAACATAACTTTTATATAAAGTGATTAGCAGGTTGCCTATTTTCCATATTATCTATTCAATGATTTTAGCTAGGAATAGTACAAAAAACAATAGAGAGTAATTAAACAATCTAAACAATCTTCTATCAAGGTCATCAGTGGTAATTTAATGTGAGAATCTTGTTACTTACTAGGTTCACATGAACATAGCAAAATGTTTGAACCTTGTACTGATCTGGATGTCAGTAGGGATATATACTGTATATGTAAAATATTCATCTTTATCTACACTGGGAAGTAAAAATAAGAGTTGGATGCTTCGGCAAATTTTAGTCTAATGTGTATGAGGTCTTTTAATTGCTATATAACAAAATTAGAGTAAAGTTTCTAAATATAAGGACAATAAACACAACTTGTTGCAATATAGTAAATTGAGGAAAATAACAGGTAGCGCGTGCACTGAATCGTTACCTACATGTTCAGAATAACCGTAAATCTTCTGTGTTCTCTGCACACAGATATTTCAGTAAAATATTGCATTTTGATGATTTTCCAAGTAGCATATTCCTTTAGTTTTTGATGATGACTGCAATGCTAGGGTCAGGATTTTCAAACCCAAAGTAGTAATACTTTTGCAATTTACCGTTGCCTCCAGTAATAGCTAGTTATACTTATTATATACCTGTACAATAAAAACCCTTTGAAGCCTAACTTCACTTGTAAAATAACTTAAAAGTGAAAGATAAAGAAAAAAAAATTGCAACATGTTCTGTATTTTTCACTCAAATTCTCACTTTTCTGCTTAAACCTCTCGATTTTGCAAACAACTGGACCTTTAGAAGGGTGGAGTTTAGGTAGACCCCGCATATACATAGGTGGTGTCGGTGACGCGCCCCTGGGCCTGCTGTGTCGTGCGGCATCGCGCGCACGGGGGCTTACCCGGAGCCGGATCTGTTGGGGGTAGTAGTCCTCGTGGCGGTGACCCGGTCCGTGCCCAGGGTGTCAAACTAAATGGCAGCGTTTAGCAGTAGATGTTAGAAATGTTCGACTACGCCACCCGTTGATTGCGGCTATGAGGCCGCCGCTGCAGGGCAGACCGCTGAGGCCGGTGATATGGGTGTGCAGCGTAGATGGTATAACCCCCAACGGGAGGGGTATGGCCTCAGGGCAGCAGATGAGGATGGTAGTGGTAGTGATGGTGCAGCAAGGAAGCTCAGAGACGTGTGGTGCAGTTTCAAGGCTTTTACTCACAGGTGTTGCTCCGGTCACTTCGGCCAAGAGTGACCACCCGAGCCGTGCTGCGTCCACCAGGTGCGGGACTCGGCCAACTCCCAGGCAGTTCCGGAGCGTGGTCCTGAGCTCCCCTCTCTTCCTTCCTACTGGCCGTCCCCACCAGGGACCCACCTTTGTCCGGCTCCCTCGGGCCTTTTGGTGGCGAAACCTTTCTCGGCTTCCCTGACCCTATGCGTGGTATGCCTTCCTGGTGGATATGGTGAGGGGTCGCGCCAAAGCTTGCCCACGACCTCCGGTTCCTGGCTAAGGATGATTAGCCTCTGCCAGTTTGGGATCCGGTACCCTTTTCTGCCAACCCTTCACCCGTCTTAGTTCACTTGTGGGATCTCAGGGTTCCCTCTGCTTGCGTCTCTGGGCCTTTCACTGGGTTTTTCCTCTTCTTCCTCTTTCTCTGCGCTTCAGGCCTGGCCCTGGAGCTGGGCCCAGCCGGAGCCACAGCTCCCTGTCAGCCCTCTCTGGCTGAACTCTCCCTCAGCTTCTCCTCAGACTCAACAACCTGTCTCAAGATGGTGCCCACCTTTATACTCCCTCTGACACCCGAGCCCAGGTGACTAGCACCCAATGGACTCCTACCAATGCCCAGAGTCCCTCCCCTGTCTGCTCCTACACTACTGGGATGTTCCTCCCCCCTCCCCACTCCAGCCAGGGACAGACGCTGTCGTACCTGCACATCTACCTAGTGGGAGTACCGTTGTTCTGTCCCCCGGAAATGGGGTGAGTGTAGTGCATGCAGCTAACTGAGCTCAGTCCCACACTCCATCCTTACCCGGGAGTGGAATACCACACCTCTGGTTCAAGGTGCAATACCCCTGTAGCAGCCGAGTCCTCGGGGTGCTACATTCCCCCCTGGTAAATCACAGCACGTCCTCGGGCTGTAAAAGAATAAAACAAAACATACAAAATTTTTAAAATATACACTAACATATAAAACATTATAAAAACATTATCAGAAGATATAACATTACAGGTAACTTTTTAGATTACTATCTTAGCAGCATAAACTTTTGATATAAAACTTTTCCATATAAAGCATTCTTGTTCCTCCGGCCACGGTGCAACTTGTGACCGGGTAAAGTGCAACAGTCACTAGTAGAAAAACAGTTCTTTATAAAACCAGAAGAGGGCGCCTGAAGAAGCGCAACTATTTACAGGGTATGGCCGCTCTCAGTCCTCGGCCAGTGGGAACAGGGGAATGGCTGCTCACAGTCCTCAGCCTGGTAAGGGATTAGGGGCACACAGGAAACAGTCCCTTTAAACAGTTCCACACTAGTCCCAACGGGGACCACACTCTGATTAGCAGCATGTCAAGTACCCTTACGGGTAACTATTTACAGTACTTTATTTGGGCTACTTCCCTTCAGTAGCGGTGTCTTCTCCTTGTCTCCTCCTGAGGATAGTCTTCAGACCCGTCCGGGTCCTCTTGATCTTCCTCCCACTGTAACTCCTCCTCAGTCAGCCGGTGCACGTGAAGGGCGTACGGTCCCTTGGCACACTGATGCCGGGTGAAGGTGACCTCGTCACCAGGGTAGAGGTCACGTCCGCGGTGTCCCTCCGGCAGGTGGCTCTCAACATCCCTGCGGGTGACAAAGACGTCGCCGGGGGTTCTGTGATCCCGGATAAAGCCCCAGCCGTGCTCCATCTGAAACTTTATTACAGTCCCAGTGGCGCGGGGACCGTGGGCCGCACGGCGGTTTCGTCGGGTCCGGCTTTTCTGCTCCGCGCTTTGGACCTGCAGTCGCTCCTCGCGGACCCGCCTCTCTTGCCGTTCCCTCTGAAAGACCTCCAGCTGTTGACGACAGCACTCCTCACGTTGGGCTGCGGCCGCCCGGGTCTCTTGGGTGAACCCCATGAGGTTTTCACCGGTGGGGTCCCACGCAAATTGGGCCTCTTCCAATGGGAGCGGGACAATGTTGGCGGGCGCCGGAGCCGGGATCAGAGGCTCACTCAGGGGCCATTCCTTCCGGAGTCGGGGGTTGACGTACTCCGGTGGCCACACGAAGGGCTGCCCATCCGGGCAAGTGTGCTGCGTGAATAGGTCTTCACCCAGGGGCAGCACTGTGGAGGTTGAGGGCGCGGTGGGGGCAGCGGCGCCCGGATTCACCAGGCCTTGCGACCAGGCCGGTGGCACTCTGAAGGTGAAGGGTACTGTGGAGACGGCGGCGCCCGGGGGTACTCGGCCCTGCGACCAGGCCGGTGGCACTTCCTGCTTCGCCGCGCTCAGGGTCAAGGAGCGTGGCGCGGAAGGGGGCGTGGCCGCGGCTCCTGCCGCTTGAGGCCTAGCTGGGAGCGGTGGCGGTGCAGCAACGGGCGCGGTGAGTGGAACTTCAGGCTCTGCGACGGGGAGCTGGGACAGGCTTACGGCTACGGGGCACGGGATGATGTCGTCTCCTTTACCTGCTTCCATCTCGGTGGCTCCCTCCACGACGTCGTCTCCGGCCTCCGTTCCTCCTGCACCATCCTCAGGGGCAGACATGCTCCACGTTGCGGGTGGTGTCCTCTGCTGGCTGGTTCCAGCCTGCTGGACCATCTCCCTCCTCCACTCGGCCAGCGCTTCTTGCTGTACCCGGGCCATCTTCCGGGCCAAGGCCTCCAGCGCAGTCTGTGCACGCTCCCGATTTCTGGGGAGCTGTGCCAGGATCTCCACCAGGCCTTCTGGGGTGGCAGCCTGCAACATGTTCCGGACCACAGGGTCGGTGCTGATCGACTCTCCCTCCATCTCCGGGTGCGATCTGTCCAGACTCCCCCAGGCCGCACCCATCTTCTCTGTTTTGTTCTGTATCCGCCCCCATTGAGGGTGGTCCCGGGGCAACTTGGTGATCGTCAGTTCCAGGGGCAGCCCCCTCACGCTGATGGACATTTCTACCATTGCAGTCTCTGCTGGTGGGGGCGGTTTCTGCTTTTGGCGCCATTCTTGGACCTGGCCCACGATGGGAGGTGGCCTCTTGCCACCCTCTGGCACGCCCACAATGGCGTCCGCTCTGCCAGGGCGGGAAATCGTCTCAGATGGCGGGAATCGTCTCTTTATGGCGGGAAACTCCGTGGATGGCGGGCAAAGGCTGCAAATGGCGGGCAAACGGCGGGAAACGACTCCGGACGACGTCCGATGGCGGGAACCCTCCGGAATTGGCGGGAGACTTCTTCTTACGGTAAATGTGAACTTTTCTTCAGGCACGCAGTACCCGGTGGTGGCGGGCACGTAATCCTGCCGACTACGCCAAAGTTGACGCGCCCCTGGGCCTGCTGTGTCGTGCGGCATCGCGCGCACGGGGGCTTACCCGGAGCCGGATCTGTTGGGGGTAGTAGTCCTCGTGGCGGTGACCCGGTCCGTGCCCAGGGTGTCAAACTAAATGGCAGCGTTTAGCAGTAGATGTTAGAAATGTTCGACTACGCCACCCGTTGATTGCGGCTGAGGCCGCCGCTGCAGGGCAGACCGCTGAGGCCGGTGATATGGTTGTGCAGCGTAGATGGTATAACCCCCAACGGGAGGGGTATGGCCTCAGGGCAGCAGATGAGGATGGTAGTGGTAGTGATGGTGCAGCAAGGAAGCTCAGAGACGTGTGGTGCAGTTTCAAGGCTTTTACTCACAGGTGTTGCTCCGGTCACTTCGGCCAAGAGTGACCACCCGAGCCGTGCTGCGTCCACCAGGTGCGGGACTCGGCCAACTCCCAGGCAGTTCCGGAGCGTGGTCCTGAGCTCCCCTCTCTTCCTTCCTACTGGCCGTCCCCACCAGGGACCCACCTTTGTCCGGCTCCCTCGGGCCTTTTGGTGGCGAAACCTTTCTCGGCTTCCCTGACCCTATGCGTGGTATGCCTTCCTGGTGGATATGGTGAGGGGTCGCGCCAAAGCTTGCCCACGACCTCCGGTTCCTGGCTAAGGATGATTAGCCTCTGCCAGTTTGGGATCCGGTACCCTTTTCTGCCAACCCTTCACCCGTCTTAGTTCACTTGTGGGATCTCAGGGTTCCCTCTGCTTGCGTCTCTGGGCCTTTCACTGGGTTTTTCCTCTTCTTCCTCTTTCTCTGCGCTTCAGGCCTGGCCCTGGAGCTGGGCCCAGCCGGAGCCACAGCTCCCTGTCAGCCCTCTCTGGCTGAACTCTCCCTCAGCTTCTCCTCAGACTCAACAACCTGTCTCAAGATAGTGCCCACCTTTATACTCCCTCTGACACCCGAGCCCAGGTGACTAGCACCCAATGGACTCCTACCAATGCCCAGAGTCCCTCCCCTGTCTGCTCCTACACTACTGGGATGTTCCTCCCCCCTCCCCACTCCAGCCAGGGACAGACGCTGTCGTACCTGCACATCTACCTAGTGGGAGTACCGTTGTTCTGTCCCCCGGAAATGGGGTGAGTGTAGTGCATGCAGCTAACTGAGCTCAGTCCCACACTCCATCCTTACCCGGGAGTGGAATACCACACCTCTGGTTCGAGGTGCAATACCCCTGTAGCAGCCGAGTCCTCGGGGTGCTACATCGGCGGTTTGGGGTCACAGGGCCAAAATGTTGTAATTTTGGCAATATAAATTTTGGTATAATGTTATGCATCAATGACCACTGTCCATAAATGTAATACAAATTTAAGTCTTGATGATTCTGTCCAAGATATGTCAAATAGTAGATGGACCTGGAACACTTACTAACTAATACAGAATTGACAATTTAGCATCAGCTCAGCAGGGAGGGAAAGTAACATGATTTCAGGGGCAGGAAACAACATCTGTAAATACCATAGTAAAGTATCATTACATTTTTAATGGTCCAGAAAAAAACTCAACTCCAGCACATGTTCAGCTAGCCTGATTTTCCTGACTACGAGCCCTTACCTGTGCTTGTCCTTCAGGTAACAATCATTTCCTTTTGTACACTTAAGTTCCCTATATTTTTTTCTAGTTTACTGTCCCTCAGACAATAGCTTGACGTAATTCCACATTATTTTGAACATATATTTTAGTACTGTGGAAACATTAACCTAAATCAGTCAGGACAAATTCCATTCCAGCTGAGTGCCACTGTATCCACAGACTTGTCATACCAGGTCTGACGAAAGTACTATTCTAGCACCACGATGAGAAGGTGCGTGCTTTTAAGGGGTCGTCTCATGTTATTAAATGGCAAACTCTGCATTTTACTTCTTAATAAAAATTCTCTCTGTTCTCAAGAATAGAGAGATTTTTAATTCTATATAGTGTAGAGTCTGGCCAGTTTCCTAGCCAGTTTCCTAGCCAAGGAGTGAGTGCTCCTCCAATGCTGCAGAGGTTCAGCCATGATGCCAGTCCGTACTGTCAATTTTCAGGAATGCAAGAAGATGGGGGAGTGTGCTATTGTAGATAGGAACTTTAGACAACCTCCTTTTAAGGGAGCATTATCAAAATTGCTGCAAAATTTGGGAAAAGGATATAAAAAATGTATAAATTGGTGATCAAGTCAACACCAAAGCTGTAAATGGGGCAGAAGGTAATAAAATGTGAGAGGGCAATTGGAGAGAACTGTGACTAATTTATTAAAAGGCACAAACATAAATCTGCTGCATTTACAATAATCTGGCTTCTGGAATCTTTTTTATACACCTATGAACCATACATACATATATATAAGCTATACATGCTATGAATCGACATGACTCGAAATCGAGCCGAAGGCCGTAAAAAAATAAAAAAAACACTGAGCAGCCATACATTTGCACCTCCAATTTGCGTCTTTAAAAGCCTATGAATCACTGACTTTGAGAAATGGATATAAATGTACATTTGGAGCTTGACCGTTGGACTGTAGATGCAAATTTTTAACCTTGCCTAACTATGATGAAAAGTCGTCAGTAAAGTGATTACTCATGTAGGCCACTCGGCTTTTGTATAGACATGTATGATTCATTTGCGACATTCTGTGTGGGGTAATTGTAGCCGTGTTACATTCTCCGCACAGACATATTGGGAAAGTGTTTGCATGTGCAGGATTTTGTGTCTGCTGCAGTGCACATACAAAATCTTGACATTTTTAGGACGTATCATTTTCCTTTCTATTAAAGTCCGGCAGTGTCACTGTCCTTAGTAAATAGCTGACACTTCAGCTCAGAACTATAAGGCCGTGTTCACATGTAGCGTAAATTATGCGTTTGTGTGTTTCTTTTGGACAGAAAATCTGCTGTGTTTAATTGTCTAAAAAAAGTGGATGTGATTTCATGATAGCTCATGTCCAGTGTGCGTCTAAAGATGCTTCTCAACTGTCCTTTAGTGTATTTTATCTCTATAAACATCTTTGGGAAGCATGGAAAAAATATAGTTAAAACACACAGTTACGTTTTTAAAGGGAATTTGTCACCAGGTTTTTGCTACTCCGACTGAGAGCAACATGATGTAGGGGCAGAAACCTTGATTCCAGCAATATATCACGTACTGGTTGCTGCAGTTCTGATAAAATCACTATTCTCTCTGCAACAGATCTAGCAGTTCTCTGAATGCTGAGCTCTGTATAACCATCCCACACCACTGATTGGCAGCTTTCTGTATACACTGTGCATAGGCAGAAAGATGCTAAACAATGGTGGGACTGGGGTTATACAGAGCTCATTAATATGGAGGACTACATGTCAGGAGGTTTACTAGTCTTCTAGTGATAATCTCCTGCTGATAAAATAGTGATTTTATCAATATTACTGATAGCTACCCAGGAAGTGACACATTGCTAGAATCAGGGTCTCTGTCTATACATTATGCTGTTCTCAGATTAGGTGGTAAAATCCAGGTGAATCCCTTAAAGTACAAAATCAAAGTTTTTCTCTACTAAAAAAATGCAACAAAATGCATCAAATCAAGGGCAAAACGCATACAAAAACCACAATAATTAAAGAAATTTGTTACAGTGCAACAACGCTATGTACGAACACTACCTAAAATGCTTAAGAACAGATGTGGGAGTACCACTTAAAAGTGGGTAAAAAGGCGTACAAACCAGAAAGTCTCAATAGATCCTAGCTGGTTTGCGATGGAGCCTCCAACCAGAAAGTCAACCGTGGTGAACCCTATCCAAATTCAGTCAAAATCCAAACAAGAAAGCCGGGATGTTTCCAAGGACCATATTATTTTCATTCATGTAAAAAGCACCAATAATAGGGCAGCCATGTACAACAATTATACATCAGCTATATGAAAGAAACGACATCACTACTGAGCTACGTCAAGTTTATTATGCTCCGTTATGAGCAATTTGATTTGTGTCATTTTTGCCATGGCATACACACATTACAAAAAATATCTGCAATTATCTCTTAATGCATTTTTTTGCCAGCTGCGGGCAGTTGTCATGGCAGGATGTAAGTTAGGGTTGTCAGTGTGAGGTAGCCATGGCTCTGCTCAGGTGGCAATAAACCGGAACCTTCTGTAAACTGTTGCCCCTCTCTGGTGAGCAGCTCATTGTGGGTTGAATTACCTCACATTTCTATTGCGTGAGAGGGCATCATTAATGTCAAGACTACAATGAAAGGAAACAGGATAGATGCCATCAAGAGGCTGCCATCTTGTGGTCAAGCTTAAGTATTACCAAGTATACATAGTCACTGCTTTATTATTCAGGGAATAACATTCAAGAACAAACACTTAACCTTGTACATCAGGCACACATTTGGACAAAAACATGTTTCTACCTTATCTATATAGTCCCTATATCTATAGGTGGATGTGACCATGACTTGATGGATGAAAGAAATATTGAGATTAAAGCGACTGCACTGAAAAGTAACAATCCATTTGCCATGTATAGCTACCCTACCTGGTTTGCCTCCTCTGTTCCCACTGCTTCCAAGATGGCCATGGCCATGGCAGGGAGAGTGCAGTGGGAAGGAATGGTTTAGACCAGGGGTCTCAAGCACACAGACTGTGGGCCACAAGCGGCTCCAGAAGCAGTTTCTTGTGGCAGGGATAGATTGGGCCAGGAGGCAGATGCAGATATTAGATGAGCCTGCACTGTGTCTGCGCTCGCCAGAGAGGATCTCCAAGAAACAGAGCCGGACGGGAGACTAGTTGCATGGGATGAGGTAAGCACTTTCTGCCTGGCTTTGGGGTCATCATACTGATGATAGGGGCCTGTGGAGGCATCATACTGTATATAGGGGTCTGTGGGGCCATCATATTATATATAAGGGGCTGTGAGGGCATCAACATGTATATAGGGGATTGGCGGGGCCCCATGCTGTATATAAGGTGATGTGGGGGACATACTGTATATAAGGAGCGGTGGGGGACATTATAATATATAGGGGTGATGTGGGGCATATCAAACTATATACAGGGGGCTGTTGGGACATTATACTTGTTAGAACCCTCCTGTTAGTTTTTGCTATCTTGTGTTTTGCGGTCACGTGACCAGCTGCCTATACAGTGGTGGCCAAAAGTATTGGCACCCCTGCAATTCTGTCAGATAATACTCAGTTTCTTCCTGAAAATGATTGCAATCACAAATCAAATTCTATGGTATTATTATCTTCATTTAATTTGCTTGCAAGGAAAAAACACAAAAGAGAATGAAGCAAAAATCAAATCATTGATCATTTCACACAAAACTCCAAAAATGGGCCAGACAAAAGTATTGGCACCCTCAGCCTAATACTTGGTTGCACAACCTTTAGCCAAAATAACTGCGAACAACCGCTTCCGGTAACCATCAATGAGTTTCTTACAATGCTCTGCTGGAATTGTAGACCATTCTTCTTTGGCAAACTGCTCCAGGTCCCTGATATTTGAAGGGTGCCTTCTCCAAACTGCCATTTTGAGATCTCTCCACAGGTGTTCTATGGGATTCAGGTCTGGACTCATTGCTGGCCACCTTAGAAGTCTCCAGTGCTTTCTCTCAAACCATTTTATAGTGCTTTTGGAAGTGTGCTTTGGGTCATTGTCCTGCTGGAAGACCCATGACCTCTGAGGGAGACCCAGCTTTCTCACACTGGGCCCTACATTATGCTGCAAAATTTGTTGGTAGTCTTCAGACTTCATAATGCCATGCACACGGTCAAGCAGTCCAGTGCCAGAGGCAGCAAAGCAACCCCAAAACATCAGGGAACCTCCGCCATGTTTGACTGTAGGGACCGTGTTCTTTTCTTTGAATGCCTCTTTTTTTTTCCTGTACACTCTATGTTGATGCTTTTTCCCAAAAAGCTCTACTTTTGTCTCATCTGACCAGAGAACATTCTTCCAAAACGTTTTAGGCTTTCTCAGGTAAGTTTTGGCAAACTCCAGCCTGGCTTTTTTATGTCTCGGGGTAAGAAGTGGGGTCTTACTGGGTATCCTACCATACAGTCCCTTTTCATTCAGACGCCGACGGATAGTACGGGTTGACACTGTTTTACCCTCGGACTGCAGGGCAGCTTGAACTTGTTTGGATGTTAGTCGAGGTTCTTTATCCACCATCCGCACAATCTTGCGTTGAAATCTCTCAATTTTTCTTTTCCATCCACATCTAGGGAGGTTAGCCACAGTGCCATGGGCTTTAAACTTCTTGATGACACTGCGCAAGGAAGACACAGGAACATTCAGGTCTTTGGAGATGGACTTGTAACCTTGAGATTGCTCATTCTGCCTCACAATTTGGTTTCTCAAGTCCTCAGACAGTTCTTTGGTCTTCTTTCTTTTCTCCATGCTCAATGTGGTACACACAAGGACACAGGACAGAGGTTGAGTCAACTTTAATCCATGTTAACTGGCTGCAAGTGTGATTTAGTTATTGCCAACACCTGTTAGGTGCCACAGGTAAGTTACAGGTGCTGTTAATTACACGAATTAGAGAAGCATCACATGATTTTTCAAACAGTGCCAATACTTTTGTCCACCCCCTTTTTTAGGTTTGGTGTGGAATTATATCCAATTTGGCTTTAGGACAATTCTTTTTCTGTTTTTTCATTGAAGACAAATTAAATGAAGATAATAAAACCAAAGAATTTGTGATTGCAATCATTTATCTGACAGAATTGCAGGGGTGCCAATACTTTTGGCCATCACTGTATATTCCAGCTCCGCCCTTCTGGCTTTGCTGGACTTCAGTGTTGTTTTGATTGTCTCTCTAGCCAGGTGCTTCGGTGCCTATCTGTCAGTTCTTGGTCCTCTGGGACCGTTAGTACTTTTTGTCAGTTTGTCCTTTTTGCTCTGCAACAACTTCTGTTTAGGTGTCCCATTTTTGTCCCAGTCCTTAGTTCTTTTAGTGACCCCTCCCTCAATTTGATAGGTCTCCGTTCAGACTAGCCGAGGACGAAGGCGGGTCTGTTCACAAGGAACAGGCATCCCGCTACATCGTAGGGATTCAGCTTAGTCTTACTGTAGGGACAGCTTTCCTTATCTTTCCTTAGTTTTGCTGCAGATCATAACAGTAAGTCCAGCCCCCCCCAAAAAAACTAAAAGGATAGAAATTCGGGGATCAGTATGGTTTCCGTCCAGGATTTGGTTCAATGCCTGCAGGGATTGTCTCTGGAGGTGGCAGAGCTTCAGCAACACGTGAGTAGCTGTCCTGGAGCGCATTTTGTGGAACCGAAGGTAGGACTGCCTGATGTTTTTTATGGTAAACAGCAAGATTTTTTTTCCTTTAAAAATGCTTTTTTGTTATATTTTCGTTTGAGACCAAGATCCTCTGGGAATGAATCACAGCGCATTGGTTTTATTATGTCACTTTTGCGCAAAGAACCACAGGGTTGGGCCTTTTCTCTCCAACCTAATGATCCGTGTTTAAGTTCTGTTGAAGAATTTTTTTCTGCTATGGGGCTATTATATGACGATCCTGATCGAATCTCATCTGCTGAATCAGAACTTAGACGTTTGAATCAGGGGTCAGATGATGTTGAAATTTATTGCACACACTTTAGAAGGTGGGCTTCAGAAGTTAAAAGGAATGATTCTGCGTTGAAATATTTATTTCTTGCTGGTCTGAGTGAAAGGGTTAAGGATTTGCTAATTGCATTCCCTGCACCTGAGACTCTGCAGGAAGCTATGCAGTTAGATGTTCGTATAGACAGGAGACTGAGGTCCAGGGTGAATGATGCAAAGACTCCTGTAACTTCAGGTCCTAGTTCCCAGAAAATCTGCGTTGACAGCGGAGAACCAATGGAGCTTGGGGTCATGTCACTCCACTCTCAGGAAAGATATCGGAGATTCGCCGAAGGTTTGTGTCTTTATTGTGGTAAAAATGACCATCTGATTAAGTATTGTGAGCGTTGCTTAAGTAAAGAAAAAAAAAAGGTCAGTTACGCCCGTATAGCTTGTTTACGCTCTGCAGGAGTATTTCTTTCTGGGAGTACTACTCTGCAAGGAGATTTGATTGAATTTCAGGTATTTGTGGATTGTGGTTCAACACATAATGTGATTGATAAAGGGTTTTTGGAAAACCTTAAATTGAAATCCAAACCTTTGTCATCACCTATTTCTGTGGTTGCAATTGATAACACTCCTTTGAAATGTATTACTCACAAGACTGCTGCATTTCCTCTCACTATCAATGGAGATCACCAAGAAATTTTGGACTTGGTTGTTTTGGATAATTTGCCCTCTCCAGTTGTTCTAGGATTGCCTTGGTTAAGACTGCACAATCCTTTACTGGACTGGTCTATTAATGTGATTAAGTCTTGGAGTCCGAAGTGCTATGATAAATGTTGTAATGGTCGCATTGCGGCTGTGGAAAAAGGTGAATTACCTATACCTATTCAAGATTTTTGGAGTTTTTTTTCAGAGGAGGAGTCACAAGTTTTACCTCCTCATAGGGATTATGATTGCGCCATTGAGTTTGTTCCGGGTGCTACTCTTCCCAAAAGTCGTTTGTTTAATCTGACTATCCCTGAAAGAAAGGCCTTGGAGGAGTACATACTGACTAGCTGTTAAAAAAAAGGACGGCGGTTTACGTCCATGTTTGGATTTTCGTGAAATTAATAAGATTACCGTACTCAATTCCTACCCATTGCCGTTAATTCCTGACTTGTTTAACCAGTTAGTGGGAGCCAAGTGGTTCTCCAAAATTGATCTCCGGGGGGCATACAATTTGTTACGTGTGAAGGAGGGTGATGAATGGAAAACTGCTTTTAACACTCCAGTAGGTCATTTTGAGAATCTGGTGATGCCTTTTGGTCTTACCAATGCACCTGCATTTTTTCAGAACCTTATTAATGACATCCTGAGACCTTTGATTGGTAAGAATGTGTATTTGGATGACATTTTGATTTATTCACCAGATCTAGAGTCCCATTGGCAGAGTGTACGTGAAGTTTTGCAGTTATTGAGTGACAATTCACTCTTTGCTAAGCTGGAGAAATGTGAGTTCGCTGTGCAGAAAATTAGTTTTTTGGGCTACATTGTCTCCAGCGAGGGCTTTGAGATGGACCCTGTGAAGGTTCAGGCTGTGCAGGAATGGCCTAGGCCTATTGGTTTGAAATCTATACAGAGATTTTTGGGTTTTGCCAATTATTCCAGGAAATTCATTAAGAATTTTTCTGTAATTGTTAAACCTCTAACCGATCTCACCAGGAAAGGTGCGAATACGGCCCAGTGGACTACTGAGGCCATTGAAGCGTTTGAGCCTGATGAGACCAAGCCTTTTTTGGTCGAGGTCGATGCTTCATCGGTGGGGGTCGGAGCAGTTTTGTCTCAGGAGAACAGGGATGGAGTACATCCTTGTGCCTTCTTTTTGAAAAAAATTTCGGAAACCGAACTGAATTATGATGTTGGAAATCGGGAGTTGCTGGCTATTAAACTTGCGTTCGAACATTGGCGTCATTTTTTGGAAGGCGCTAGATTTCCTATTCAGGTTTTCACAGATCATAATAATTTGATCTATCTGGATGCTGCCAAGCGCTTGAATGCCCGTCAAGCTAGGTGGGCACTTTTTTTTTCTCGGTTTCATTTTTCTGTTACCTATATCCCTGGTACTAAGAATGTTAAAGCCGATGCTTTATCTCGCAGCTTCTCTCCTACGGTCGGTTCCGAGGAGGAGGAGAGCATTTTGCAGAAAGGAGTTGTGGTGGCGGCTTTGGACTCTGTTTTGGAGAATGGGATTCTGAATGCTCAAGATGATGCTCCATCTAACACTCCCCATGGGAGGTTGTTCGTGCCTAGAGCCTTTAGGAGGGATTTGTTTGTGGAGTGTCATGAATCTCTGTTGGCAGGTCATCCAGGAGTTTCGGAGACTAAGAGACTTATCAGTCGCAGTTTTTGGTGGCCTGGATGGCAGAAGGAAGTCATCAAGTGGGTGCGTCAGTGTACTGTGTGTGCTAGGTCAAAGGCTTCACAAACTTCTGCTGCGGGGTTGCTTTGCCCTCTGGAGGTTCCTAGTGTGCCTTGGATGCATCTCACTATGGATTTTATTACTGATCTTCCGGTGTCCGAGGGTTTTACTGTCATCTGGGTGGTCGTGGACCGTTTTAGTAAGATGTGTCATTTAGTTCCATTGGTTAAGTTGCCCTGCGCCAAGACACTCGCTAAGGCGTTTGTTAAGGAGATTGTCAAGCTCCATGGCGTTCCCACGGATAATGTTTCTGATAGAGGACCTCAGTTTGTGGCTCGCTTTTGGCGTGCTGTTTGTGACAGGTTGGTAGTCGATTTGTCATTTTCCTCTGGTTATCATCCTGAATCGAATGGATAGACTGAAAGAAAAAAACAGGATGTAGAACAGTTTTTGCGTTGTTTTGTGGCGGACAATCAAGAGGTGTGGTCTGAGTTTCTGCCTCTCGCAGAATTTGCTCTTAACCATCATACATCCTCCTCTGCTGGGTGTTCTCCTTTTTTTTGTTGCACTGGGAGACATTCGTCTTTTGGTTCGTTCTCCAAATTGGGGTCGGCGGTGCCGGAGGAGGAGAATTTTTCCGGTGATTTGGAGAGAGTTTGGACTAATGTACATTGTAACCTGCAAGAGGTTAACAAGAAGTCCAAGAAGTATTTTGACAGGAAACGTAAAGAGGTTTTGTTTACTGTGGGTGACATGGTTTGGTTGTCCTCGAAGAACCTGCGGTTGAGGATTCCCTCTAAAAAACTGGGTCCTAAGTTTGTGGGTCCATTTAAAGTGCTTCAGGTTGTTAACCCGTCTGCTGTTAGGTTGGATGTCCCTATTTCCTGGAAGCTTAATCCTGTGTTTCATGTTTCCTTGTTGAAAAAGGCTGATATATCTAATAGGGACGCCACTGTCACAGTTCCCCCTGTGGTGGTAGACGGCGAATATGAAATTTCTCGTATTTTGAATTCTAGATGGCATAGAGGGAAATTACAGTATCTTGTCTCCTGGAAGGGTTTTGGTCCCGAAGACAACTCCTGGGTAAGGACGGATGATGTCTCTGCTCCTAGGCTTGTTAAAGCTTTCCACAGGAGGTTTCCAGATAGGCTTGGGCCTGGAGGATCCGGAGGATCCTCATAGAAGAGGGGGTACTGTTAGAACCCTCCTGTTAGTTTTTGCTATCTTGTGTTTTGCGGTCACGTGACCAGCTGCCTATATATTCCAGCTCCGCCCTTCTGGCTTTGCTGGACTTCAGTGTTGTTTTGATTGTCTCTCTAGCCAGGTGCTTCGGTGCCTATCTCTGTCAGTTCTTGGGACCGTTAGTACTTTTTGTCAGTTTGTCCTTTTTGCTCTGCAACAACTTCTGTTTAGGTGGTGTCCCATTTTTGTCCCAGTCCTTAGTTCTTTTAGGGACCCCTCCCTTAATTCGATAGGTCTCCGTTCAGACTAGCCGAGGACGAAGGCGGGTCTGTTCACAAGGAACAGGCATCCCGCTACATCGTAGGGATTCAGCTTAGTCTTACTGTAGGGACAGCTTTCCTTATCTTTCCTTAGTTTTGTTGCAGATCATAACAATACTGTTTATAAAGAACTGTGGGGCCTCATACTGTATATTGGAGGCTGTCAGGGCCATCATATTGTATATGGGGGATGTATAGTGTATATTGGGGAATCTGGGGCTATAATATAGAGGAGCTGTGGGGCCATCATATTGCATATAGGGAGATGTGGGTCTATTATATTGTGTATATGGAGTAGTGGCTCCATAATACTGTATATAGGTGGCTGTGGGGGGCAAAATACTGTATGCAGAGATGTGGGACTATCAGACTGTGTATAAAGGAGCCGAGGGACATCATACTGTATATAGGGGGCCCTGGGGATATCATATTGTATATAGGGGGATGTGGGGCCATCATACTGCATACAACGGGCTGTGGGACTAACATACTGTATATCGGGGACTAAGAGGCCATTATACCGTATATAGTTGCCTATGTATATATAAGAGGCTATGTGGTCATCATACTGTATATAGAGGAGCTATGGGGCCATCATCATGTATATAGTGGGCTGTGGGGTCAAATTACACTAGATATCTCAATGTTAACGGCATTTACTTGTAAGCGCAATGTAGCAGCTGCACAAAGTGAACTTTTGCAGTTTGACCTCTGTAGTGCCCAAAATTGCCATGTAGACACAACCTAAAATTAACAATGTGGCCCACGCTCTGACAGGATTTTCCTAAGTGGCCCCAGATCCCATTTTAGTTTGAGAGTTGTGGTTTGCACTTATAACTGCACTCCCTATGTCACTGTAATGGCCATATTGTAACTAGTGCAAGGCAGCGGGAGGCAAACGGATGGCACCAGGTAAGGTGAATGCACATAAAGAATGTATAGTGTCTTTTTAGTCCCAGGGTGAAGTGCGGCTTTGAGTCATAAGTAAATTTTCCAGCTTTCAATGGAGTTACACTTTAATTTTTCAGATATTGTTTTGTACTGTTTTGTACTGTGGTCAGTGGAGTTCCACTGTCATTTTTCAGATGCTGTTTTGTGATGTGGGTTGAGTCAATCACCTTGCCCTTTTGTTAAAAAGCATCTTGTGCCTTACAACTACCACATGTGTAAAATAAAGAGAACCTGATACACATTCATTCATAGAGAGAAAGCCTATCTATAGTAATTATAACACTAATTACACGCTTCCGTATACTTCATGTGTCTTCTCTTCAATGGTCTAACACACACAAATTATAAGAAGTCTCATGTATGGCTGCCTCTCTGGGTCATAGGACAACTTCAGGAGACAACTTGGTCCACCTCGACCATTCTCTTAAAAGGTATTAGAAAAACAATCCACCCACTTGAGGTCCGTTTCACAACTGTGTCAGGACTTCCATTCATAACGGAAGCCAAGAAGCTGTGTCAGATCAGTCATATGATTGACCTCATTAGGTTATGGTAGGTCTGTTAGAAGTCTGTAATGGTTTATGTTGCTTCGATGTCAGGAGTAGTGCAGAATGCTGTGACGGAACTGAATTAAAGGGGTTGTCCAGTGAAAAGATGTAGCGATAACTTGATAATCGTGGGGGTCTCATTGCTGTGACCCGCTATGATCGGCAGAACCGGGAACCTTTTCCCTTGTTAGAATGGAGCGCCAGTGCACATGATCGACCTGCACTTAATTAATTCCTTACTAGACTGCTAAACACTGCAGCCCCCTAGAGAATGAATGGAGTAGTGTTTGGGTATCCAACCTATCCTCTATTTTCTAAAGAGGATAGTGTCTCGTCTGGGATAAAAATTCCCTATTGTGCTGACGGGTGCGGGTTCAAACAGTCAGAAACCCACCAATCTGCAAGTAATCACCTCTCCTCTGTAATAACCTTTCCCTCGTCAAACCCTTTAAGACTTGAATAGCAATATGAACACAACCTAATATTCCCCACTTTATGTGTGGAAGCTGTTGTGGTCTATCAGCAATACATCTTATCAGTATTTTCTAATATATTAGGAGACTACTTCTGTGGTGGGCCTGTTGCTAAGAACCCCAGCCCCCATTGGGAATAATAAAATAATTAGATGAGTGATTACAATAGGGTATTGCATTCATTTTCATTAAATGGGAATATAGGACTTTAAAAGTATAATTTTATGGCAATCATATGCCTATTGAGTTGAATGCATCTCCTGTGACAAGACTCCATTTACCAGTAATTACCTAATTATTCATATGATCTGAGCTTATTGACTGTAATGCATGATGTATTTACAATGTGTCTCCTCGTTTATTCCTCTCATTACACATAGCCTGAGACATAAAGGGCAAACTGAGACCCCAGGTGCACCTAGTATGCCTGTATTAAAGGGAACCTGTCACCAGGTTTCGCAATATAAACTACAGCCACTTTTAATGTCTCTTTTACAGCAGTCTAGCAAGCTGTATATAAGTCCCCGACCCCTCTGCAGATCCCCAAAAAACCTTCTTTTATAGTCCCTCCATACAGCACCGTCTAGTCCGATGGACGTCAATGGTCGAGCCTCCTCTCTCCCTGCATTCGCCGTCCTCCAGCTTTCTTCATGTGGTTGATGTGTCCTACGTCATCCACAAAGTGTCCCCCACTGTGCTCCTGTGCAGGTGTACTTTGCTCTATCCTGCTGAGGGCAGAACAAAGTACTGTAATGCGCATGCTCCGGCTTTACTTACGGGTCATCGGCGCTCTTTGGCCTCTCCCGGCGCTAACAATACTTTGCTCTGCCCTCAGCAGGATATAACAAAAGTACACCTGTATAGGAGCACGATGGCGGACACTTTGTGGATGACGTAGGACACATCATCAACTTGTAGCAAGCAGGAAGACGGCAATTGCAGGCATAGAGGAGGTGCCGAAGTAAGATCAGCGATCCTCATCGGGACGGCCTGCGCAATTGCAGGGATAGAGGAGGTCCCGAAGCAAGATCAGCAATGCCAATCGGTCCGGAGGGATTATAAAAGGTATTTTTGGGACTTATATACAGCTTGCTAGACTGCTGTAAAAGAGGAATTAAAGATAGTGGCTTTAGTATATATTGGGAAAACCTGGTGACAAGTTCCCTTTAAAACTACAGTATATTAGTCAGTCATCTCAAATTAATATTATATATACTAATACTTATTCACCATATACAGCAAGACAGGCAGACAAAATAGAGGCCATTCAAACCAGATAATATGATTAACTCCTAAAAGTGGGAATTTAGGATGAAAATTCAGATTGATATAACCTATTTAACAATAATTATAGAAGATCTCAAATAATCTCTTCAGAGAGGCTCATCATGCTGGGAGGTTTGTTGGTTTATGGGTTTTTTTACAAGACAAGGCATGAACCAAAGCCTTTAAAATCTATCCATGACAAAAAATTCACAATTGTGAAGATCACTGACTTTAAATATCATGTTACAATTTTCTAAGCATTTTAAAATTAAAGGGTTATTCCCATCTCCAAGATGCTATCCCAATATGTAGTAGTTGTAATAATAATATTAGAAAATACCTTCAATTAGAAAAGTAGAATAGTTCTTCTGATTAGCTATGTTGCTTGCCCCATGTGCAGGGCATTGCAGTAGCTTAGGTACTTACTTACATGGTTGCCATTTATCTGAATGG
This sequence comes from Phyllobates terribilis, assembly GCF_046119375.1. Lineage (NCBI taxonomy): Eukaryota > Metazoa > Chordata > Amphibia > Anura > Dendrobatidae > Phyllobates > Phyllobates terribilis. The sequence continues at coordinate 810,908,470 of NW_027362761.1, forward strand.
TCTCCATTCAATACTGGTAGATTAAATTCCTTGTTGGCCAGGTTTTCCTCCGATAAAAAAAATAAAATTTTGCTTTGGTTGGCAGGAGCAATAGAAAGGTGATCATATGGTCACTATAATGCCTATATTCTAAAAGGGGTTGTTTATAAAGAACCAACTCTGTTTAACATGGTTTCAAAGGTAATTTGGATGTTCACATTGAAGTGTGAACATCCCAACCCTAACCCACCTCTTCAACCTGTCACTAATAACTGGCATCTTCCCCTCATGCTTCAAACATGCCTCAATCACACCCATCCTCAAAAAGCCCTCCCTTGACTCATCCTCTCTGTCTAGCTATCGCCCCATATCACTTCTCCCCTAAGCCTCAAAACTACTGAAACAACACGTCCATTTTGAACTGTCCTCCCACCTCTCCTCCTGCTCCCTCTTTGACCACTTACAATCTGGCTTTCGAGTGCATCACTCCACTGAAACTGCCCGGATTAAAGTCATCAACGACCTACTAACCGCCAAATCCAAGAAACACTATTCTGTCCTCCTCCTCCTGGACCTGTCTTCTGCCTTTGACATAGTGGATCATTCCCTCTTACTACAGACTTTCTCATCTCTCGGCATCACAGATAAGGCCCTATCTTGGATCTCCTCATACCTAACAGACCGGACATTCAGCGTCTCCCACTCACACACCACCTACTTATCTCATCCCCTATCTGTTGGTGTCCCCCAAGGTTCAGTTATAGGACCCCTGCTCTTCTCCATCTACACCTTCGGCCTGGGACAGCTCATATAGTCTCACAGCTTTCAGTATCACCTCTATGCTGATGACACACAGATCACCTCCTTACTAACCAGAATCCCACAATGTCTGTCCGCTATTTAATCTTTCTTCTCTGCTAGATTTCTAAAACTTAATATGGATAAAACCGAATTCATCATCTTTCCACCATCTCACTCAACCCCCCCCCCCACCTGACCTATCTATCAACGTCAATGGCTGTCCACTCTCCCCAGTCCGGCAAGCTCGTTGCCTCGAGGTAACTCTTGACTCTGATCTCTCCTTCAAACCTCATATCCAAGCCCTTTCCACTTCATGCCGACTCCAACTCAAAAATATTTCCCGGATCCGTACATTCCTCAACCATGAATCTGCAAAAACACTAGTGCATGCCATCATCTCTCGCCTCGACTACTGCAACCTCCTGTTCTGTGGCCTCCCTTCTACCACTCTAGCACTCCTCCAATCTATCCTAAACTCTGCTGGCTGACTAATCCACCTGTCCCCCCACTATTCCCTGGCCTCTCCTCTCTGTCAATCCCTTTACTGGCTCCCCATTGCCCAGAGACTCCAGTTCAAAACCTTAACCATGGCATACAAAGCCATCTACAACTTGCCTCCTCCATATATCTGTGACCTAGTCTCTCGATACCTACCTGCACGCAACCTCCGATCCTCACAAGACCTCCTTCTCTACTCCTCTCTTATCTCCTCTTCCCACAATCACATACAAGATTTCTCCGGTGCATCCCCCCTACTCTGGAACTTTCTACCCCAACACGTCAGACTCTCGCCTACCGTGGAAATCTTCAAAAGGAACCTGAAGACCTACCTCTTCCAACAATCCTACAACCTGCAGTAACCCTCGCTGCACGACCAGCCATGCCCTCACCTACTGTATCCTCACCCCCTTTCTAGATTGTGAGCCTTCGCGGTCAGGGTCCTCTTTCCTCCTGTACCAGTCGGTGACATGTTTTTGTTCAAACTATTGTACTTATTGTCTGCTACGTATACCCCTTTTTTACATGTAAAGCGCCATGGAATTAATGGCGCTATAATAATAAATAATAATAAATAATAATAATAATAATAATAAAGTGTGCCTTCAACTGTAAACATGATTTTTTATTTAAGTCCAAAATGCTGGTCTGTTACATTTTCATACACCTCTATTAGGGATAAAGCTTGGTTTATCTGATCTGACATGTATACCTGAATACTACCTAGTACCCATGTAGCTGAGGCCTTGGTCCCAATGTCAATCCAAGGAGGGTAGAAACAAGAACAGAAACAAACAATAACAGAACTGTGACACCAGTCACAATCCACTTAAATTATACAAATCTGGCTCCAGTAGAGAATTTTTCAAATTGTACACAGCGTGGGCATACCCCTACTGCATGGCCCTATTCAGATGACTACCCCGCTGTGATGTCTATATGTCCTTATACAGCTTATGAAGAGGGGTTGTCCTAATGACACAAATCCTTTAGGCTATGTTTTCCCGATGAGTATTTAATACGTTTTTGATATTACAGATTTTCTGCACCTACTAAAGAGAATCTGGCACCAGATTTTTGCTACGTCATCTGAGAGCAGCATAATGTAGAGAAAGAGACCCTGATTCCAGCGATGTATCATTTAGTTTATTGGGTGCAATAAGAGTTTTTAGATTTAGCAATGCAGCAGAGCTCAAAAAGCTAACCCCGCCCACACCAGGCTCTGTATGTACATTGTCTATAGACAGTGAGCTGCTTATCAAACAAGGGGAAAGGTCAGACCAGGGCTTGTGTGCACTGTGGTCCGAGCAGTGATAATGTCCTGGTGACAGAACCTTCATTCTATGGAAACAACAGCATACAGCCTGATAAGTGACACATCCCTGAAATCAGTATCTCAGCTGCTAGATTATGCCGTACTCAGAATACATTGCAAAAACCTGCTGATAGATTCATTTTAAGTAAATTAGGCTCCTTGCATTTTTTCATTGCGTTTTTGAGTGTTTTTGTCTTTTTCTGGGATGTCATGTTTTAAATAAAGCTGCTTTGCTTTTTGATACTTACTGGTATTTGACTTTGATAAAACTTTAATAACACAGTCATGTGTGGTTACATGTGTTTCCGCAGCAGAAACGCAATAAAAATGTATATACATTTTTTGCTTGTGTGGATTTTCCGCATCTAATGAAATTCTATGAGAAAAATCCATACATAAACCTTAGCATAACTGCAAGACAAATTGACAGGATGCAGGTTTCAAAAACACACCGCAAGTCAGTTTATGCAGTGCAAAAAAAAATCTCTTTACATCATTACAGGCTCCCAAGCTTGTCCATAAAACAACTGAACCTATATACAGCACGCGGGATCATGACTGCAATACCTGTGAAATTACTTCAGCATTATCAATCAATGTAAAATATCATCTCGCTGCTATATTTAAAATGAAATGAAAATACATTACCATTCTCTAAATCCAATGTACTCAGTGGCAATGCAGCCTTGAATCCATTCCAAGAAATGACATTAAGAAACCCCATCAATATTGCTCATAGAAAACGACTGCAGCATCATGCTGCTAATACATTTTTGATGATTCCTAGTTGTGCAAGGAAATGACTAGGAAAACGTATACTGTTGTTTAAACCACAATGCGAGAGGACATAGTGAATATTAATATAAATGTACTGATTGTAGTGAAAACATTTCTGAAAAAAGTGTATGCACAAAACCGTATGTGGTGTGAACATGTTTAAAGAAGCACTCCCACAAAAAATTGTATCCTCAATATATTGCAGTCATCATATTATATAGAACTGTGTACTTACAATTGCTCATTTTGACCTTCAACCCAGCTAATTCTTCTGTTTTCCATTAGGTCTATGACATCACGTGACATCATAAAAACTGAGTAGCTGAATCCTTCTAAGATCTATGTACAAACAGGAGGTTAATTTTCCCTGCATGACTAATCAGTCACTACAAAAGTCCCTGGCAGGAGGGAGGAGGAGCAGCAGGGTCAGGAGTTGAAGAGGGAAATGATAAATGCAAGGAAAAAAGATTTCCTGTTTCTACATAGAGGAGAGAAAAGAGAAGAATTAGCTTGGTAGAAAGGCAAAATGAGCAATTGTAAGTGCACAGTGCTATATAATGATGACTGCAATATATTAAGAGGATAAAAACTTTGATGGAAGTGCTTCTTTAAAGTGGTTTTATCACCACTTACATCGTGGAATACCAATACTATCAAAACAAAACCCTTAATATGGAGATTTAACTGTGGTATAGCTTGTTTATTCACTGTCCTGTCACTAAATGCAGAAACTCAAAATAATTTAGGCATGTGGAGTCAAACGCTCCTGATTTATTAACAGGTGCACGGCTCTTAATGAATCTGGCGCATTTGAAAAGTGATGCTTACATTGCCACAAATCTTACTCCAGTTGGGGACTGGAATAAGATTTGTGCTGTAAGGAACGCCACAATGCATCATGAATTTGACAAGTGTGGGTTTCCTCGCCCCCGTCCCTCCCCAGCTCTATACCAAAAACCACAAAATTTTACGACTTTTCAAAGCTTTTTACACCAGAATTATGACGTAAAAGCTTTGATAATTCAAGCCTATAGTCATTATTTGACTCCAGGTCTCTACAGAGCTTGTCTTGAATAGAGTGGAGGTGCATATGCTTAACCAATTCTCCATTGTTTATAGGACTGCCAGAAGACGGACCCCGATGATTAGTAAATTATTATCTTGTGAATAACCTTCAAAATGTTTTTTTCCAGGTTTAAGAGCAGAGATGCAATTAGTGCTAAAAGTATAGGTGCAAAATTCCCCTATAAAAATTACTACAAATTTGTAGCATTCAATAGCAGAATCAGCCAATGTCCTCCCAAACTATGACAGCCAGCCATAATAAACCAGCCATAGTGCCAGTGTCAATATCCTATATAAGTAATAGCCAATAATAAAAAGTTTAGCTCTATTACAGGGACTCTGCCCTGAATTACATACTGAAGGCTATCCATGAACAGTGTTGTAGAAACAGCTTTGACCAATGAATTCTAACTCTGCAAGGGCTGCGGTTTATACAGCTGTACACTGTATTAAGTAAAATGTAGTTCTCAGTCTCTAAAAAAACCTGAAATTTTACAATGGACTGAAGCTCCAATTTGCATTTTCTCTTAAGGGTTCTATAAGGCAGTTCCAAAAAAAATGAATCATCATATATTTTGAGACTATAAAAAACACACAAAATCTTGCTAAAATTGTGTGCCTCTTGTAGTCCAGAAGCAGTGGTCTCTGATCAAAGAGGAAACTGACAAAGCGTTTTCCCAATCATGGAGAGAACTATTCAGCAGTACAGTTCTTTCTCCTCCAGTCCGACACTAATAAGTATCATTGATGCAGGGCAGGAGAGAACGCTACTTGTATATTACTAAAGCAGTATTGATGCTGCAGGTCCAGAGTAGCTGAAGGACCTTTCAAGTCATATGGATAGTGACATGTCTGGAAGGAACTTCAAAATGTGGTAGTTTATAAATTGTGTGTAGCAGAGGTGTGCGAATGAGCAGAGCTGCGTGTGTATGCAGCACAGAATTGTTTGTATGTAGTAGGGTTGAATGTGTACCAAAATTGTGTGTGTATGCAGCACAGCTGTGTATGTAGGAGAGATGTGCAAGTATGAGAGCTTTGATGAGTGTGTATATACAGCAGAGATGTGTGTATGCCGTTGTGTACACGTGGATGCTGCAAAGAGTGTTTACAATGTGTGTGATGTGTAAGAAAGCAGGAGGTAAGGTCCTAGATTGGAGATATGTGTCACCGAGGTGGTTGGCCTTGGTAAAGTCTGTACCATTAACATTAGGTTACAGAGAGTTTTAATTTGACTGGATTTTGGGTCCAGGATTTATGAGCAACCAAATGAACCTGGGTGGGAAAAGTCTTTCCCATAATCCAGCCTGAGGTTTACAGGACTAATAACAGCAGCTGGGTTAGCTCAGCAAAGTGGAGTTTTGGCTGGAGCTTAACAGATGTATTTGTTTGGTGAACACATTTAAAAACTGTTTGAGCTCATACTGCCTGGAATATTGAGTTTGGTGAGGCTGCTACATTTACTTTGTTCACTGCACTCGAAAAAAAGGACTATTCATATTGTGCATTTCGATTTAAGGAAGGCTGTTTTAGTTTTGGAGTTATAAAGTTAATAATGGACAATAAACCTTATGTTGTTTCATAAAAAAACCCTGTGCATGCGAGTATCCAAGCAGCTACCAGAGAGCTAAACCCCTACAGAAGTAAATAAGTATATTCTATTTTCTACTATCCAAACATGGGGTGCATTTTATAGTAAGGTGTGTCCTATAATCTGGTAATCTGATTAATCCAACATTTCCCTATTAATATAGTGTGTGAATAGTTCTGCTGATAATATGAAATGCATCAAAGTTATGTATTATCCCTCCTGGGGATGGTTTAGTATACAGTATTTGGCAAAACTTGTAATGGACAGAAATAAACTCTCATCTCTAGTTATTATAAGAAACACTCCCTTCACAAGTCAGAGTGTTCTGAAAATAGCCACCCGGGCTGCAAGTAATTTGCATCAGAAGAAGACAGGCCATGTGAAATCATCTGATTATGATGCTTACATTCATAAATTAGGGAGACTATACAATGTTGCAGAGCTACAATATAACCTGAAATTGTAGGCTCTCAATGGTGGACTAAGTTCATCTCTCGATATAGCAGAATATAACAATAACACATCGTAAAATTTATTAAAGGGGATGTCACAGATAGCCACAAATCTGGTTTCAGAACATCTTGAAGAAAACAGCTGTTATCGCCAGGGGCAGGAGCATCTAGTCATACATTTGCAAGGCTAATGCCACTTCAGGGAAAATGTAGAATTGCAAGGTGGCCATTTACATAAAAGCCTGTACATGGATATATCACTGGTCATTATGTAGGGCTTGGTAAAGAGTCAGACATTGACTTGTAGGGTAGCTAAATCGCCTAAGTAGCACTTACGAGAAAGTGTTTTTTTTGCAGTCTGTGAGAGCTTACTTGCATGCTTTTTATCATGGTACATTGCCAATAAGTCTCCATACATAGCTGGTCCATTAAGAGCCAGACTCCAAAATCCATGTAATATTTAGAATGGAGACACCAAAATTGGACACAGCTCAAGCCAATCGTAGTTGAGCTGTCTTCATAAGTCAACTATTTAACCCCTTAAGGACATATGCATTTTGCACCTTCATTCATTTTATTGATTACATTTTATAAACTTTATTTTTTGGGGAAATGCAAAAAATAACAGATTTTAAAAAAATTTGTTCTCTTGTAGACTTTAGTTTTAAGGTGTTTTTCGCATAGTATAAATGACTTGTCATATTTATTCTTTGGATCTGCACAATTAAAGCAATTCCAAATTCATCTAGTTTATTTTATATGGCCCAGATAGGTACATTTGTACACTTTACTGCAACAAATGGTCTGTATTTGGACTAATGGTGTAGCTGGGACCGGTTGGCTGGACGTATAGGGACACGTGCATGCAAGTGATGATATCAGCAAGACCAATGTATGTATTTCTGCCATATATCTTTTGCTCAGCTAATAGTTGATGCTTCAGACACAGGTCTTTGTTAGTGATGTTTGTTGTATGTGCAATATACATGTTCTTTATAGCACTTTAGATTGATAAGCATACAAGTATTGGCACTAGCTTACATTATATGAACCATAGCTTATTTGTGCAGCGTCCTAATTTTGGACACAGAGGATATTATTGGATCTGTGTTTGTGCTGACCATCAAAAAATGTGTGGCACATCACTGTGTGCCTGGGGATACTACCATTTCATGGGATGGAGTTCATGGTCGGGCATTTACCCATTATGGTACACTTGGGTTTTTAAGTGTTTTAATTAATTGAAGTGTGCTGTGCATTTGTATTTATATGAATAAACTTGTATTCTTATGGTGATCACTGCATATTAGCATGTTTCTTTTCTTTTTTTGTAGGTTTCTGCTATCACGTCATGCTTTTCTCTACAGCTTTCTTTACTGTGATTGCTTTAGGCTGGATTGAGTGTAACACTAGTGCTCACCTATTGGCCGAGAGCGAACAGCCCTCGATTGGGGAGGGGTGGACGACGACATTGGCGATCCAGTTACACATGAGACAGTGTGGAGAGAGGTTGTGTACTCTATATAGCGAAACGTATTCCGAAAGTCTATATACAAGGGGTTAGCAGAATTTATTTTTTTTATTTACGCACTTATTTCCTTTCTTTCAGATCATGCTGCTATTTCACGTCGTAAGTGCCTAAACAGCCCCGATTTCTTTTGTTGTATCTGTGGCAGTTTCACAATTTCTATTCAAAGGACAAACATCAGCACAATTGTCAAGCAAGCCTGTTTTGCATAATTCAAAGTAAAACTTGGTGATCAAGATAAGTCTTGGACCCCTCACAAGGTGTGCAAGCATTGTGTTGAGAGTTAAAGGATGTGGACAAAGGGAACACGTGATAAGATGCCATTTGTTATACCTATGGTTTGGCAAGAGTCAAGAGATCATTCCAATGAGTGTTACTTTTGTAAAGTGAAAACTTCAGGATTTAACATGAAAACTAAATATAAAAGAGTATCTTAGTCTACCATCAGCTATACATCCAGTGCCTCATTCAGCCGAAATCCCAGTGCCAGTTTTCTTTGAACTACCTCTTTTCAAGAACAGCATTATGGTGAAGAACAAAGTGACAGCGATGATGAAAATTTTGAAACCAGCATAAGTTGAACGATTTTGACATGACATTTGTGACTATCAAAAAAAATTTCAAAACTCCCAGCATCAAGACTGCATAAGAAAAACTTGCTTGAAAAAGGTGCAAAGGAATCCTACATTCGACCCAGAGAAAGTGCATTTCTGCAATACTTCAGAAGTGACAATGGCTTTGTGTAGTGCCATAACATACATGGTTTAATTGAAAAATTGGCAATTTTAATCTGTAACTTAAAGGAATGGCGACTGTTCATCGATAGCTCAAAGCGGAGTTTAAAATGTGTCCTCTTCCACAATGGAGATTTATGTGGTGCAGTCCCAACTGGCTATTCAGTTTCTCTTTGTGAAGAATACAGAGACATGAAGAGAGTCATTTAGTTGTTGCAATATCACAAACACAATTGAGTCATCTGTTTTGACCTTAAAAATGGTATTCATACTTTTTGGTCAGCAACATGGATACACCAAGTATCCTTGTTTTCTGTGCTTGTGGGACAACAGAGCCCGTGAGAAGCATTGGGTGCAGAGGAATTGGCCTCCTAAGATCTGACCTCAAATTTGGTGATCCAAACATTCTCCATGAGCCGCTAGTTGACAGAAAGAACATTATATTCCCACTTATGCACATTAAACTGTGTCTCATGAAGCAATTCGTTAAAGCTTTGTCAACTGAAGGAGGCTGTTTCAAGAAACTCTTTCTGGCATTTCACAGTCTGTCATTTGAAAAAATAAAGGCCGGTGTGTTTAATGGTCCACATATTCGGCAGCTCATCAAAGATGAACATTTCATCAGGACAATGTCAGAACTTCAAAAGAATGCTTGGTTATCATTCAAAGACCTTGTCAATGACTTTATTGGAAATACAGGAGCAAACAATTACACGAAAATTGTCTAGAAAGTCTTGGAGAGCTACAAAATGCTTGGTTGCAACATGAGCATTAAGGTGCATTCTCTGCATAGCCATCTTGCTAATTTCTCTTAAAACCTTGGTGCCGTCAGTGATGAGCAAGATGCGATTCTACCAAAATTTGAAAGTCATGGAGGGACGGTATCAGAGTAGGTGGGATGTACATATGATGGCTGACTATTGTTGGAGCATCAGGTGAGATTGTCCACAGATTGAACACTTCAGGAAAAGCTAAAAAAGTTAATTGTTACTTTAGAGGGGTATTTCCATCTCCAAGATCCTATCCCAATATGTAGCAGGAGTAATAATAATAATATTAGAAAATACCGACAATTAGAAATGTAGTATAGTTTTTCTGATTCGCTATGTCTGTTTCCTCAAGTGCAGGCATTGCAGGTCCTTAGGTATCCATGGTTACATCCACTGATAAAGTCACAGTTAGTTAGCTAGCTGCTAGTGGTCATAACTGTGGATACCTAAGGTCGTGTATTGCCTGCACATGAGGAAAGTGGCATAGTGAATCAGAAAAACTATACTACATTTCTAATTGGAGGTATTTTCTAATATTATTATTATTACACCTACTACATATTGGGATAGGATCTTGGAGATGGGAACACCCCTTTAACTGCTACCTAACTTTACTACTTGCACACAATTTGACTTACAGTAACAATATATCCTTTGCATGAACAAAACAGCTTTAAAAAAACATTACATTCAGGTTACTTTTTGCTTTATTTTCTATTGTATGTGTATTTTCTATGGTTTTAGAGACAAAGGGAGGGTATCATGTAGCTTAAAAAGTTGTCGTCAAAGAGAAAAACTGGGTTCACTTTTGGATTCAGAAGCTAAAAGTTAGTAAAAAAACAAGTGTCAGAGCTAACTCAACAAAAATTGTGTTCCCCAGTGAATTATTTCATTTTTTTTTATTTTATCTTTTTGTTGTATTATTGGATGGGTTAAATAGTGTGTTCAATTTATGCCTGGAGTCATTATGGACATGGCGATATTAATTATGTGACCCTTTTTCTTGCTCTAGTATTTTTTTTATATAATCAAGCAATTTATATTGGGAAATGTGTTTTGTGGGTGCTTTATTAATTTTTTTTATGTTTTTTAACTCTTTTTAACCCATTTTTTATTTTAGTCCCACAATGGGACTTAAACACGTATGAGCCTGACTGCTTATAGCATACACTGAAATACTTAATTATTGCAGTGTATTGTGCATGTCAATGAAAAATAGGCGTTCTATTATGCTGATAGCAACCCATCATCACATTGCAAGAGGGGTAGGTGATAGAGTGACAGAGGGAGCCCCCTAGGCCCTTTAGCTACAACCTAAATACCACTAAAATACCACTGTGGCTGTTGACAATGGCATCTAAGGGTATGTTCAAGTGGTGGGTCAGCTCTAAAAGATGCCTGAAAAGCACCCAAACTTTTCAACTCCGGTCATGTGGAGCAGAACAGGACTGGAATGGCTAGGTAACAGCAGAATACGGCAACCAGAAAGTACTTTCCTACACACAGTGAACATCCATTATTGATACCTATCCGGTGAAGAAATAAAAAAAACAGGATTGGTACTTTCAGGGTTTAGGGATGATCTATTTTTTTTTTTTTTGAGGCTAAGTGCCCACGTTGCGGAACTGAAGCAAATTTTTTACGCTTCTCCCTGGCGGGAAAATCGCATGCGGATTTTACATGCGGTTTTCCCGCCAGGTAGAAGCGTTTGTGAGGCGTCTTTGCAGCGTCTTTGCATGCATTTCCGCATGCGGGTTATCAAGCACTTCTCCAAGTGATTTAAGCATCACTTGGAAAAGAGCTTGACAACTTGTTCACACTATGTAAATCCATGCAACCGGCAAGGATTTATATAGTGTGACCAAGTAATAGTTAAAAAAAAGAATCAGAATGGTAAAAAATAAAAAAATAAAGTTTATATCACTTTCCGATGCATTCTCTGCCCCGACCGGAGTCTTGAGCGGCTCATGCTGTTGTGTGCAGGACCTGCGGTGACGTCATTGAGTCATGTGATGGGTCACATGACTCAATGACGTGGCAGGTCCTTCACACAACAGCGCGACGGTGGGAAAACACCGGGAAGACATCAGAAGATAAGTATAAACTTTATTTTTTTTTACAGGTTCTTTGGTACCCAGGTCTGGATGAGAGTCTCCTCTCATCCAGACTTGGGTACCATCCGCACATTGATTCCGCTGCGCTTCCGCAAAATTAATGAACATGCTGCGGATTTTTGACCGCAGCATATACGCTGCGGAAAAATCCGCAGCATGGGCATTGACATTGCGGAATGCCATTGGGGACCATGGGGTGCGGATATACATGCGTTTTACAAGTGTTTACGTTGCGGAAATTCCGCAGCATATACGCTAGTAATACGCAGCGTGGGCCCGCAGCCTAAGTAAACTTCTGAAATTAAGTTGTCGTCAAGATCAGACGTAAAGAGAAGAAATCAGAAATATCTGGGATACAAATATATCTATCCTAATATAACAATACAAATGAAATAATATGAGGGTAGAATAGATGGATCTACATTGAATGATTCTTTATATTATCCTGTAGAGCTATCACATTATATATCACTACTAATATCCATGGCAAGGGTGTCTTCAAAGAACTGGAAGAAGATGCCCAATAGAAAACCAGGTTGATGAAATAATAAAACAGTATTTTTTTAATTTCATGATTCAGAAAAAAAGAAACCGCTTTTAACATATACAAGTCAGAAAGTATTTCTCTACCCGTGTGATGCATGATACTTATAAAAAGCCTTTGTAATCCATCAGAAGAAGGAAGACATTGGCAGAGCGAAGAGAGATGGAATTAAATCTAAGGAAAGTAGGTTTGTGAGGTACACTAAAAAGATTATGTGTAAATTAGCTTCAGTATTTAACTGATGACTCTCCATGTTCATTAGATTATGAAATGTGACGTTTTGGTTCACATGTCACCTGAAATGCTTATCAAAGGGACTTATTGGTTATCAGTACCATATGAGCCTTATTTCTAAACATTAATGTAAACAAAAGAATTAGTGATGCCCATTATTCTTTGTTTAACCAGCACTAAATATAAAGTGTAAGATGAAATTGATATGTCTCCGCTGGTTTTTATAATCAGCCCCAATGTGTATTAATACCAGAAAATTTCAGACATTACTAGTTACAAAAAAGCAATGCAGAATAAAACATATGGTCCCTGGTAATTACAGAACCGAGCTGCCATTGCTTGGTTCTCAGACAGGCTTCAAGTCTCTATGGCTACCATGGAAAGTAAGGATGCATTGGAATTCATTCATGTACTGCAAGAGCTTCTGGAAATAGGTCAGACCGTCCGTAGCCTAGATTCCAAGAGAGCTGCTGATTTCTAAACAGACAGCACCACTTTGTAACTGTATGATTCTGACATGCCGCTATGTTCTGTATCATTCATACATGTGCAGAATAAAATGACAGCCTAGCCTAGGATAGTCATTCATTCTGTACTGCAAACAAGCTATTACTTATAGGTCGTACATACTTACAGGTTATATACATACAGATAGTACATACATTCAATACTGGTCAAAGTTTGGACACACCTGTTCAGGTTTTCCTGAATGTAGGCTTTGTCTGTTTAGGGGCCAGTGTGAACATGCGCCTACACGCAGCATGCACATCAACTTATATTCCAGTTCATCTTTTTAGGTTTTCGTTTCAGTTTTTTGTGCTCTGTGCAAATAAAGGAGTGGCTTCCCTTTTCCTTGAGCTGGACATTACATTTATATAGTTCTCCATGGCTGGGTATCCATTAGCCCGGTTTCAGTTCTTCTCAGCCCTTATTCACATTACATCACTTGACATATGGTAAGGTTTTAATACTAAAGGTTAGGACCGTCCCGAGAAGGGTCACCGTGACGTGGTGGGATGGCTTTTATGTTTTTTTGATCAAAATGTTGTTAACTAAGTACTCTAAATTATTTTCATGCATTATTGCTAATGATTTACTGCAGGGCATTTGCCTATTTTGTTTTGATCTTAGGTTTTGTCTGAATGTGCACATTGTAGATTCAGACTGAAAGTTGAAAAACCACAAAGAAACACGTGTGAAAGAAACCAGAATATTTGTTAAATCTTAAATTCCTCAAAGTATCTCCTTTTACTCTGAAGATAATTTTACATCCCTTGGCATTCTGTCAAGCAGCTTCAACAGGTAGTCACCTGGAATGGCTTCCAATGAACAGGCATGCCATTTCAGGAATTCATCTGTGAAATTACCAGTCTTCAGAAAGTGTTTGCGTCCATTAGGTGTGTTTTTCAGAGGCAAAGTTGATACGCAGTTCCACCCAGCACTGAGCCATAATCCACAACTGTTCTAAGCCAGAATATGGAAAGAACCTCTTAGCTAATTAAAAAGAAATAACAGTTCATCATCCCTTTATGTCAGTCATACCAGAAAATTGCTAGAACCTTGAAGATATCCTCAAGTGTAGACATGAAAGCCGTCAATCACTATGAAGAAACTGGCTATCATGTGGATCGCTTCAGGAAAAGTAGACCAAGGATTACCTCTCCTGAAGAGGATAAGTTCATAAGATAGCAGCCTCAGAAACCGCCAATTGACATCACCTCAGATAACAGCCAACATAAATGATGCGCAGACATCAAGTAGCAAACACATCCTGACATCAACTGTTGAGAGGAGAGTGTAAGCAGCAGGCTTTTATGTTCGAATTGCAGCAAAAGAGCCCCTACTGAGGAACACTCGAAGAAATGGCTTGTTTTAGCCACACAACACAAGAACTGGACATTAGATCAGTGGAAATCTGTACTGTGGTCTGACAAGTTAAAATTTGAGATGTGTTATGCCCACCATGAAGCATTGAAGGGAAGGTACGATGGTGTGAGTGCTCTGCTGGTGACATGTTGGTGATTTATTCCAATTCAAAGAACACTTATCCAGCATGGATAACAGTATTCTGCAATAACATGCCATCACATTTGGTTTGCACTTAGTGGAACCATTATTTGTGTTGTAACAGCAAAATGACCCAATGAATGGAGGCAAAGCATTCAACAAATGCTCAGCACCACTGGGTGCTCCTTCAAGACTGTTGGAAAATAATTCCAGGTGACGACCTGATGAAGCTGCATATGAGAATGCTAAGGGTGGGTAAAGCTGTCATCAGATTGAAAAGTTGTAACTGGGGGAATTTAAGGTTTAACACATATTGTGGCTTGTTTCACACGTGCTTCTTTACTTCTTGTTTCTATGTATGTTACTTTGTGGATTTGATGCCTTCAGTCTAAGAGTATGTGCACACCATCGGGAATGGTAGCGCTTTGAACGCAGCATACTTGATGCTACGTTCAAAGCACTGCATGCAGGTGAAGCCGCATGTGTTCATTGAACCATGCGGATTCACCACATCCTATCCATTGCACTGGTAGAATTTCTCTTGCGGAGATCAGCGTCTCCGCAAGAGAAATAGACATGCTGCGGTCTGTGAAGAGGCGCCGCATGTCCGTCTCCGCGGGTGATCCGCAGGTGCACGGGAACTCATAATAGACATGGGATTTGTACAAATCCCATCCACTATGCTGTAACATCTGGACGCTGCGGATTGCACGAAGCGCAAGTGTGCTGCATCCAATCCGCAGCGTTTACTGATCGTCTGCACATACCCTAACTCTACAATGCATTTCTAATAAGAACAATCCTGATCCAATAAGAACAAGTAAAACCACTGCATGAATACATGTCCAAACTTTTGTCTAGTAATGCACATACATACTTTGTTTTAAAGGGAATCTGTCACCAGGTTTAAGTTGTCCCATTCCATATCATTCGTGTAGTCAAATGACTGCATCTCCTACTCTTTCTTCTTTGAACAATTTTCCATCACCCAAAACCCAGTAACCTATTATCACATGAACAACTCATACTACCACTTTCAATGATCATAGAGTAAATGGCGGTAGCTTTATTGTGAACATATATAAACCTGATTTGAAAACAAGTGCTTTTTAGATGCAGGTTAAAGGGGTTCTTTGGGAATAGAAAACAATGATTGAAGGAAATATCAATACAAATACATTTCTAAATACCCTACATTATCAACTAAGACTTGTTTTGTAGAGAAAGGTGATTCTAAAGAATTATAATTAAAATAGACGCCGTCTTGAAACCTGTCCTAGTACGTTTCTGAGCATTGTGCAGTAGGAAGCTCCTCTGCTGTGACCTTGATATAACCTAGAGCATTTACTATACCCGATACCATGAACCAAGCTATCTCCAGGTCACAGCAGCCGCTTAACATTCAGAAAGATAAGGTGAAAGGCAGTATGAGCACCCTCTTCTTACCTCAGTACCCCTGATATTTCCAGTATTGGATCAGATAGCCAAGGTGGACAGCAGTATGAGCAGCCTTTTCTTACCTCAGCATTCCTGTTATCCACTATATTGGATCAGAAAGACAGGATGGACAGCAGTGTGAGCACCTTCTTCTTACCTCAGAACTCTTGTTATCTTCAGTATTAGATTAGATATACAGACTGGGGGTACAGCAGTGTGAGCAGCCTCTTCTTACTTCAGCATTGCTGATATTTCCAGTATTAGATCAGAAAGACAAGGGTGTACAGCAGTGCGTGCAGCCTTTTCTTACCTCAACACTCTGGTATATGCAGTATTTGATCAAACCGGCATGGCAGACAGCAGTGTGAGCAGCATCTTCTTACCCAGCAGCTGGTACATCTCCAGTATCAGATCAAACTATCCACTGGGTTCACATTTTCTACACATGTAGAGGAAGGAGCTTCCTACTGCACATGGACACAGGCAACTATCCTATTAACATTCTAGGACAAGTTTCTATGAGTGTAATCCTGCCATTTTAATTTTAAGTTGAATACCTCCCTAGCCAAAAGGAGTGTGATCTGCCTAAAGATATTTGGGAATTTATTTATAAATAAATGTGTCTCTGTGCACCTGCGGATCACCCACGGAAACTGACACGCGGCACGTCTTTTCAGCCCGCAGCAGGTCAATTTGTCTTGCGGGTCCACATGCGATCTTTCCCCATAGACCTAACCTCTATAAGGAAGGTCCATAGGTGAAAAAAAAATGGCGTTGCTCATTAGCATATTGAGCGGAAGCCGCCGGCGTCGGTGCTGCAGCCAGCTCCGGATCGTGTGCACATACCGCTAGGGAAACAGCGATGCACACATGTCCACTTGGGCTGATCCTAACCAATCACTATAACCCAACCTGGACCTAACTCAATCGTTTTCTATGCAATAAAACTAGCTGTGAAAGTAAAATAGTACGATAAGTGGATGGCATGTATGCATGAACTTTTGAGCCCCTTGGCCACAGAAAATGCTTTATTTCTGCAGTAGGTAAGTGTTGCCGAAACCCTTATAGGGTGATAGAAGGTTTCCCTGCAGTTCTATTCTCATGGGCTCCATTGTATAGTTGCATAGACTCCACACACCTATAGTATTTGTAGTCCTGAGCAAAAACAGGATTATGTGATGTGCAGAGCAAACATAGTACTATTACATACAGTGTATAACTCCCAATTACTATAGGGAAGGTTACTGTAGATTATTAACCTGGTTGTTAGAATTAGCCAAGTACAATGGGTGATTTTTCATAACAGTGAGCAAAGAACCAAAATCGCCTGCGAGCAACAGCGCTTTCTAGAAAGCTAATTAATCTATAGGGAACGTCTGGGAAGGTTACACTATTTTTTGTATTCACAAGTGAAATTGCGGGTTCCCATTAGCCTATAGTTAACTTCCAATTTAAGGCAATTTTTGTCAGTCGCTGCACTGCTGCAAATTGTCTATACATTGACAGATTATAAAGTGCTGTGAAATATGTTCGCGCTATATCAAATAAAATTATTATTATTATTAGATGTAACTTAGCAGCAAAAAACATCATTTTGGATTTTTAAAACGATTAGCAATCTATTTTTCAAAATAATTAGAGGCCCTGTTTTTCATTCTCACCACTAAAGTACAGAGACTCAGGGAAGTCATACAGGAAAATGGAGGAAGAGCAATACTGTATGTAGACTGTGACTCTCTTGCAGAAAGTCACACATTAAAGGCAAAAATGCCAGAAAGGGCAGAAGTTGAAATGATGAAAACACAGGATATACTGACATTTTTGCTACAAAACTATATATCAATCTACGCAGCTCTCCCTGCTCTATAACATGCTGCCTGCAGATTGGACTGTATATTCATGGTAACCACTTCATTTTAAGAGGACAACCCTTGGTCATATGCCAAGAAGCCACACTGGAGACCTATTCTGCAGAAGCAGACCACTTTCTAGTGGTCTGCAGACAATGTTGTGTAAAAAAGGATGTCCATCTGAATGGTGGCCAACTAATACTTCACGGCCTGGCTGACTGCAGCAGAATTAGATGTTTGCCAGTGGTATCTAATAAGATAAATGCTAAAATCTGAGCACGTTTCTAAATACTGTGTTGCTAATTGATCATTTTACACTCAGGCTACCCTAAATTGATACCAATTCCTACCCAAAAACCCAAAACCCTCTTTGCTACATGCTAATCTATACCATACAGTTTCTCTTCATCGAAAATAAATATAACAAGACTACATTTAATGAGCAAGTCATTGGAGGTCTGTAAACAGTAGTGGGAAACACAATGCCCTAAGAACTTGTTATGTTGCAAACAATAGAATAGCCATAGAATAAAAACAACATAGCCAATTATCACAGCTCCACTCTCACTGCTGCAGCGTCCTTCCATAATGATGGATTATTGGGTATAATGTAGGGCACTTCCTCCAGTTGACCCCTATGCAAAAAGAAGGAAAGTCAGATTTTGATGGAATGAGCACTCGAGCCCACACCTGTGTATATACTACATTTCATTATACATTTTTGTACATACAGACCTATCCCGTGCCAGAGACACAAAAACGTTGGTTACTTCCAGCTCTAGAGACGTCCTCTCAAGGTGACAGCACTGGGCTTCATCTGTGAACATTGTCCTGCAGGCTGCAGGGCAATAACTTTACTGCCATCCTTTTGCCAATCATTGATTAAGCCATTTTTTTTTCTTAGTTCTTTTTAGTGCCGTAGTTTTGTGACATTGACGGTGCTTTCTTTAATGTCCATGAAGTTACAAGTTGGAAGAATAGATCTCAGATTCATTTGCTAATTCCTTCAAGAGCATATTAATATTCATCATATTTATCATGACATTTTTGAACAAGAACTTACTTAAGACACAAAAATGCAAGAACACGAGTTGTCCCTCTGCCCTACTATTTGCTCAGCCTGCGTACTAATAAGTAAGGCTAGGGCTCCACCGCGGCAAAGAGAAATGGCACCATCACTGCAACCTGAAATGAGCCTCTACGTGGAGAAATGTCGCCTGAGAATCACAAGAATTCTGACGGGGTGAGGTACCTTTCCATCATAGGGAAACAGTGAAATTCCATCGGAGTCAAGGTAATACTGCAATGTAACCACAACTTACCATTGTCACAAATGAGAACTAGCCAAAAACTAAATATGATACAAAGATATTTGTAATATTGGAGTATTGTGACCCAACTCTTTATCTCCCAGGAAAACTGTGGTCAGTGCTTTTCAATATCATGAAATTCCTGCAAAAGGGTTCTATCTAGATTGGGAAGCTGTTGTTTTGAGGGCAAGAACAGCACTGAATATTGCGCTATTCATGGCATCAGGAGTGACATAAACCCCAGAACAACATGTGACATATGCCTAATATTAGGAACATGGCAGGGTCAGGAACACAATGGCTATTTTGACATCTTTGTCAGAGGCTCATTTAGGAGCCACCATTGCAGAATCCCCAGTTTTTCCAAGAAAAAAATAAACTGCATATATATAAAAGTCAAAAGGGTATTCTCAGAATAGGCCTTCAATATGAGATTCGTGGGCATCCAACATCTGAAACCCATAACGATCAGCTGGAATTTGCTTCAAATAAGAGATAAAGTGCAATACTCGGCAGCGGCCACTATGCACTGTACAGGGCTGCAGTGTTACACCTGATATGTCGCTTTTATCCATCACTGCTGAATTCCAGCTCATCTATGGGGATGCCCTACCAATATTATATTAGTGAACAATCCCAAGGAAAGGTCTTCGATATGTTAGTCATGGACCATCCCTTTAATCTGTCACTACAGTCACTGCTTAAGGGAAGACATGTGGCCCCCCACTGTTAAGATGGGGAATACACGGTTTCTTTAATCATTTTGTCATGCTTTGTTTTGGGATTTTTTACACTCATTTTAAAACTGTGCTTGAGGTATATACATAGTATACAGATTAGGGGTCACAGCCTTCAGACACATGCAGCCTGCTGTGCCATTTTGTTTGGCCCCTAACCTGTATAAGGTAATTTCCATGTCAGAGGGAAGAAGTGTAGCGCATTGCTCAGGAGAAGGGATGGGAGAGCACAAATAGAGCACTATGTAACCATATCGGGGTTCCCCATACATCAAGAGACTAGGGTTCCTTGACTCGTTTAGCCCTCCAGACAGGCACATGTGAGTTACAATGGAGGCTGCCTATGTGTGCAGCTGTCACTATTCAAAGGGAATCGTGAATTGCTGCCAGAGTTACATGTGTGCAGGGTCTCCTCCTCGCTAGAGTACTGATTGGGGGAAAATCACCCCATTCTCCTGATATGTGGGAGTCCTGGTAGTGGACTCTGCATCTCTTAGACATTTATAGCATACTAGATGGAGGCCCGATGATATCGCATCGGGAGGGCGGTACTGTTACAATGGGGGCAGGCTTTGCAGCGTTGAGAATCTCTCCCCCCCATGTGCTCACCCACCTATCCACTCTCTCTTCCCCCCCCATGTGCTGACTTCTCCCATCTGTGCTCTCTTCTTTGACCTTTCTACCCCATGTGCTTTCCCCCTTGTCTGCTGTCTCTCTCCTTCCTGTGCGGTATTCTCCCCTCATGTGCTGTCCCATTTGAGCTGTCTCCCCCCTGTGCTCTGTCTCTCTCCCCCCTGTGCTCTGTCTCTCTCCCCCCTGTGCTCCGTCTCCCCCCCTGTGCTCTGTCTCTCTCCCCCTGTGCTCTGTCTCTCCTCCCCTGTGCTCTGTCTCTCTCCCCCCTGTGCTCCGTCTCTCCCCCCCTGTGCTGTCTCTCTCCCCCCTGTGCTCTGTCTCTCCTCCCCTGTGCTCTGTCTCCCCCCCCCTATGCTCTGTCTCTCTCCCCCCCTGTGCTCTGTCTCTCTCCCCCCTGTGCTCCGTATCTCCTCCCCTGTGCTCTGTCTCCCCCCCCATGCTCTGTCTCTCTCCCCCCCTTGCTCTGTCTCTCTCCCCCCTGTGCGCTTTCTCTCTCCCCTATCTGCTGTCGTCTCCTCTCATGTGATCTCTTCTTTGACCTGTCTACCCCATGAGCTCTCCTCCTTGTCTGCTGTCTCTCTCCTTCCTGTGCTGTATTCTCCCCTCATGTGCTGTCCCATTTGAGCTGTCTCCCCCCTGTGCTCTGTCTCTTTCCCCCCTGTGCTCTGTCTCTCTCTCCCCTGTGCTCTGTCTCTTCCCCCCCTGTGCTCTGTCTCTCTCCCCCCTGTGCTCTGTCTCCCCCCCATGCTCTGTCCCCCCCCCTGTGCGCTGTCTCTCTCCCCCCCTGCTGTCTCTCTCCCCCCTGTGTGCTTTCTCTCTCCCCCATCTGCTGTCGTCTCCTCTCATGTGATCTCTTCTTTGACCTGTGTACCCCATGGGCTATCCCCCTTGTCTGCTGTCTCTCTCCTTCCTGTGCTGTCTCGTTTGATCTGTCTCCCCCCTGTGCTCTGTCTCTCTCCCCCCTGTGCGCTTTCTCTCTCCCCTATCTGCTGTCGTCTCCTCTCATGTGATCTCTTCTTTGACCTGTCTACCCCATGTGCTCTCCCCCTTGTCTGCTGTCTCTCTCCTTCCTGTGCTGTGTTCTCCCCTCATGTGCTGTCCAGTTTGAGCTGTCTCCCCCCTGTGCTCTGTCTCTCTCCCCCACTGCAATTTCCACTGCAGATTATCATTGGGGAAAAGTCTGCAGCACTACCAATTATTTTGCGTAATCGCGGCGTTTTGCCGCTATTGACATGCATTGAATCGCTTAATATCCGCATGACTACATGTGCACATGCGGATACTAAGCGATTCAATGTGCGGATGGTACCCGGGTCTGGAGAAGAGGAGACTCTCATCAAGACCCGGGTACCATAGTACCAGTAAAAAAAAAGAATTAAAATAAAAAAATATACAATATACTCACCTTCGGATGGCCCCCGTTCTCCATAGCGATGCGATGGTCTAAAAGGACCTGCCATGACGTCATTTAGTCATGTGACGGGTCACGTGACCGCTGACATCGGCGGTCGCGTGACCTGTGACATGACTAAATGACATCATGGAAGGTCCTTTTACACAACCGCGAGACACCGAGAAGACCGGACGCATCGGATAAGGAGACCGGGAGCCATCGGAAGTTGAGTATAATGTTTTTTTTTAAATTTTTACCATTTTTATTCTTCTTTTTAACCAACTTGGTCACACTTTATAAAATCCATGCCGGCTGCATGGATTTATATAGTGTGACCAAGTTGTCAAGCACTTTCCAAGTGATGCTAAAATCACTTGGAAAGCGCTTGACAACCCGCATGAGAAATCACATGTGAAAAACGCTTCACTTCCGCTTGTCCCTGGCAGGAAAACGCATGTACAATCCGCATTTGTTTTTTCTGTCAGGAGATGCAGAAACGCTCAGGAAAAATCCGGAGCATTTCTGCATGGTGGGCACATAGCCTTACTGTGGCCCTTGGAAGTCATTCAATATGACATTGTGGCCCTCAAACCACAGAAGGTTATGCCCCCCAATATACATTGCTCAAAAAAATAACAGGAACACTCAAATAACACATCCTAGATCTGAATGAATGAAATATTCTCATTGAATACTTTGTTCTGTCCAAAGTTGAATGTGCTGACAACAAAATCACACAAAAATCATCAATGGAAATCAAATTTATTAACCAATGGAGGCCTGGATTTGGAGTCACCCCCAAAATTAAAGTGGAAAAACACGCTACAGGCTGTTCCAACTTTGATGTAATGTCCTTAAAACAAGTCAAAATGAGGCTCAGTATTGTGTGTGGCCTCCACGTGCCTGTATGACCTCCCTACAATGCCTGAGCATGCTCCTGATGAGGTTGTGGATGGTCTCCTGTGGGATCTCTTCCCAGACCTGAACTAAAGCATCCGCCAACTCCTGACAGTCTGTGGTGCAACATGACGTTGGTGGATGGAGCGAGACATGATATCCCAGATATGCTCAATCGGATTCAGGTCTGGGGAACGGGTGGGCCAGTCCATAGCTTCAATGCTTTCATCTTGCAGGAACTGCTGACACACTCCAGCCACATGAGGTCTGGCATTGTCCTGCATTAGGAGGAACCCAGGGTCAACCGCACCAGCATATGGTCTCACAAGGGGTCTGAGGATCTCACCTCGGTACCTAATGGCAGTTAGGCTACCACACCATTACTGACCCACTGCCAAATCGGTCATGCTGAAGGATGTTGCAGGCAGCAGATCACTCTCCACGGCGTCTCCAGACTCTGTCACGTCTGTCACATGTGCTCAGTGTGAACCTGCTTTCATCTGTGAAGAGCACAGGGCGCCAGTGGCGACTTTGCCAATCCTGGTGTTCTGTGGCAAATGCAAAGCGTCCTGCACGGTGTTGAGCCGTGAGCACAACCCCCATCTGTGGAAGTCGGGCCCTCATACCACCCTCATGGAGTCGGTTTCTAACTGTTTGTGCAGACACATGCACATTTGTGGCCTGCTGGAGGTCATTTTGCAGGGCTCTGGCAGTGCTCCTCCTGTTTCTCCTTGCACAAAGGTGGAGGTAGCAGTCCTGCTGCTGGGTGTTGCCCTCCTACAGCCCCCTCCACGTCTCCTGGTGTACTGGCCTGTCTCCTAGTAGCGCCTTCAGCCTCTGGACACTGTGCCATCCTGGATGAGCTGCCCTACCTGAGCAACTTCTGTGGGTTGTAGAGTCCGTCTCATGCTACCACGAGTGTGAAAGCACAACCAACACTCAAAAGTGACAAAAACATCAGCCAGAAAGCATTGATACTGAGATGTGCTCTGTGGTCCCCACCTGCAGAACCTCTCCTTTATTGAGTGGGTCTTGATAATTGCCAATAATTTCTATCTATTGTCTTTTCCATTTGCACAACAGCATGTGAAATTGATTGTCAATCAGTGTTGCTTCCTAAGTGGACAGTTTGATTTCACAGAAGTTTGATCTACTTGCAGTTATATTCTGTTGTTTAAGTGTTTCCTTTATTTTTTTGAGCAGTGTATATATATATAGTTCACTCTGTATTGTTATTTTCATATTATTTCTAATATCTCCTAACCATTGTTACCGATCTCATGAACTTTCAGTGTTTTAAAAATTAACTCTAGGTTCAATAGTGCAAACTGAAGAGTCCTTAGTCAAGTGACCTTGATCAATGTCAAATAGTCACTAAAAATCTTTTCATTTATTTGGAAAATAAAGTTACGATACAACCTGTTGCGTATATATTCATACCTTTGTATGCACCACCTATATTATTACGAGCTAGCTTATATAGATATCTCTATTTCTGCAGTAAATTCTAACTTATAAATGACTTTCTTCCTGGCTCTACTTAGGCCATAAGTAATCTAGAACACAATCAGGCGGGATTTTGTCCTGGGTCCTGAATTACGGCACTCCTGCCATCTTATTTTTTTATTTGATAATGGGCATCTTTAAAGGAAAATTGCTATATTTTACATGATATATAATATGCCAGCATTGTGATGTATTGCAAGAAGAGATGAACAAATTTACATGTGGGAAAAGATTCAGTATAATGTGTATTTTAGTCATTGAATTCTCTTCTCATTTGCTTCTTAACAGTCAAGGGGGAGGTCCTAATCAGTGTTTTATAGCTATCTTTTTATGTACACTTATGCAGTGTACATAATCAATAAAGGGAATCTGTCAGCAGGTTTTTTCTATCTCATCTGAGAGCAGCATGATGTAGGAAAAGAGATACTGATTACAATGATGTATCACTTAGATTACTGTGTGCCGCGGTTCTGACAAAATCAAGAGTTTTTAGATGTAGCAGCGCTCAAAAGCTAACCCCGCACACAGCACAGCTTTCTTTGTACATTGTCTATTGACAGTAAGCTACTAATCAAGGGAGGAGGTGGACTTGGAACATGATGCACATGGGCACCTAGTCCTGTAATGATAATCTCCTGCTGAGAAAACACTCTTTGTATGGAAACAACAGCACATAGACTAATAAGTGACACCACTGAAATCAGTGCCTCAGCCCCTACCTCATGGTGCCCTCAGATTAAATATCAAAAACCTCCTGACCATTAAGTAGGTCTGGACTATTGACTGCAAAGCCCCCAAAAAAGCAGAATTTCAATGATTAAAAAACAATTACTGTAATACTGAATCATTTCCCAGAATTCTATATCTATCAATCTGCTCAGTTTCTACTACTCTATGACATGCTGCCTACAATTTGTACAGCATTTCCAATATCACAGCTTCCATTTGAATACTTACACATCTGAAACTAAGAGAAAAAAAAAATCTGTGGGATCACCTGTGACTAGAAGCAGAAGCAAGGTACTGCAGCCCCCTGGCAAAGGCTTGTCCTCTAGTTATATATTTTTTTTAGAAACAGCGCCATTCTTGTCTATGGGATGTACACAGCTCCTTTCAAGTGACATAGACTAAACTGCAATACCCAATGCAAACTCTGTGTACAAGAGTGGTGCTGTTTCAGAAATCAATGTAGACCTTTTTTAAAAATTTTAAACCCCTTTAATTGACCCTTACAGCTTTGAGAATTCAAAGTCTCCAAAGGTATGATGACTGCAATTCTATGTGAAGGGGATCGGACACTTTATCTTTAGTTCAACAAATGGGTTGGAGGCAATGATTTTGTGGCATTTCCTATAAGTATTACAGGTTTTCCTCCTACACTTGTCAGTACAGTCTCCTCACAAACCCTCCTGTTCTCAAAATGGCCATTGATAGAGGAACATGTGTTCAGACCTTTCCATCCGACTGAAAAACACTGTACATAGAAAAGTTGGCCACATGGACATGGTCTGGCCACATGTCCCTCTTTTAATGAGCACTTTGAGAACTGGAGGGTCTGTGAGAAAAGTGTACTAAGAAGTGCAGAAGAACCTGTAATACCTATAAATTAGTAAGTGCCAAAAAATAATGTCCCCAACATATCTGTTATGGCCGAATTCAGAATCTATGTAAAACGGCCAGAGTATGGACCACGATGCATGTGCTCGCCGCTGGTCTCCTGACCTGAACTTGACAGCTCATTGACATATATAAGGCTGTCAAGTTCAGGTCAGCAGACTCATGGCCAGTACTTGGAAAGTGATACACGGATGGCTGAATTCGGTGTAGAATAAAGAAAACAGGTCAACCCCTATAAAAAAGAACATGTAATGTTTAGATATACTGATCTCAAAGTATATAAATGTTGTCTATCAGTATGAACATGCATAAAGCCTAAGGCTATGTGCCCACGTTGCATTTATGAAGCAGAAAATTTCTGCTGCATAAATGCAAGTCCTCTCCCGGAAAAACGCATGCGGAATTCCGCACGCGTTTATCGCGCTTTTTTCGCGCGTTTTATCACGCGTTTTCCACATGCGGAATTGCCTTGCGTTTTTTATGCATTGAACAAAGGCAATTCTGCTTGCGGAAACGCAAAATTAAATGACATGCTGCGGATTTTTGAACGCAGCATAAACGCTGCGGAAAAATCCGCAGCATGTGCATAGAACTTGCGGAATCCCATTGGGGACCATGGGGTGCGTGTTACCAAGCGTTTTTCAAGCGTTTACGCTGCGGAAATTCCGCATCAAAAACGCTTGAAAAATGCTACGTGGGCACACAGCCTAACAGTGATAATAGCCTAAAATCAAGAAAGAATTAAAGTATGACACAAACAAAAGATCTCACACCCTATATACATTTACTGATGTAAGTCAATGGCATTCATCATTTCTCATACTGACAAAAAACCTGGCCCCTTCGTTGCCAACAAAAGGCAACAAAGGGAATACAGTAGTTCTTCAAGGAACAGCTCACCCTAGTGTGTATAGCCATAAAGTCTCCTGATTTTTAGCTCAGCATGCGAACCACATTTATTTTCTGTGCCTGCTGCAGAATGCTAGTACCAGTAGAGAAACAAGAGTCCTATTGCCCATTACAATTTGACAGCTGTCAATTCCGCTGGGGGCCCTATAGATTAGCATTCTAATGGGGGAAGGGGAAGCAATGTTGGCTAGTCGCAAAAAAAAGGCTGCCTACATGAAACAGCATAACAAAAACCTACAAATTTTCCATTGGCATAATGAATGCCTCCTATCTCAGGGAATAGAGTAGTTCATTAGCATTGCAGAGCCATCCAATGAACTGATCAAACTGACAATAAGCATATTGACCAAATCCTACCTCTTAAATAGCAGTGTGAATGCCGCCTTAAGCCCCTATGGCCTTAATAAACAATGCTGGAAATATTTAGCATAGAATATTATCAGGGTGATGGGCACACATATGTTGGCACTGGCACTAAAAATCAGTATATGTATGTAGCATCAAGTAAATAAATGTTGTAGGACAAAGCCAAAGGCAAGATGTTTATTACCTGTGCGGTAAACCTAGCACTAGTGATGGCATAAGGCAGATATGAAAAGCATTGGCACAGTAATCACATGTTCTGGAAAATGTATATACGGCTATATTTACTATGGTGTGATTGAATTAGATGAGATGTATCAGCAGCACCCTGTGCATTGATCTGGCAATAAACCACGAGGGTATTTATGCTGCACTCTTGGCACACAGCTAAGAAAAGACAACCTGTCACTATGCTGCAGCCACCACAGTCTCCTTATTAACCCAGTCCATGCTGGAGTGAGGCCTGCAGCATACTGCACAGCGTACCGCACAGCGTCGTGATTTACCAATGGAAATCGGCTACACTGGAAGCCAGCAGCATCACTCAGCAGTAACTACCATCATGTACTGTTATAAGGCTCTGGCCTGGTGGATTGTGCCACCCTAGGCATTGGCAGGGCGGTCTACACAGCAAAGTGCCATTAAACAGCATTCACCTGCCACAGGACACCTTCTCCCCTGTTTACCAAGGTAGTTCTGGGTAAATACAGAACAGATTGCAGATCATGCTGAAGCAATGCAGCAAAACCAAAGAAAACACTGGAGATGTCATATTATTCCATTAAAGCATTACAATGCCAACATAGCCATTCTGTATCCAAAATACCTGCCCTATTGGCGAAGCTCAGGGATATTCGGCTATCTGGCCATGCACTGTACCTGGATATCAGTGCTGCAGTCTGTGCTAGGAGACAATGACAGATTTCTATTTGGTAAATATGTGTAAAAAATACAAATACTGAGATACATTTCAGATATGATGATGTAAATAGCAGTGTGTGGGTATGATTTTCACCATCAGAATCAGCACAGGGGCACAGAGCAGACCAGGCATTGATAGCGCCAGTGAAGCCTGTCTTTTAGGCCATTTTAGGAGGGGAAAAAAAAGCTGTGGGGAGGTTTATAGGAGAAACAGCAATTAGAGCAAGATCCTGTCTGTACATCAATAGTAGCAAGGACTGCACTAATGTTTACAGGCACCAGCTGCCTCAGCACTTACTGCAACCCCTCACCAGTACTGTCCGTCTATCCAGCTATCTGTCCATCCTGCCATCTATCTATCCATCCATCCACATATCTATCTATCCATCCACATATCTATCTATCCATCCATCCATCCACATATCTATCTATCCATTCACATATCTATCCATCTATCTATCTATCCATCCATCTACCCATCCATCCATCTATCCATCCACATATCTATCTATTATCTATCTATCTACAGTAGATATCTATCTATCTATCTACAGTAGATATCTATCTATCTATCCATTCACATATGTATCTATCTATCTGTCTGTCTATTATCTATCTATCTATCCATCCATCCACATAGCTATCCACCCATTCCATATCTATCTATGTAATGATCATCTATTATTTATCTATCCATCTACATGTATATCTATTTTTCTGTGTATCTAATTATCATGTACCCATCTATTATCTATCTATCTATCTATATCTATCCATCCACATATGTATATCTATCACATATCTATCCATCTCCATCCACTGTAATGTGTGTACATACACGTTCCAGCTATGTACTGTAATACTATACATACAGATATATAATAGATGGTGATCACACACAGAGGCATCATAGCTCTATGCAGCCAGTACAGCAGGATGACCAGCAATGTCAGGCACACTGTCAGCGCTCATCCCCATCAATAACATGGTCCACACATGCCCATCACCCCACCCAGCATCCAGTGCCCACCATCCCCAGGGTACTCACCATTCCGTGCCTGCAATGCCAGGATCCAGATGCAAAGGTTGCGCTCTTCTATGTGTCCTTCTTACACCACATTCCAGACGCCAATTGTGGGGGATGGGTGACCAGGTGACTTCGGGGTCCCCCAAGATGGGGCTGACGCATAGACAGAGAAGAGCTATGGGGAGAGAGAGGAAGGAGCTGGCATGGAGTACTGGGCAGGCGTGCTGCTGAATCACCTTCCTCAGTGCCCGGACAGCATTGTGCGGCGTGATGCTGCTGCCTGTACCATTGTGGAAGCTACCAGAGGAGACAGGCAGAGGGGTTTGGGGAAGGGAGTAGCTATGGTAACTGAAAGGAGCACACATGACGTCACACAGAGAGGTCTCAGGGGGTGAGGTGGGTGGGTGAGCAGGGGGAGGGAAGAAGAGTGTAATCTGCAGCCGTAGCATCCATGAACAACAAGCGCGAAGGAGGCACAGCGCATGCCATGTCCTGTATGGCTGCCACAGAGGCCGTCACCTCTCACACACTCACCCTGTATAGGAGACTGGCAGGGCACACACAGTATGGCTGCTTACTGGGTGCACACATGTAGGGTGTACTGTATACTGTATGGTCATACATTACTGTATACATATATAGTATATACTCCTATATACTGTATGGTCATACATTACTGTATACATATATAGTGTGTACTCCTATATACTGTATGGTCATACATTACTGTATACATATATAGTGTGTACTCCTATATACTGTATGGTCATACATTACTGTATACATATATAGTGTGTTCTCCTATATACTGCATGGTCAAACATTACTGTATACATATATAGTGTGTTCTCCTATATACTGTATGGTCATACATTACTGTATACATATATAGTGTGTTCTCCTATATACTGTATGGTCATACATTACTGTATACATATATAGTGTATACTCCTATATACTGTATGGTCATACATTACTGTATACATATATAGTATATACTCCTATATACTGTATGGTCATACATTACTGTATACATATATAGCGTGTTCTCCTATATACTGTATGGTCATACATTACTGTATAGATATATAGCGTGTACTCCTATATACTGTATGGTCATACATTACTGTATACATATATAGTGTGTTCTCCTATATACTGTATGGTCATACATTACTGTATACATATATAGTGTATACTCCTATATACTGTATGGTCATACATTACTGTATACATATATAGTGTGTTCTCCTATATACTGTATGGTCATACATTACTGTATACATATATAGTGTATACTCCTATATACTGTATGGTCATACATTACTGTATACATATATAGTGTATACTCCTATATATTGTATGGTCATACATTACTGTATACATATATAGCGTGTACTCCTATATACTGTATGGTCATACATTACTGTATACATATATAGTGTGTACTCCTATATACTGTATGGTCATTCATTACTGTATACATATATAGTGTGTTCTCCTATATACTGTATGGTCATACATTACTGTATACATATATAGTGTGTTCTCCTATATATTGTATGGTCAAACATTACTGCATACATATATAGTGTATACTCCTATATACTGTATGGTCATACATTACTGTATACATATATAGTGTATACTCCTATATATTGTATGGTCATACATTACTGTATACATATATAGTGTATACTCCTATATACTGTATGGTCATTCATTACTGTATACATATATAGTGTGTTCTCCTATATACTGTATGGTCATACATTACTGTATACATATATAGTGTGTTCTCCTATATACTGTATGGTCATACATTGCTGTATACATATATAGTATATACTCCTATATACTGTATGGTCATACATTACTGTATTCATATATAGTGTGTTCTCCTATATACTGTATGGTCATACATTACTGTATACATATATAGTGTGTTCTCCAATATACTGTATGGACATACATTACTGTATACATATATAGTGTGTTCTCCTATATATTGTATGGTCATACATTACTGTATACATATATAGTGTATACTCCTATATACTGTATGGTCATACATTACTGTATACATATATAGTGTGTTCTCCTATATACTGTATGGTCATACATTACTGTATACATATATAGTGTGTTCTCCTATATACTGTATGGTCATACATTACTGTATACATATATAGTGTGTTCTCCTATATATTGTATGGTCAAACATTACTGCATACATATATAGTGTGTTCTCCTATATACTGTATGGTCATACATTACTGTATACATACATAGTGTGTTCTCCTATATATTGTATGGTCATACATTACTGTATACATATATAGTGTATACTCCTATATATTGTATGGTCATACATTACTGTATACATATATAGCGTGTACTCCTATATACTGTATGGTCATACATTACTGTATACATATATAGTGTGTACTCCTATATACTGTATGGTCATACATTACTGTATACATATATAGTGTGTTCTCCTATATACTGTATGGTCATACATTGCTGTATACATATATAGTATATACTCCTATATACTGTATGGTCATACATTACTGTATTCATATATAGTGTGTTCTCCTATATACTGTATGGTCATACATTACTGTATACATATATAGTGTGTTCTCCTATATACTGTATGGACATACATTACTGTATACATATATAGTGTGTTCTATATATTGTATGGTCATACATTACTGTATACATATATAGTGTATACTCCTATATACTGTATGGTCATACATTACTGTATACATATATAGTGTGTTATCCTATATATTGTATGGTCATACATTACTGTATACATATATAGTGTGTTCTCCTATATACTGTATGGTCATACATTACTGTATACATATATAGTGTGTTCTCCTATATACTGTATGGTCATACATTACTGTATACATATATAGTGTGTTCTCCTATATACTGTATGGACATACATTACTGTATACATATATAGTATATACTCCTATATACTGTATGGTCATACATTACTGTATACATATATAGTGTGTACTCCTATATACTGTATGGTCATACATTACTGTATACATATATAGTGTGTTCTCCTATATACTGTATGGTCATACATTACTGTATACATATATAGTGTGTTCTCCTATATACTGTATGGACATACATTACTGTATACATATATAGTATATACTCCTATATACTGTATGGTCATACATTACTGTATACATATATAGTGTGTACTCCTATATACTGTATGGTCATACATTACTGTATACATATATAGTGTGTACTCCTATATACTGTATGGTCATACATTACTGTATACATATATAGTATATACTCCTATATACTGTATGGTCATACATTACTGTATACATATATAGTGTGTACTCCTATATACTGTATGGTCATACATTACTGTATACATATATAGTGTGTTCTCCTATATACTGTATGGTCATACATTACTGTATACATATATAGTGTGTTCTCCTATATACTGTATGGTCATACATTACTGTATACATATATAGTGTGTTCTCCTATATACTGTATGGTCATACATTACTGTATACATATATAGTGTATACTCCTATATACTGTATGGTCATACATTACTGTATACATATATAGTGTGTTCTCCTATATACTGTATGGTCATACATTACTGTATACATATATAGCGTGTACTCCTATATACTGTATGGTCATAAATTACTGTATACATATATAGTGTGTTCTCCTATATACTGTATGGTCATACATTACTGTATACATATATAGTATATACTCCTATATACTGTATGGTCATACATTACTGTATACATATATAGTGTGTACTCCTATATACTGTATGGTCATACATTACTGTATACATATATAGTGTGTTCTCCTATATACTGTATGGTCATACATTACTGTATACATATATAGTGTTACTCCTATATACTGTATGGTCATACATTACTGTATACATATATAGCGTGTACTCCTATATACTGTATGGTCATACATTACTGTATACATAAATAGTGTGTTCTCCTATATACTGTATGGTCATACATTACTGTATCATAGAATCATAGAATGGTAGAGTTGGAAGGGACCTCCTGGGTCATCTGGTCCAACCCCCTGCTCAAAGCAGGATTCCCTAGATCATCTCAGACAGATGTCTGTCCAGCCTCTGTTTGAAGACGTCCATTGAAGGGGAACTCACCACCTCTCGTGGCAGCCTGTTCCACTCATTAATCACCCTAACTGTCAAAAAGTTTTTTCTAATATCTAATCTGTGTCTCCTCCCATTTAGTTTCATCCCATTGCTTCTAGTCTTTCCTTGTGCAAATGAGAATAAAGATGATCCTTCTACAATGTGACAGCCCTTGACATATTTGTAGACAGCTATTAAGTCTCCTCTCAGTCTTCTTTTTTGCAAGCTAAACATTCCCAAATCCTGCAACCGTTTCTCATAGGACATGGTTTGCAGACCAGTCACCATTCTGGTCGCTCTTCTCTGAACTTGCTCCAGTTTGTCTATGTCTTTTTTAAAATGTGGTGCCCAAAACTGTACACAGTATTCCAGATGAGGTCTGACCAAAGAGGAGTAAAGACCGATAATGATTTCACGTGATCTAGACTGTATGCTTCTGTTAATACATCCCAGAATTGTATTTGCCTTTTTTGCTGCTGCATCACACTGTTGACTCATGTTCAGTCTATGATCTATTAGTATACCTAAGTCTTTTTCACATGTACTGTTGCTTAGCTCTATTCCTCCCATTCTGTATATGCTTTTTTCATTTTTATTGCCCAGATGTAGTACTTTGCATTTTTCCCTGTTAAAAACCATTCTGTTGGTTGCTGCTCACTGCTCCAGTTTATTTAGGTCTTTTTGAATCCTCTCTCTCTCTTTTCTAGTATTAGCTATCCCTCCTAGCTTTGTGTCATCAGCAAATTTAATCAGTTTACCCTCAATTCCTTCATCTAAATCATTGATAAAGATGTTGAACAATACAGGTCCCAGGACGGAGCCCTGTGGTACCCCACTTGAGACATTCATCCAGCTGGATGTGAAGCCATTTACAACCACCCTTTGAGTCCGATCACTAAGCCAGTTATGAATCCACCTAACAGTTGCCTGGTCCATTGCATACTTGGTCATTTTTTCAATAAGGATGGTGTGAGATACTTTGTCAAATGCTTTGCTGAAGTCAAGATATACTATATCTACAGCATTTCCCTGATCCACCCAGTCAGTGATTCTGTCATAGAAGGAAATTAAGTTAGTCTGACATGACTTGTTAGTTACAAACCCATGCTGACTCTGGTTAATCACTTCATTCTTATCCATGTACTTACATACATGTTGTTTAATAATTTGTTCAAAGATCTTTCCTGGTATAGAAGTCAGACTCACCGGCCTATAGTTCCCTGGGTCCACCTTCTTCCCCTTTTTGAAGATAGGAACAACATTACTCCTATATACTGTATGGCCATACATTACTGTATACATATATAGCGTGTACTCCTATATACTGTATGGTCATAAATTACTGTATACATATATAGTGTGTTCTCCTATATATTGTATGGTCATACATTACTGTATACATATATAGTATATACTCCTATATACTGTATGGTCATACATTACTGTATACATATATAGTGTGTACTCCTATATACTGTATGGTCATACATTACTGTATACATATGTAGCACCCTGAGGATTCGGCTGCTACAGGGGTATTGCACCTCAACCCAGAGGTGTGATATTCCACTCCCGGGTAAGGATGGAGTGTGGAACTGAGCTCAGTTAGCTGCATGCACTACACACATCCCATTTCCGAGGAGCAGACCAACGGTACTCCCACTTAGAAATGTGCAGGTACGACCGAGTCTGTTCCTGGCTGGAGTGGGAGGGGGGTGGTACATCCCAGTAGTGTAGGGGCAGATAGGGGGAGCAGCCTGGGTAAAGTTAGGAGCTCATTGGGTGCTGGTCACCTGAGCTCACACATAGAGGGAGTATATAAGGTGGGCACCATCTTAGATCAGGGTCAGTCTGTGAGGAGCCAGAGAGACGTCAGTCTGTGAGGAGCCAGAGAGACGTCAGTCTTTGCAGAGAAGCCAGAGTGAGAGAGGAGAAGAAAGAAAGACCCAGAGGGGGAAACAGAAGGAACTCTGAGAACCCAAGTACAACCCTAGGGTGAAGAGTTGGCAACAGGGTACCGGATCCCAAGCTGGCAGAGGCTACAGCACACCTTAGCCAGGAACCGGAGGTCGTGGGCAGGATTGATCTGCCACGGCCACCCACCACATCCACCCTGAAGGCAAACCACGTGTAGGGTCAGGGAACCCAAGGCCAAGGGTCTCCCAACAGAAGGCCCGAGGGAGCTGGACCTAGGTGGATCCCTGGTGGGGACGGCCAGAAGAAAGGACAAGAAGGAGGGCTCAGGGACACGCTCCGGACTTGCTTGGGGGTTGGCTGAATCCAGGACCTGGTGGACACAGCACGGCTCGGGTGGTCACTTAAGGCCGGAGTGACCGGAATATCTGCAGTAAGTAAACACCCTGAACTGCACAACCCGACTCTGTCTTTAATTATCATCTACGCTGCACCACCACAACCCCCATCCTCTGCACCTGACCCCCTGAGGCTATACCCCTCCCGTTGGGGGTTATACTATCTAAAGCTGCACCAACACCATCAGCCTCAGCGGACCCTGCTGCAGCGGCGGCCGTAGTGACCGCAATCCAACGGGTGGCGTAGTCGACATAACGAACTTTGTAACATCTGTAGGACTGCCACATACTCTGAGCTTGACACCCTGGGCACGGACCGGGTCACAGCCACTCGGAGACTACAACCCCCATCTGATCCGGCTCCGGGTATTCCCCTAAAGAATATGGCCCAGGGGGCGCGTCAACTTTGGCGTAGTCGGCAGGATCACGTGCCCGCAACACCCGGGTACTGCGTGCCTGAAGAAAAGAACAAGTTTACCTCAAAAAGAAGTCTCCTGCCGGTTCCGGAGGGTCCCCGCCATCGGACTCCGTCACAGATCGATTCCCGCCGGTTGTCCGCCATTAACAGCTTTTTCCCGCCATCTGCAGAGTTTCCCGCCACTGGGAGACGATTCCCGCCATTTCCAAAGGTTTCCCGCCTTGGAAGAGCGGACGCCATTATGGGCGTGCCAAAGGGTGGCAAGAGGCCACCTCCCATCGTGGGCCAGGACCGAAAATGGCGCCAAAAGTGGAAACCGCCCCCACCAACAGAGACTGTGATGCTAGAGGTGTCTGTCAGCGTGAAAGAACTGCCCCTGGAGCTGACAATCACCAAGTGGCCCCGGGACCGCCCTCGATGTGGGAGGACTGAGAAGGAGAGAGCAAAGATGGGTGTCGCCTGGAGCAGTCTGGAGAGAGCGCACCCGGAGACAAGAAGCCTAGAGCTGGGTCCAGAAGAAGCTTACCCGGAGATGGAAGAAGAGCAGAGCAGCACCGGCCCGCTGGCCAGGAGCCTGCTGGAGACAACGGAAGGAGAGCAGAGCAGCACCGACCCGTTGGTCAGGAGCCTGCTAGAAGCAACGACCCCACTAGGCTTAGTGGAGGTCTTGGCACAGCTCCCCCGAGATCGGGAGTGTGCACAGACTGCGCTGGAGGGCCTCGCACGGAGGATGGCCCGGGTGCAACGAGAGACGTTGGCGGAGTGGAGCCGAGAGATGGCCCAGCGGACCGAGACTCGTCAGCGGAGCACGCCACCCGAGACGAGGAGACAGACCGCCTCTGAGGATGGCGCAGGAGGACTGAAGGCCGGAGACGGCGCCGAGAAGGGAGCCGAACGAAAGGAGGCAGGTAAAGGGGACGTTTCTACCCCAAACCGGGAAACCGCGTACCTGCCCCAGCTCCCCGTCGCAGAGCCCGAAGTACCCCCTGCCGTGCCCGTAACCGCAACGTCACCGCCACAGACTAGGTCTCAACCGGAAGCCGCGGCCGCGACCCCTGTGACGTCATACGCCTCGACCCCGAGCGTGACCAAGCAGGAAGTACCATCGGCCTGGTCGCAAGGCCTAGTACCCCCGGGCGCCGCAATACCAACAGCGCCCCCTACCTCCGCGGAGCCACCGGCCTGGTCGCAGGGCCAAGTAGCCCAGGGCGCCGCCGTCCTTACGGTGCCCTTCACTTTCCAGGTGCCCCAGGCCTGGCCGCAAGGCCTGGGCAACCCGGGCGCCACCACCACCGCGCCCATAAAACCAAGAGTGCCGCATCTGGGAGAAGATCTGTTCGCCCAGCATACGTGCCCGGATGGGCAGCCCTTTATATGGCCACCGGAGTTTCACCATCCCCGACTCCGGAAAGAGAGACCCCTAGACGAGCCCCTGATTCCGGTTCCAAAGCCCGTAAAAAGGATCTCGCCCCCGCTAGAAGAGACCCAGTTTGAGTGGGACCCCACCGGAGAAGACCTCATGGGGTTCACTCAGGAGACCCGGGCGGCTGCAGCGGAGCGTGCAGAGTGCTGCCGGCAGCAGCTCGAGGTCTTTGAGAGGGAGCGGAGAGAGAGGCGGGTCCGGGAACAACAAGCCCAAATAAAGAGCGCGGAGCAGAAGAGCCGGGCCAGGAGGAATCCCCGTGCAGCTCATGGTCCCCCTTCCACCGGGACTGTGATAAAATTCAACATGCAGCATGGGTGGGGCTTCATTAGAGACCATCATACCCCCGGCGACGTCTTTGTGACTCGCAGAGACGTAGAAAGCCATCTGCCGGAGGGACATAGAGGTCGTGACCTGTATATAGGGGACGAGGTCACCTTCACCCGGCACAAGTGTGCCAAAGGACCCTACGCCCTCCATGTGCATCGCCTGACGGAGGAGGAGCTGCGGTGTGAGGAGGAGCAAGAGGACCCGGACGGGTCTGAAGCTAAAGTTAATCACAAAGAAAGAACAGGAGGACGTCGTCGTTGAGTACAGCGGAGTAGAAGCTGTAAATAGTTACCCATCGGGGCACAGTGAACCGTTGCTGCTAATATAGTCCCCGTTGGGACCAGAGAATTGAACTGTTACCCGTATTTCCCTTAATCCCTCTGACCGAGGACTGAGAGTGGCCATATCCCCTTTGTATATAGTTGCGCTTCCTAAAGCGCCCCCTACCGGTTTTATAGGAAAACCATTTTTCTAGAGAGACTGTCGCACTTTACCCGGTCACAAGTTGCACCGTGACCGGAGGTACCAGAGACAAGAGTGTTATTTATGAAAAGTTTTATATGAAAAGTTTTATATGATGTTTTATTATGTTGTTTATGCAAAAATTGTATGTTTTGGTGTTTTTATATCTTACAGCCCGAGGACGTGCTGTGATTTACCAGGGGGGAATGTAGCACCCTGAGGATTCGGCTGCTACAGGGGTATTGCACCTCAACCCAGAGGTGTGATATTCCACTCCCGGGTAAGGATGGAGTGTGGAACTGAGCTCAGTTAGCTGCATGCACTACACACATCCCATTTCCGAGGAGCAGACCAACGGTACTCCCACTTAGAAATGTGCAGGTACGACCGAGTCTGTTCCTGGCTGGAGTGGGAGGGGGGTGGTACATCCCAGTAGTGTAGGGGCAGATAGGGGGAGCAGCCTGGGTAAAGTTAGGAGCTCATTGGGTGCTGGTCACCTGAGCTCACACATAGAGGGAGTATATAAGGTGGGCACCATCTTAGATCAGGGTCAGTCTGTGAGGAGCCAGAGAGACGTCAGTCTGTGAGGAGCCAGAGAGACGTCAGTCTTTGCAGAGAAGCCAGAGTGAGAGAGGAGAAGAAAGAAAGACCCAGAGGGGGAAACAGAAGGAACTCTGAGAACCCAAGTACAACCCTAGGGTGAAGAGTTGGCAACAGGGTACCGGATCCCAAGCTGGCAGAGGCTACAGCACACCTTAGCCAGGAACCGGAGGTCGTGGGCAGGATTGATCTGCCACGGCCACCCACCACATCCACCCTGAAGGCAAACCACGTGTAGGGTCAGGGAACCCAAGGCCAAGGGTCTCCCAACAGAAGGCCCGAGGGAGCTGGACCTAGGTGGATCCCTGGTGGGGACGGCCAGAAGAAAGGACAAGAAGGAGGGCTCAGGGACACGCTCCGGACTTGCTTGGGGGTTGGCTGAATCCAGGACCTGGTGGACACAGCACGGCTCGGGTGGTCACTTAAGGCCGGAGTGACCGGAATATCTGCAGTAAGTAAACACCCTGAACTGCACAACCCGACTCTGTCTTTAATTATCATCTACGCTGCACCACCACAACCCCCATCCTCTGCACCTGACCCCCTGAGGCTATACCCCTCCCGTTGGGGGTTATACTATCTAAAGCTGCACCAACACCATCAGCCTCAGCGGACCCTGCTGCAGCGGCGGCCGTAGT
The DNA here is from genome assembly GCF_046119375.1 of Phyllobates terribilis. Lineage (NCBI taxonomy): Eukaryota > Metazoa > Chordata > Amphibia > Anura > Dendrobatidae > Phyllobates > Phyllobates terribilis. The sequence goes on from NW_027362761.1 coordinate 810,947,872, forward strand.
GACCGCAATCCAACGGGTGGCGTAGTCGACATAACGAACTTTGTAACATCTGTAGGACTGCCACATACTCTGAGCTTGACACCCTGGGCACGGACCGGGTCACAGCCACTCGGAGACTACAACCCCCATCTGATCCGGCTCCGGGTATTCCCCTAAAGAATATGGCCCAGGGGGCGCGTCACATATATAGTGTGTTCTCCTATATACTGTATGGTCATACATTACTGTATACATATATAGTGTTACTCCTATATACTGTATGGCCATACATTACTGTATACATATATAGCGTGTACTCCTATATACTGTATGGTCATACATTACTGTATACATAAATAGTGTGTTCTCCTATATACTGTATGGTCATACATTACTGTATACATATATAGTGTTACTCCTATATACTGTATGGTCATACATTACTGTATACATATATAGCGTGTACTCCTATATACTGTATGGTCATACATTACTGTATACATATATAGTGTGTTCTCCTATATACTGTATGGTCATACATTACTGTATACATATATAGTATATACTCCTATATACTGTATGGTCATACATTACTGTATACATATATAGTGTGTACTCCTATATACTGTATGGTCATACATTACTGTATACATATATAGTGTGTACTCCTATATACTGTATGGTCATACATTACTGTATACATATATTGTGTGTACTCCTATATACTGTATGGTCATACATTACTGTATACATATATAGTGTGTACTCCTATATACTGTATGGCCATACATTACTGTATACATATATAGTATATACTCCTATATACTGTATGGTCATACATTACTGTATACATATATAGTATATACTCCTATATACTGTATGGTCATACATTACTGTATACATATATAGCTTGTACTCCTATATACTGTATGGTCATACATTACTGTATACATATATAGTGTGTACTCCTATATACTGTATGGTCATACATTACTGTATACATATATAGCGTGTTCTCCTATATACTGTATGGTCATACATTACTGTATACATATATAGTGTGTTCTCCTATATACTGTATGGCCATACATTACTGTACATATATAGTGTGTTCTCCTATATACTGTATGGCCATACATTACTGTATACATATATAGTGTGTTCTCCTATATACTGTATGGCCATACTTTACTGTATACATATATAGTATATACTCCTATATACTGTATGGTCATACATTACTGTATACATATATAGCGTGTACTCCTATATACTGTATGGTCATACATTACTGTATACATATATAGCGTGTACTCCTATATACTGTATGGTCATACATTACTGTATACATATATAGTGTGTACTCCTATATACTGTATGGTCATACATTACTGTATACATATATAGTGTGTTCTATATACTGTATGGCCATACATTACTGTATACATATATAGTATATACTCCTATATACTGTATGGTCATACATTACTGTATATATATATAGCGTGTACTCCTATATACTGTATGGTCATACATTACTGTATACATATATAGTATATACTCCTATATACTGTATGGTCATACATTACTGTATACATATATAGTGTGTTCTCCTATATACTGTATGGTCATACATTACTGTATACATATATAGCGTGTACTCCTATATACTGTATGGTCATACATTACTGTATACATATATAGTGTGTTCTCCTATATACTGTATGGTCATACATTACTGTATACATATATAGTGTGTTCTCCTATATACTGTATGGTCATACATTACTGTATACATATATAGTGTGTACTCCTATATACTGTATGGTCATACATTACTGTATACATATATAGTGTGTACTCCTATATACTGTATGGTCATACATTGCTGTATACATATATAGCGTGTTCTCCTATATACTGTATGGCCATACATTACTGTATACATATATAGTGTGTACTCCTATATACTGTATGGCCATACATTACTGTATATATATATAGCGTGTACACCTATATACTGTATGGTCATACATTACTGTATACATATATAGTATATACTCCTATATACTGTATGGTCATACATTACTGTATATATATATATATATAGTGTGTTCTCCTATATACTGTATGGTCATACATTACTGTATACATATATAGTATATACTCCTATATACTGTATGGTCATACATTACTGTATATATATATATAGTATATACTCCTATATACTGTATGGTCATACATTACTGTATACATATATAGTGTGTTCTCATATACTGTATGGTCATACATTACTGTATACATATATAGTGTGTACTCCTATATACTGTATGGTCATACATTACTGTAAACATATATAGTATATACTCCTCTATACTGTATGGTCATACATTACTGTATACATATATAGTGTGTTCTCCTATATACTGTATGGTCATACATTACTGTATACATATATAGCGTGTACTCCTATATACTGTATGGTCATACATTACTGTATACATATATAGTATATACTCCTATATACTGTATGGTCATACATTACTGTATACATATATAGTGTGTTCTCCTATATACTGTATGGTCATACATTGCTGCATACATATATAGTGTGATCTCCTATATACTGTATGGTCATACATTACTATATACATATATAGCGTGTACTCCTATATACTGTATGGTCATACATTACTGTATACATATATAGTTTATACTCCTATATACTGTATGGTCATACATTACTGTATACATATATAGTATATACTCCTATATACTGTATGGTCATACATTACTGTATACATATATAGTGTGTTCTCCTATATACTGTATGGTCATACATTGCTGCATACATATATAGTGTGATCTCCTATATACTGTATGGCCATACATTACTGTATATATATATAGCGTGTACACCTATATACTGTATGGTCATACATTACTGTATACATATATAGTTTATACTCCTATATACTGTATGGTCATACATTACTGTATACATATATAGCGTGTTCTCCTATATACTGTATGGTCATACATTACTGTATATATATATATAGTGTGTTCTCCTATATACTGTATGGTCATACATTACTGTATACATATATAGTATATACTCCTATATACTGTATGGTCATACATTACTGTATACATATATAGTGTGTTCTCATATACTGTATGGTCATACATTACTGTATACATATATAGTGTGTACTCCTATATACTGTATGGTCATACATTACTGTATACATATATAGTATATACTCCTATATACTGTATGGTCATACATTACTGTATACATATATAATGTGTTCTCCTATATACTGTATGGTCATACATTACTGTATACATATATAGCGTGTACTCCTATATACTGTATGGTCATACATTACTGTATACATATATAGTATATACTCCTATATACTGTATGGTCATACATTACTGTATACATATATAGTGTGTTCTCATATACTGTATGGTCATACATTACTATATACATATATAGTGTGTACTCCTATATACTGTATGGTCATACATTACTGTATACATATGTAGTATATACTCCTATATACTGTATGGTCATACATTACTGTATACATATATAATGTGTTCTCCTATATACTGTATGGTCATACATTACTGTATACATATATAGCGTGTACTCCTATATACTGTATGGTCATACATTACTGTATACATATATAGTGTATTCTCATATACTGTATGGTCATACATTACTGTATACATATATAGCGTGTACTCCTATATACTGTATGGTCATACATTACTGTATACATATATAGTATATACTCCTATATACTGTATGGTCATACATTACTATATACATATATAGTGTGTTCTCCTATATACTGTATGGTCATACATTACTGTATACATATATAGTGTGTTCTCCTATATACTGTATGGTCATACATTACTGCATACATATATAGTGTGATCTCCTATATACTGTATGGTCATACATTACTGTATACATATATAGCGTGTACTCCTATATACTGTATGGTCATACATTACTGTATACATATATAGTGTGTTCTCCTATATACTGTATGGTCATACATTACTGTATACATATATAGCGTGTTCTCCTATATACTGTATGGTCATACATTACTGTATACATATATAGTGTGTACTCCTATATACTGTATGGCCATACATTACTGTATATATATATAGCGTGTACACCTATATACTGTATGGTCGTACATTACTGTATACATATATAGTATATACTCCTATATACTGTATGGTCATACATTACTGTATACATATATAGCGTGTTCTCCTATATACTGTATGGTCATACATTACTGTATATATATATATAGTGTGTTCTCCTATATACTGTATGGTCATACATTACTGTATACATATATAGTATATACTCCTATATACTGTATGGTCATACATTACTGTATACATATTTAGTGTGTTCTCATATACTGTATGGTCATACATTACTGTATACATATATAGTGTGTACTCCTATATACTTTATGGTCATACATTACTGTATACATATATAGTATATACTCCTATATACTGTATGGTCATACATTACTGTATACATATATAATGTGTTCTATATACTGTATGGTCATACATTACTGTATACATATATAGCGTGAACTCCTATATACTGTATGGTCATAGATTACTGTATACATATATAGTATATACTCCTATATACTGTATGGTCATACATTACTGTATACATATATAGTGTGTTCTCCTATATACTGTATGGTCATACATTACTGTATACATATATAGTGTGTTCTCCTATATACTGTATGGTCATACATTACTGCATACATATATAGTGTGATCTCCTATATACTGTATGGTCATACATTACTGTATACATATATAGCGTGTACTCCTATATACTGTATGGTCATACATTACTGTATACATATATAGTATATACTCCTATATACTGTATGGTCATACATTACTGTATACAAATATAGTGTATACTCCTATATACTGTATGGTCATACATTACTGTATACATATATAGTGTGTTCTCCTATATACTGTATGGTCATACATTACTGTATACATAGTGTATACTCCTATATACTGTATGGTCACACATTACTGTATACATATATAGTGTGTTCTCCTATATATTGTATGTTCATACATTACTGTATACATATATAGTGTGTTCTCCTATATACTGTATGGTCATACATTACTGTATACATATATAGTGTATACTCCTATATACTGTATGGTCATACATTACTGTATACATATATAGTATATACTCCTATATACTGTATGGTCATACATTACTGTATACATATGTAGCACCCCGAGGGCTCAGCTGCTACAGGGGTATTGCACCTCGAACCAGAGGTGTGGTATTCCACTCCCGGGTAAGGATGGAGTGTGGACCAGGACTCAGTAAGCTGCATGCACCACACACACTCCATTTCCGAGGGACAGCTCAACGGTGCTCCCACTAGACAGAAGTGCAGGCACGACAGCATCTGTTCCTGGCTGGAGTGGGGAGGGGGAGGAAAACCCAGTGGTGTAGGAGCAGATAGGGGTGGGTCTCTGGGCATAGGTAGGAGCCCATTGGTTGCTAGTCACCTGGGCTCGGGTGTTAGAAGGAGGTATAAAAGGTGGGCACCATCTTAGGACAGTAGTCAGTTCAGTTCAGAGAGGAGTTCAGCCGGAGAGGGCTGACAGGGAGCTGTGGCTCAGTCTGGGCCCAGCTCCAGAGGCAGGCCTGGAGTGGAGGCCAGAAACAGCAGAGAGGAGAAGGAACGGAAAGGAAAGTAAGAAAGGAACTGGAACAGAGGAGAAAGGAAGCAAGGAACACAGAGAAAGGCCCAGAGACACGAGGACAGAAGGAACCCCATATGCCCAGGAGATACAGGGTGAAGGGTTGGCAGAACAGGGTACCGGAGCCCAAATTGGTGGAGGCAATAAATTCCTCAGCCAAAACCGGAGGTTGTGACCACATCTTGGTGCGACCCCTCACTACATCCACCAGGAAAGCATACCGTATAGGGTCAGGGAAACCGGAGATAGGTTTCGCCAACAGAAGGCCCGAGGAAGCTGGACAAAGGTGGGTCACTGGTGAGGGCGGCCAGAGAAAGGAAAGAGAAGGGAGCCCTGTGCCACGCTCTGGAATTGCCTGGGAGTTGGTCGAGCCCCTTGCCTGGTGAACGCAGCACGGTTCAGGCGGTCCTTCATGTGCACAAGTGACCTGGATGAGAACTGTGAGTAAAGCATTGGAAACTGCAACCACACGTCTCTGTGTTTCATCGCCGCACCAGCACCATTAGTACTGGGACGCTCATACCATCACTACCATCATCTACTCTAGCTGCCCTGAGGCAATACTTCTCCCGTGGGGAGTTATCCCATTCTTGGCTGCGCATATAACATCAGCCTCAGCGGTCTGCAGCGCAGCGGCGGTCCCCGCTGACCGCAATCCACGGGTGGCGTAGTCGGACAATTACAATACCAATAGACTGCCACTGAATTGACCACCCTGGGCACGGACTGGGTCAGCGCCATGGAGACTACAACCCCCAGCGATCCGGCTTCGGGTATTCCCTGGACAACACAGGCCCAGGGGGCGCGTCAACTTTGGCGTAGTCGGCAGGATCGTTACCAGACCGCCACTAACGGGTATTGCGTGCCTGAAGAAGATTGTACATGTACCTTGAAAATAAGTCTCCCGCCATTTCCAGAGGTTTCCCGCCGTCCGGAGTCGTTTCCCGCCATCCGGAGCCGATTCCCGCCATCGGACGCCATCTTGGACCGTTTCCCGCCATCGGACACCATCTTGGGTCGTTTCCCGCCGTCTTCCCGCCATCCGCAGTCGTTTTCCCGCCATCGGGCGCCATCTTCGGGACGCCGCGCGGGAAGAAGAGGGGCGTGGACGCCGAAAGCGCGCGAGATCTGAAGCTCCGCCCCACGCACCGACGCTGCGTAAGGTCCTGGAAGGGAGAGGGAGCGACGCTGATGTCACAGGAGCGCGACGCAAGGTCCTCAACCCCGACGATCGACTGCGGAGCCGCGACCTACGGAGGAAGATCAACGCAAGGTAGGCCATGGTCCACCAGGGGGGAGGATGACACCAGGAACGGAGAGCAAGATGGCGGACCGGCAGCAGACCAAGCTGCCCAGCATCGGCAGTGCCCCAGCCGTCGCGGGCCCCGACCAGCGCCAGGAGAAGACGCGTGATGCAGGAGCGGTCGCGGGAGCAGGTAAGAGGAGTCTCCCTGTCCCGGACGCTGCCAGCGTCAGCCTGCTCCCGGGCCCCCTGGTGGAGCCGCCGATCCCGGGCGCTGCAAACACCGACCTGCTCCAGACCCCGCAACAAGCCCTGCTGCCGAGCCCTCCAGCCCTGGTCACTGCCGCCACCAGCCCGCGCCCAGGCCCAAAGTCGCACCCTTTGACCCCGGGCGTCATCAACAGCGACCTTCTCCAGGCCCGGTCGCAAGGCCTGCTACGCAAGGGCGCAAAGGGACTGTATGCCCTCCATGTCCACTGTCTAACAGAGGAAGAACTGCGGTACCGCCCAGACATGGACTACCCTGAGGGCCCGGACGGGTCTGAAGAGTACAAGGAGGAAGCATCAGGAGGACACCGTTACCAGTGAACGGTAAATGGAACTGTATATAGTTACCCGTAAGGGTATAGAAACTGTTACTGAGTGGAGTGTGGTCCCCGTTGGGACTGATATAGAACTGTGTAGAAGTTACCCCCTATATCCCTTATCTGGCTGGTGACTGAGAACAGCCATCCCTTTTTCCTAATCTGGCTGGGGACTGAGAGCAGCCATTCCCCTAAGAAGAAAGAACACCTGGTCGCAAGTCGCACCACAGCCAGAACTCAAGAATGTGTTTTTGAAAAAAAAAAAAAAAATGTTTTACTTAAGAATGTCTTATACTGAAAAAGTTTCATATGCTGCTAAAAGAGTTTATGGTATTTTATGTGTGTGTGAAGAAAGTCTTATAATGTTTATATCAGTAACGTTGGAAAGAAAAGAGTACCTCCCATAAAGGGATGAGTTTTTGGTTAAATGTCTTATATGCGAATGCATTCTAAAAATTTTGTATGTTGAAAATTGTTTTATTCTTTTCCAGCCCGAGGACGTGCTGTGATTTACCAGGGGGGAATGTAGCACCCCGAGGGCTCGGCTGCTACAGGGGTATTGCACCTCGAACCAGAGGTGTGGTATTCCACTCCCGGGTAAGGATGGAGTGTGGACCAGGACTCAGTAAGCTGCATGCACCACACACACCCCATTTCCGAGGGACAGCTCAACGGTGCTCCCACTAGACAGAAGTGCAGGCACGACAGCATCTGTTCCTGGCTGGAGTGGGGAGGGGGAGGAAAACCCAGTGGTGTAGGAGCAGATAGGGGTGGGTCTCTGGGCATAGGTAGGAGCCCATTGGTTGCTAGTCACCTGGGCTCGGGTGTTAGAAGGAGGTATAAAAGGTGGGCACCATCTTAGGACAGTAGTCAGTTCAGTTCAGAGAGGAGTTCAGCCGGAGAGGGCTGACAGGGAGCTGTGGCTCAGTCTGGGCCCAGCTCCAGAGGCAGGCCTGGAGTGGAGGCCAGAAACAGCAGAGAGGAGAAGGAACGGAAAGGAAAGTAAGAAAGGAACTGGAACAGAGGAGAAAGGAAGCAAGGAACACAGAGAAAGGCCCAGAGACACGAGGACAGAAGGAACCCCATATGCCCAGGAGATACAGGGTGAAGGGTTGGCAGAACAGGGTACCGGAGCCCAAATTGGTGGAGGCAATAAATTCCTCAGCCAAAACCGGAGGTTGTGACCACATCTTGGTGCGACCCCTCACTACATCCACCAGGAAAGCATACCGCATAGGGTCAGGGAAACCGGAGATAGGTTTCGCCAACAGAAGGCCCGAGGAAGCTGGACAAAGGTGGGTCACTGGTGAGGACGGCCAGAGAAAGGAAAGAGAAGGGAGCCCTGTGCCACGCTCTGGAATTGCCTGGGAGTTGGTCGAGCCCCTTGCCTGGTGAACGCAGCACGGTTCAGGCGGTCCTTCATGTGCACAAGTGACCTGGATGAGAACTGTGAGTAAAGCATTGGAAACTGCAACCACACGTCTCTGTGTTTCATCGCCGCACCAGCACCATTAGTACTGGGACGCTCATACCATCACTACCATCATCTACTCTAGCTGCCCTGAGGCAATACTTCTCCCGTGGGGAGTTATCCCATTCTTGGTTGCGCATATAACATCAGCCTCAGCGGTCTGCAGCGCAGCGGCGGTCCCCGCTGACCGCAATCCACGGGTGGCGTAGTCGGACAATTACAATACCAATAGACTGCCACTGAATTGACCACCCTGGGCACGGACCGGGTCAGCGCCATGGAGACTACAACCCCCAGCGATCCGGCTTCGGGTATTCCCTGCACAACACAGGCCCAGGGGGCGTGTCACATATATAGTGTGTTCTCCTATATACTGTATGGTCATACATTACTGTATACATATATAGTGTGTTCTCCTATATACTGTATGGTCATACATTACTGTATACATATATAGTGTATACTCCTATATACTGTATGGTCATACATTACTGTATACATATATAGTATATACTCCTATATACTGTATGGTCATACATTACTGTATACATATATAGTGTATACTCCTATATACTGTATGGTCATACATTACTGTATACATATATAGTGTGTTCTCCTATATACTGTATGGTCATACATTACTGTATACATATATAGTGTTACTCCTATATATTGTATGGTCATACATTACTGTATACATATATAGTGTGTTCTCCTATATACTGTATGGTCATACATTACTGTATACATATATAGTGTGTTCTCCTATATACTGTATGGTCATACATTACTGTATACATATATAGTGTATACTCCTATATACTGTATGGTCATACATTACTGTATACATATATAGTGTGTTCTCCTATATACTGTATGGTCATACATTACTGTATACATATATAGTGTGTTCTCCTATATACTGTATGGTTATACATTACTGTATGCATATATAGTGTATACTCCTATATACTGTATGGTCATACATTACTGTATACATATATAGTATATACTCCTATATACTGTATGGACATACATTACTGTATACATATATAGTGTGTTCTCCTATATACTGTATGGTCATACATTACTGTATACATATATAGTGTATACTCCTATATACTGTATGGTCATACATTACTGTATACATATATAGTATATACTCCTATATACTGTATGGTCATACATTACTGTATACATATATAGTGTATACTCCTATATACTGTATGGTCATACATTACTGTATACATATATCGTGTGTTCTCCTATATACTGTATGGTCATACATTACTGTATACATATATAGTGTTACTCCTATATATTGTATGGTCATACATTACTGTATACATATATAGTGTGTTCTCCTATATACTGTATGGTCATACATTACTGTATACATTTATAGTGTGTTCTCCTATATACTGTATGGTTATACATTACTGTATACATATATAGTGTATACTCCTATATACTATATGGTCATACATTACTGTATACATATATAGTGTGTTCTATATACTGTATGGTCATACATTACTGTATACATATATAGTGTTACTCCTATATACTGTATGGTCATACATTACTGTATACATATATAGTGTGTTCTCCTATATACTGTATGGTCATAGATTACTGTATACATATATAGTGTATACTCCTATATACTGTATGGCCATACATTACTGTATACATAAATAGTGTGTTCTCCTATATACTGTATGTTCATACATTACTGTATACATATATAGTATATACTCCTATATACTGTATGGACATACATTACTGTATACATATATAGTGTGTTCTCCTATATACTGTATGGTCATACATTACTGTATACATATATAGTGTGTACTCCTATATACTGTATGGTCATACATTACTGTATACATATATAGTGTGTACTCCTATATACTGTATGGTTATACATTACTGTATGCATATATAGTGTATACTCCTATATACTGTATGGTCATACATTGCTGTATACATAGTGTATACTCCTATATACTGTATGGCCATACATTACTGTATAGATATATAGCGTGTACTCCTATATACTGTATGGTCATACATTACTGTATACATATATAGTGTGTTCTCCTATATACTGTATGGTCATACATTACTGTATACATATATAGTGTGTACTCCTATATACTGTATGGTTATACATTACTGTATGCATATATAGTGTATACTCCTATATACTGTATGGTCATACATTGCTGTATACATAGTGTATACTCCTATATACTGTATGGCCATACATTACTGTATACATATATAGCGTGTACTCCTATATACTGTATGGTCATACATTACTGTATACATATATAGTGTGTTCTCCTATATACTGTATGTTCATACATTACTGTATACATATATAGTATATACTCCTATATACTGTATGGACATACATTACTGTATACATATATAGTGTGTTCTCCTATATACTGTATGGTCATACATTACTGTATACATATATAGTGTGTTCTATATACTGTATGGTCATACATTACTGTATACATATATAGTGTGTACTCCTATATACTGTATGGTCATACATTACTGTATACATATATAGTGTGTTCTCCTATATACTGTATGGTCATACATTACTGTATACATATATAGTGTATACTCCTATATACTGTATGGTCATACATTACTGTATACATATATAGCTTGTACTCCTATATACTGTATGGTCATACATTACTGTATACATATATAGTGTGTACTCCTATATACTGTATGGTCATACATTACTGTATACATATATAGCGTGTACTCCTATATACTGTATGGTCATACATTACTGTATACATATATAGTGTGTTCTCCTATATACTGTATGTTCATACATTACTGTATACATATATAGTATATACTCCTATATACTGTATGGACATACATTACTGTATAGATATATAGTGTGTTCTCCTATATACTGTATGGTCATACATTACTGTATACATATATAGTGTGTTCTATATACTGTATGGTCATACATTACTGTATACATATATAGTGTGTACTCCTATATACTGTATGGTCATACATTACTGTATACATATATAGTGTGTTCTCCTATATACTGTATGTTCATACATTACTGTATACATATATAGTATATACTCCTATATACTGTATGGACATACATTACTGTATAGATATATAGTGTGTTCTCCTATATACTGTATGGTCATACATTACTGTATACATATATAGTGTGTTCTATATACTGTATGGTCATACATTACTGTATACATATATAGTGTGTACTCCTATATACTGTATGGTCATACATTACTGTATACATATATAGTATATACTCCTATATACTGTATGGTCATACATTACTGTATACATATATAGTGTATACTCCTATATACTGTATGGTCATACATTACTGTATACATATATATAGTGTGTTCTCCTATATACTGTATGGTCATACATTACTGTATACATATATTGTGTGTACTCCTATATACTGTATGGTCATACATTACTGTATACATATATAGCGTGTACTCCTATATACTGTATGGTCATACATTACTGTATACATATATAGTGTGTTCTCCTATATACTGTATGTTCATACGTTACTGTATACATATATAGTATATACTCCTATATACTGTATGGACATACATTACTGTATAGATATATAATGTGTTCTCCTATATACTGTATGGTCATACTTTACTGTATACATATATAGTGTGTTCTATATATTGTATGGTCATACATTACTGTCTACATATATAGTGTGTACTCCTATATACTGTATGGTCATACATTACTGTATACATATATAGTGTGTTCTCCTATATACTGTATGTTCATACATTACTGTATACATATATAGTATATACTCCTATATACTGTATGGACATACATTACTGTATACATATATAGTGTGTTCTCCTATATACTGTATGGTCATACATTACTGTATACATATATAGTGTGTACTCCTTTATACTGTATGGTCATGCATTACTGTATACATATATACTGTGTTCTCCTATATACTGTATGATCATACATTACTGTATACATATATAGTATATACTCCTATATACTGTATGGTCATACATTACTGTATACATATATAGTGTATACTCCTATATACTGTATGGCCATACATTACTGTATACATATATAGTGTGTACTCCTATATACTGTATGGTCATACATTACTGTACACATATATAGTGTGTACTCCTATATACTGTATGGCCATACATTACTCTATACATATATTGCATGTACTCCTATATACTGTATGGCCATACATTACTGTATACATACAGTACAGACCAAAAGTTTGGACACACCTTCTCATTTAAAGATTTTTCTGTATTTTCAGGACTATGAAAATTGTACATTCACACTGAAGGCATCAAAACTATGAATTAACACATGTGGAATTATATACTTAGCAAAAAAGTCTGAAACAACTGAAAATATGTCTTATATTCTAGGTTCTTCAAAGTAGCCACCTTTTGCTTTGATGACTGCTTTGTACACTCTTGGCATTCTCTTGATGAGCTTCAAGAGGTAGTCACCGGAAATGGTCTTCCAACAATCTTGAAGGAGTTCCCAGAGATGCTTAGCACTTGTTGGCCCTTTTGCCTTCACTCTGCGGTCCAGCTCACCCCAAACCATCTCGATTGAGTTCCGGTCTGGTGACTGTGGACGCCAGGTCATCTGGCGTAGCACCCCATCACACCCCTTCTTGGTCAAATAGCCCTTACACAGTCTGGAGGTGTGTTTGGGGTCATTGTCCTGTTGAAAAATAAATGATGGTCAAACTAAACACAAACGGGATGGAATAGCATGCCGCTGCAAGATGCTGTGGTAGCCATGCTGGTTCAGTATGCCTTCAATTTTGAATAAATCCCCAACAGTGTCACCAGCAAAGCACCCCCACACCATCACACCTCCTCCTCCATGCTTCACGGTGGGAACCAGGCATGTAGAGTCCATCCGTTCACCTTTTCTGCGTCGCACAAAGACACGGTGGTTAGAACCAAAGATCTCAAATTTGGACTCATCAGACCAAAGCACAGATTTCCACTGGTCTAATGTCCATTCCTTGTGTTCTTTAGCCCAAACAAGTCTCTTCTGCTTCTTGCCTGTCCTTAGCAGTGGTTTCCTAGCTGCTATTTTACCATGAAGGCCTGCTGCACAAAGTCTCCTCTTAACAGTTGTTGAAGAGATGTGTCTGCTGCTAGAACTCTGTGTGGCATTGACCTGGTCTCTAATCTGAGCTGCTGTTAACCTGCGATTTATGAGGCTGGTGACTCGGATAAACTTATCCTCAGAAGCAGAGGTGACTCTTGGTCTTCCTTTCCTGGGGCGGTCCTCATGTGAGCCAGTTTCTTTGTAGCACTTGATGGTTTTTGCAACTGCACTTGGGGACACTTTCAAAGTTTGCCCAATTTTTCTGACTGACTGACCTTCAAGTAATGATAGCCACTCGTTTTTCTTTACTTAGATGCTTTGTCTTGTCATAATACAAATTCTAACAGTCTATTCAGTAGGACTATCAGCTGTGTATCCACCTGACTTCTGCACAACACAACTGATGGTCCCAACCCCATTTATAAGGCAAGAAATCCCACTTATTAAACCTGACAGGGCACACCTGTGAAGTGAAAACAATTTCCGGTGACTACCTCTTGAAGCTCATCAAGAGAATGCCAAGAGTGTGCAAAGCAGTCATCAAAGCAAAAGGTGGCTACTTTGAAGAACCTAGAATATAAGACATATTTTCAGTTGTTTCACACTTTTTTGTTAAGTATATAATTCTACATGTGTTAATTCATAGTTTTGATGCCTTCAGTGTGAATGTACAATTTTCAAAGTCCTGAAAATACAGAAAAATCTTTAAATGAGAAGGTGTGTCCAAACTTTTGGTCTGTACTGTATATAGTGTGTACTCCTATATACTGTATGGTCATACATTACTGTATACATAAATAGTGTGTACTCCTATATACTGTATGGTCATACATTACTGTATACATATATAGTGTGTACTCCTATATACTGTATGGTCATACATTACTGTATACATATATAGAATGTACTCCTATATACTGTATGGACATACATTACTGTATACATAAATAGTGTGTTCTCCTATATACTGTATGGTCATACATTACTGTATACATATATAGTGTGTACTCCTATATACTGTATGGTCATACATTACTGTATACATAAATAGTGTGTTCTCCTATATACTGTATGGTCATACATTACTGTATACATGTATAGCGTGTACTCCTATATACTGTATGTTCATACATTACTGCATACATATATAGTGTGTACTCCTATATACTGTATGGTCATACATTACTGTATACATATATAGCGTGTACTCCTATATACGGTATGGACATACATTACTGTATACATAAATAGTGTGTTCTCCTATATACTGTATGGTCATACATTACTGTATACATATATAGTGTGTACTCCTATATACTGTATGGTCATACATTACTGTATACATATATAGCGTGTACTCCTATATACTGTATGGACATACATTACTGTATACATAAATAGTGTGTTCTCCTATATACTGTATGGTCATACATTACTGTATACATATATAGTGTGTACTCCTATATACTGTATGGTCATACATTACTGTATACATAAATAGTGTGTTCTCCTATATACTGTATGGTCATACATTACTGTATACATAAATAGTGTGTACTCCTATATACTGTATGGTCATACATTACTGTATACATATATAGTGTGTTCTCCTATATACTGTATGGCCATACATTACTGTATACATATATAGTGTGTACTCCTATATACTGTATGGTCATACATTACTGTATACATAAATAGTGTGTTCTCCTATATACTGTATGGTCATACATTACTGTATACATAAATAGTGTGTTTTCCTATATACTGTATGGTCATACATTACTGTATACATATATAGTGTGTTCTCCTATATACTGTATGGTCATACATTACTGTATACATAAATAGTGTGTTCTCCTATATACTATATGGTCATACATTACTGTATACATATATAGTGTGTACTCCTATATACTGTATGGTCATACATTACTGTATACATATATAGTATATACTCCTATATACTGTATGGTCATACATTACTGTATACATATATAGTGTGTACTCTTATATACTGTATGGTCATACATTACTGTATACATAAATAGTGTGTTCTCCTATATACTGTATGGTCATACATTACTGTATACATATATAGCGTGTACTCCTATATAATGTATGGTCATACATTACTGCATACATATATAGCGTGTACTCCTATATACTGTATGGTCATACATTACTGTATACATATATAGCGTGTACTCCTATATACGGTATGGACATACATTACTGTATACATAAATAGTGTGTTCTCCTATATACTGTATGGTCATACATTACTGTATACATATATAGTGTGTACTCATATATACTGTATGGTCATACATTACTGTATACATATATAGCGTGTTCTCCTATATACTGTATGGTCATACATTACTGTATACATATATAGTGTGTTCTCCTATATACTGTATGGTCATACATTACTGTATACATATATAGCGTGTTCTCCTATATACTGTATGGCCATACATTACTGTATACATATATAGTATATACTCCTATATACTGTATGGACATACATTACTGTATACATATATAGTGTGTTCTCCTATATACTGTATGGTCATACATTACTGTATACATATATAGTGTGTACTCCTATATACTGTATGGTCTTACATTACTGTATACATAAATAGTGTGTTCTCCTATATACTGTATGGTCATACATTACTGTATACATATATAGTATATACTCCTATATACTGTATGGTCATACATTACTGTATACATATATAGTATATACTCCTATACACTGTATGGTCATACATTACTGTATATATATATAGTGTGTTCTCCTATATACTGTATGGTCATACATTACTGTATACATATATTGTGTGTTCTCCTATATACTGTATGGACATACATTACTGTATACAAAAATAGTGTGTTCTCCTATATACTGTATGGCCATACATTACTGTATACATATATAGTGTGTACTCCTATATACTGTATGGTCATACATTACTGTATACATAAATAGTGTGTTCTCCTATATACTGTATGGTCATACATTACTGTATACATATATAGTATATACTCCTATATACTGTATGGACATACATTACTGTATACATATATAGTGTATTCTCCTATATACTGTATGGTCATACATTACTGTATACATATATAGTATATACTCCTATATACTGTATGGTCATACATTACTGTATACATATATAGTGTGTACTACTATATACTGTATGGTCATACATTACTGTATACATATATAGTGTGTTCTCCTATATACCGTATGGTCATACATTACTGTATTAATATATAGTATATACTCTTATATACTGTATGGTCATACATTACTGTATACATAAATAGTGTGTTCTCCTATATACTGTATGGTCATACATTACTGTATACATAAATAGTATATACTCCTATATACTGTATGGTCATAAATTACTGTATACATATATAGTATATACTCCTATATACTGTATGGTCATACATTACTGTATACATAAATAGTATATACTCCTATATACTGTATGGTCATACATTACTGTATACATATATAGTATATACTCCTATATACTGTATGGTCATACAATACTGTATACCTATATAGCGTGTACTCCTATATACTGTATGGTCATACATTACTGTATACATATATAGTGTATACTCCTATATACTGTATGGTCATTCATTACTGTATACATATATAGTGTGTTCTCCTATATAATGTATGGTCATACATTACTGTATACATATATAGTATATACTCCTATATACTGTATGGTCATACATTACTGTATACATATATAGTGTGTACTCCTATATGCTGTATGGCCATACATTACTGTATACATATATAGCGTGTACTCCTATATACTGTATGGTTATACATTACTGTATACATAAATAGTGTTTTCTCCTCTATACTGTATAGTCATAGATTACTGTATACATATATAGCGTGTACTCCTATATACTGTATGGCCATACATTACTGTATACATATATAGCGTGTACTCCTATATACTGTATGGCCATACATTACTGTATACATATATAGCGTGTTCTCCTATATACTGTATGGCCATACATTACTGTATATATATATAGTGTACTCCTATATACTGTATAGCCATACATTACTGTATACATATATAGCTTGTACTCCTATATACTGTATGGACATACATTACTGTATATATATATAGTGTGTACTCCTATATACTGTATGGTCATACATTGCTGTATACATATATAGTGTGTACTCCTATATACTGTATGGCCATACATTACTGTATACATATATAGTGTGTTCTCCTATATACTGAATGGCCATACTTTACTGTATACATATATAGCGTGTACTCCTATATACTGTATGGCCATACATTACTGTATACATATATAGCGTGTTCTCCTATATACTGTATGGCCATACATTACTGTATACTTATATAGTGTGTTCTCCTATATACTGTATGGTCATACATTACTGTATACATATATAGTGTGTACTCCTATATATTGTATGGTCATACATTACTGTATACATATATAGTGTGTACTCCTATATATTGTATGGTCATACATTACTGTATACA
Organism: Phyllobates terribilis; assembly: GCF_046119375.1. NCBI lineage: Eukaryota > Metazoa > Chordata > Amphibia > Anura > Dendrobatidae > Phyllobates > Phyllobates terribilis. The sequence goes on from NW_027362761.1 coordinate 810,966,775, forward strand.
TATATAGTGTGTACTCCTATATACTGTATGGTCATACATTACTGTATACATGTATAGTGTGTTCTCTTATATACTGTATGGCCATACATTACTCTATACATATATAGTGTGTACTCCTATATACTGTATGGTCATACATTACTGTATACATATATAGTGTGTTCTCTTATATACTCTATGGCCATACATTACTGTATACATATATAGCGTGTACTCCTATATACTGTATGGTCATACATTACTGTATACATATATAGTGTGTACTCCTATATACTGTATGGTCATACATTACTGTATACATATATAGTGTGTACTCCTATATACTGTATGGTCATACATTACTGTATACATATATAGTGTGTACTCCTATATATTGTATGATCATACATTACTGTATACATATATAGTGTGTACTCCTATATACTGTATGTCCATACATTACTGTATACATATATAGTGTGTACTCCTATATACTGTATGTTCATTCATTACTGTATACATATATAGTGTGTACTCCTATATATTGTATGGTCATACATTACTGTATACATATATAGTGTGTACTCCTATATATTGTATGGTCATACATTACTGTATACATATATAGTGTGTACTCCTATATACTGTATGGTCATACATTACTGTATACATATATAGTGTGTTCTCTTATATACTGTATGGCCATACATTACTGTATACATATATAGTGTGTACTCCTATATACTGTATGTTCATTCATTACTGTATACATATATAGTGTGTACTCCTATATACTGTATGGTCATACATTACTGTATACATATATAGCGTGTTCTCTTATATACTGTATGGCCATACATTACTGTATACATATATAGTGTGTACTCCTATATATTGTATGGTCATACATTACTGTATACATATATAGTGTGTACTCCTATATACTGTATGGTCATACATTACTGTATACATATATAGTGTGTTCTCCTATATACTGTATGGTCATACATTACTGTATACATATATAGTGTGTACTCCTATATACTGTATGGTCATATATTACTTATACATATATAGTGTGTTCTCCTATATACTGTATGGTCATACATTACTGTATACATATATAGTGTGTACTCCTATATACTGTATGGTCATACATTACTGTATACATATGTAGTGTGTACTCCTATATACTGTATGGTCATACATTACTGTATAGATATATAGTGTGTACTCCTATATACTGTATGGTCATACATTACTGTATACATATATAGTGTGTTCTCCTATATACTGTATGGTCATACATTACTGTATACATATATAGTGTGTACTCCTATATACTGTATGGTCATACATTACTGTATACATATATAGTGTGTTCTCCTATATACTGTATGGTCATACATTACTGTATACATATATAGTATATACTCCTATATACTGTATGGTCATACATTACTGTATACATATATAGTATATACTCCTATATACTGTATGGTCATACATTGCTGTATACATAAATAGTGTGTTCTCCTATATACTGTATGGTCATACATTACTGCATACATATATAGTGTATACTCCTATATACTGTATGGTCATACATTACTGTATACATATATAGTGTATACTCCTATATACTGTATGGTCATACATTACTGTATACATATATAGCGTGTACTCCTATATACTGTATGGTCATACATTACTGTATACATATATAGTGTATACTCCTATATACTGTATGGTCATACATTGCTGTATACATATATAGTGTGTTCTCCTATATACTGTATGGTCATACATTACTGTATACATATATAGTATATACTCCTATATACTGTATGGTCATACATTACTGTATACATATATAGTATATACTCCTATATACTGTATGATCATACATTACTGTATACATAAATAGTATATACTCCTATATACTGTATGATCATACATTACTGTATACATATATAGTATATACTCCTATATACTGTATGGTCATACATTACTGTATACATATATAGCGTGTACTCATATATACTGTATGGTCATACATTACTGTATATATATATAGTATATACTCCTATATACTGTATGGTCATACATTACTGTATACATATATAGTGTGTACTCCTATATTTTGTATGGTCATACATTACTGTATACATATATAGTGTGTTCTCCTATATACTGTATGGTCATACATTACTGTATACATATATAGTATATACTCCTATATACTGTATGGTCATACATTACTGTATACATATATAGTATATACTCCTATATACTGTATGGTCATACATTGCTGTATACATAAATAGTGTGTTCTCCTATATACTGTATGGTCATACATTACTGTATACATATATAGTGTATACTCCCATATACTGTATGGTCATACATTACTGTATACATATATAGCGTGTATTCCTATATACTGTATGGTCATACATTACTGTATACATATATAGTGTATACTCCTATATACTGTATAGTCATACATTACTGTATACATATATAGTGTGTTCTCCTATATACTGTATGGTCATACATTACTGTATACATATATAGTATATACTCCTATATACTGTATGGTCATACATTACTGTATACATATATAGTATATACTCCTATATACTGTATGGTCATACATTACTGTATACATAAATAGTGTGTTCTCCTATATACTGTATGGTCATACATTACTGTATACATAGTGTATACTCCTGTATACTGTATGGCCATACATTACTGTATACATATATAGCGTGTACTCCTATATACTGTATGGCCATACATTACTGTATACATATATAGCGTGTTCTCCTATATACTGTATGGCCATACTTTACTGTATACATATATAGCGTGTACTCCTATATACTGTATGGCCATACATTACTGTATTCATATATAGCGTGTTCTCCTATATACTGTATGGCCATACATTACTGTATACATATATAGTGTGTACTCCTATATGCAGTATGGTCATACATTACTGTATACATATATAGTGTGTTCTCCTATATACTGTATGGTCATACATTACTGTATACATAGTGTATACTCCTATATATTGTATGGTCATACATTACTGTATACATATATAGTGTGTACTCCTATATACTGTATGGTCATACATTACTGTATACATATATAGTGTGTTCTCCTATATACTGTATGGTCATACATTACTGTATACATATATAGTGTGTACTCCTATATACTGTATGGTCATATATTACTGTATACATATATAGTGTGTAATCCTATATACTGTATGGTCATACATTACTGTATACATAGTGTATACTCCTATATACTGTATGGTCATACATTACTGTATACATATATAGTGTGCACTCATATACTGTATGGTCATACATTACTGTATACATATATAGTGTATACTCCTATATACTGTATGGTCATGCATTACTGTATACATATATAGTGTGTACTCCTATATACTGTATGGTCATACATTACTGTATAGATATATAGCGTGTACTCCTATATACTGTATGGTCATACATTACTGTATAGATATATAGCGTGTACTCCTATATACTGTATGGTCATACATTACTGTATACATATATAGTGTGTTCTCCTATATACTGTATGGTCATACATTACTGTATACATATATAGTGTGTTCTCCTATATACTGTATGGTCATACATTACTGTATATATATAGTGTGTTCTCCTATATACTGTATGGCCATACATTACTGTATACATATATAGTGTGTTCTCCTATATACTGTATGGCCATACATTACTGTATACATATATAGTATATACTCCTATATACTGTATGGTCATACATTACTGTATACATATATAGTGTGTACTCCTATATACTGTATGGACATACATTACTGTATACATATATAGTGTGTTCTCCTATATACTGTATGGTCATACATTACTGTATACATATATAGTATATACTCCTATATACTGTATGGTCATACATTACTGTATACATATATAGCGTATACTCCTATATACTGTATGGTCATACATTACTGTATACATATATAGTGTGCACTCCTATATACTGTATGGCCATACATTACTGTATATATATATAGTGTGTTCTCCTATATACTGTATGGTCATACATTACTGTATACATATATAGTATATACTCCTATATACTGTATGGACATACATTACTGTATACATATATAGTGTGTTCTCCTATATACTGTATGGTCATACATTACTGTATACATATATAGTATATACTGTATGGTCATACGTTACTGTATACATATATAGTGTGTACTCCTATATACTGTATGGTCATACATTACTGTATACATATATAGTGTATACTCCTATATACTGTATGGTCATACATTACTGTATACATATATAGTATATACTCCTATATACTGTATGGTCATACATTACTGTATACATATATAGTATATACTCCTATATACTGTATGGTCATACATTACTGTATACATATATAGTATATACTCCTATATACTGTATGGTCATACATTACTGTATACATATATAGTGTGTTCTCCTATATACTGTATGGTCATACATTACTGTATACTTATATAGTGTGTTCTCCTATATACTGTATGGTCATACATTACTGTATACATATATAGCGTATACTCCTATATACTGTACGGTCATACATTACTGTATACATATATAGTGTGTACTCCTATATACTGTATGGCCATACATTACTGTATATATATATATATAGTGTGTTCTCCTATATACTGTATGGCCATACATTACTGTATATATATATACAGTGTGTTCTCCTATATTCTGTATGGCCATACATTACTGTATACATATATAGTATATACTCCTATATACTGTATGGTCATGCATTACTGTTTACATATATAGCGTGTGCTCCTATATACTGTATGGTTATACATTACTGTATACATATATAGTGTGTTCTCCTATATACTGTATGGACATACATTACTGTATACATATATAGTGTGTTCTCCTATATACTGTATGATCATACATTACTGTATACATATATAGTATATACTCCTATATACTGTATGGACATACATTACTGTATACATATATAGTGTGTTCTCCTATATACTGTATGGTCATACATTACTGTATACATATATAGTATATACTCCTATATACTGTATGGTCATACATTACTGTATACATAAATAGTGTGTACTCCTATATACTGTATGGCCATACATTAATGTATACATATGTAGTGTGTTCTCCTATATATTGTATGGCCATACATTACTGTATTCATATATAGTGTGTACTCCTATATACTGTATGGACATACATTACTGTATACATATATAGTGTGTTCTCCTATATACTGTATGGTCATACATTACTGTATACATATATAGTATATACTCCTATATACTGTATGGTCATACATTACTGTATACATAAATAGTGTGTTCTCCTATATATTGTATGGCCATACATTACTGTATTCATATATAGTGTGTACTCCTATATACTGTATGGTCATACATTACTGTATAAATATATAGTGTGTTATATATACTGTATGGCCATACATTACTGTATACATATATAGTATATACTCCTATATACTGTATGGTCATACATTACTGTATACATATATAGCGTGTACTCCTATATACTGTATGGACATACATTACTGTATACATATATAGTGTGTTCTCCTATATACTGTATGGTCATACATTACTGTATACATATATAGTGTGTTCTCCTATATACTGTATGGTCATACATTACTGTATACATATATAGTATATACTCCTATATACTGTATGGACATACATTACTGTATACATATATAATGTGTTCTCCTATATACTGTATGGTCATACATTACTGTAAACATATATAGTATATACTCCTATATAATGTATGGTCATACATTACTGTATACATATATAGCGTGTACTCCTATATACTGTATGGACTTACATTACTGTATACATATATAGCGTGTACTCCTATATACTGTATGGACATACATTACTGTATACATATATAGTATATACTCCTATATACTGTATGGTCATACATTACTGTATACATATATAGCTTGTACTCCTATATACTGTATGGTCATACATTGCTGTATACATATATAGTATATACTCCTATATACTGTATGGTCATACATTACTGTATACATATATAGTGTGTACTCCTATATACTGTATGGTCATACATTACAGTATACATATATAGCTTGTACTCCTATATACTGTATGGTCATACATTACTGTATACATATATAGTATATACTCCTATATACTGTATGGTCATACATTACTGTATACATACCGTATATAGTGTGTACTCCTACAGTTATATGAAAAAGTTTGGGCACCCCTATTAATCTTAAGCTTAATGTTTTATAAAAATTGGTGTTTTTGCAACAGCTATTTCAGTTTGATATATGTAATAACTGTTGGACACAGTAATGTTTCTGCCTTGAAATGAGGTTTATTGTACTAACAGAAAATGTGCAATCTGCATTCAAACAAAATTTGACAGGTGCATAAGTATGGGCACCTCACCAGAAAAGTGACATTAATATTTAGTAGATCCTTCTTTTGCAAAAATAACAGCCTCTAGTCGCTTCCTGTAGCTTTTAATGAGTTCCTGGATCCTGGATGAAGGTATTTTTGACCATTCCTCTTTACAAAACAATTCCAGTTCAATTAAGTTTGATGGTCGCCGAGCATGGACAGCCCTCTTCAAATGATCCCACAGATGTTCAATGATATTCAGGTCTTAATGGACATACATTACTGTATACATATATAGTGTGTTCTCCTATATACTGTATGGTCATACATTACTGTATACATATATAGTGTGTTCTCCTATATACTGTATGGTCATACATTACTGTATACATATATAGTGTGTTCTCCTATATATTGTATGGCCATACATTACTGTATACATATATAGCTTGTACTCCTATATACTGTATGGTCATACATTGCTGTATACATATATAGTATATACTCCTATATACTGTATGGTCATACATTACTGTATACATAAATAGTATATACTCCTATATACTGTATGGTCATACATTACTGTATACATATATAGTGTGTACTCCTATATTCTGTATGGTCATACATTACAGTATACATATATAGCTTGTACTCCTATATACTGTATGGTCATACATTACTGTATACATATATAGTATATACTCCTATATACTGTATGGTCATACATTACTGTATACATACCGTATATAGTGTGTACTCCTATATACTGTATGGTCATACATTACTGTATACATATATAGCGTGTACTCCTATATACTGTATGGACATACATTACTGTATACATATATAGCATGTTCTCCTATATACTGTATGGTCATACATTACTGTATACATATATAGCGTGTACTCCTATATACTGTATGGTCAAACATTACTGTATACATATATAGCGTGTACTCCTATATACTGTATGGCCATACATTACTGTATACATATATAGTGTGTTCTCCTATATACTGTATGGTCATACATTACTGTATACATATATAGTATATACTCCTATATACTGTATGGTCATACGTTACTGTATACATATATAGTATATACTCCTATATACTGTATGGTCATACATTACTGTATACATATATAGCGTGTACTCCTATATACTGTATGGTCATACATTACTGTATACATATATAGCGTGTACTCCTATATACTGTATGGTCAAACATTACTGTATACATATATAGTGTGTTCTCCTATATACTGTATGGTCATACATTGCTGTATACATATATAGCGTGTTCTCCTATATACTGTATGGACATACATTACTGTATACATATATAGTGTGTACTCCTATATACTGTATGGTCATACATTACTGTATACATATATAGCTTGTACTCCTATATACTGTATGGTCATACATTACTGTATACATATATAGTATATACTCTTATATACTGTATGGTCATACATTACTGTATACATATATAGCGTGTACTCCTATATACTGTATGGCCATACATTACTGTATACATATATAGTGTGTACTCCTATATACTGTATGGTCATACATTACTGTATACATATATAGCTTGTACTCCTATATACTGTATGGTCATACATTACTGTATACATATATAGTATATACTCTTATATACTGTATGGTCATACATTACTGTATACATATATAGCGTGTACTCCTATATACTGTATGGTCATACATTACTGTATACATATATAGTGTGTTCTCCTATATGCTGTATGGTCATACATTACTGTATACATATATAGTGTTACTCCTATATACTGTATGGTCATACATTACTGTATGCATATATAGTGTGTTCTCCTATATACTGTATGGTCATACATTACTGTATACATATATAGTATATACTCTTATATACTGTATGGTCATACATTACTGTATACATATATAGTGTATACTCCTATATACTGTATGGTCATACATTACTGTATACATATATAGTGTGTTCTCCTATATACTGTATGGTCATACATTACTGTATACATATATAGTATATACTCTTATATACTGTATGGTCATACATTACTGTATACATATATAGTGTATACTCCTATATACTGTATGGTCATACATTACTGTATACATATATAGTGTGTTCTCCTATATACTGTATGGTCATACATTACTGTATACATATATAGTATATACTCTTATATACTGTATGGTCATACATTACTGTATACATATATAGTGTATACTCCTATATACTGTATGGTCATACATTACTGTATACATATATAGTGTGTACTCCTATATACTGTATGGTCATACATTACTGTATACATATATAGCGTGTACTCCTATATACTGTATGGTCATACATTACTGTATACATAAATAGTGTGTTCTCCTATATACTGTATGGTCATACATTACTGTATACATATATAGTGTGTTCTCCTATATACTGTATGGTCATACAGTACTGTATACATATATAGCGTGTACTCCTATATACTGTATGGTCAAACATTACTGTATACATATATAGCGTGTACTCCTATATTCTGTATCGCCATACATTACTGTATACATATATACAGTGGTCGCCAAAAGTATTGGCACCCCTGCAATTCTGTCAGATAATACTCAGTTTCTTCCTGAAAATGATTGCAATCACAAATTCTTTTGTATTATTATCTTCATTTAATTTGTCTTCAATGAAAAAACAGAAAAAGAATTGTCCTAAAGCCAAATTGGATACAATTCCACACCAAACCTAAAAAAGGGGGTGGACAAAAGTATTGGCACTGTTTGAAAAATCATGTGATGCTTCTCTAATTCGTGTAATTAATAGCACCTGTAACTTACCTGTGGCACCTAACAGGTGTTGGCAATAACTAAATCACACTTGCAGCCAGTTAACATGGATTAAAGTTGACTCAACCTCTGTCCTGTGTCCTTGTGTGTACCACATTGAGCATGGAGAAAAGAAAGAAGACCAAAGAACTGTCTGAGGACTTGAGAAACCAAATTGTGAGGAAGCATGAGCAATCTCAAGGCTACAAGTCCATCTCCAAAGACCTGAATGTTCTTGTGTCTTCCGTGCGCAGTGTCATCAAGAAGTTTAAAGCCCATGGCACTGTGGCTAACCTCCCTAGATGTGGATGGTAAAGAAAAATTGACGAGAGATTTCAACGCAAGATTGTGCGGATGGTGGATAAAGAACCTCGACTAACATCCAAACAAGTTCAAGCTGCCCTGCAGTCCGAGGGTACAACAGTGTCAACCTGTACTATTCCGTCGGCGTCTTAATGAAAAGGGACTGTATGGTAGGATACCCAGGAAGACCCCACTTCTTACCCCGAGACATAAAAAAGCCAGGCTGGAGTTTGCCAAAACTTACCTGAGAAAGCCTAAAACGTTTTGGAAGAATGTTCTCTGGTCAGATGAGACAAAAGTAGAGCTTTTTGGGAAAAAACATCAACATAGAGTGTACAGGAAAAAAAAGAGGCATTCGAAGAAAAGAACACAGTCCCTACAGTCAAACATGGTGGAGGTTCCCTGATGTTTTGGGGTTGCTTTGTTGCCTCTGACACTGGACTGCTTGACCATGTGCATGGCATTATGAAGTCTGAAGACTACCAACAAATTTTGCAGCATAATGTAGGGCCAAGTGTGAGAAAGCTGGGTCTCCCTCAGAGGTCATGGGTCTTCCGGCAGGACAATGACCCAAAACACACTTCTAAAAGCACTATAAAATGGTTTGAGAGAAAGCACTGGAGACTTCTAAGGTGGCCAGCAATGAGTCCAGACCTGAATCCCATAGAACACCTGTGGAGAGATCTCAAAATGGCAGTTTGGAGAAGGCACCCTTCAAATATCAGGGACCTGGAGCAGTTTGCCAAAGAAGAATGGTCTACAATTCCAGCAGAGCATTGTAAGAAACTCATTGATGGTTACTGGAAGCGGTTGTTCGCTGTTATTTTGGCTAAAGGTTGTGCAACCAAGTATTAGGCTGAGGGTGCCATTTCCTTTGTCTGGCCCATTTTTGGAGTTTTGTGTGAAATGATCAATGATTTGATTTTTGCTTCATTCTCTTTTGTGTTTTTTCCTTGCAAGCAAATTAAATGAAGATAATAATACCAAAGAATTTGTGATTGCAATCATTTTCAGGAAGAAACTGAGTATTATCGGACAGAATTGCAGGGGTGCCAATACTTTTGGCCACCACTGTAGTATATACTCCTATATACTGTATGGACATACATTACTGTATATATATATATATATAGTGTGTTCTCTTATATACTGTATGGTCATACATTACTGTATACATATATAGTATATACTCCTATATACTGTATGGCCATACATTACTGTATATATATATATATAGTGTGTTCTCCTATATGCTGTATGGACATACATTACTGTATGTGTATATATATATATATATATATATATATATATATATATATATATAGTGTGTTCTCCTATATACTGTATGGCCACACATTACTGTATACATATATAGTGTGTTCTCCTATATACTGTATGGCCATACATTACTGTATATATATATATATATATAGTGTGTTCTCCTATATACTGTATGGACATACATTACTGTATACATATATAGTGTGTTCTCCTATATACTGTATGGTCATACATTACTGTATACATATATAGTATATACTCCTATATACTGTATGGTCATACATTACTGTATACATATATAGTGTATACTCCTATATACTGTATGGTCATACATTACTGTATACATATATAGCGTGTACTCCTATATACTGTATGGTCATACATTACTGCATACATATATAGTGTGTTCTATATACTGTATGGTCATACATTACTGTATACATATATAGCGTGTACTCCTATATACTGTATGGTCATACATTACTGTATACATATATAGTGTGTTCTCCTATATACTGTATGGTCATACATTACTGTATACATATATAGTGTGTACTCCTATATACTGTATGGTCATACATTACTGTATACATATATAGCGTGTACTCCTATATACTGTATGGTCATACATTACTGTATACATATATAGTGTGTACTCCTATATACTGTATGGTCATACATTACTGTATACATATATAGTATATACTCCTATATACTGTATGGTCATACATTACTGTATACATATATAGCGTATACTCCTATATACTGTATGGTCATACATTACTGTATACATATATAGCGTGTACTCCTATATACTGTATGGTCATACATTACTGTATACATACAGTACAGACCAAAAGTTTGGACATATCTTCTCATTTAAAGATTTTTCTGTATTTTCATGACTATGAAAATTGTACATTCACACTGAAGGCATCAAAACTATGAATTAACACACGTGGAATTATATACTTAACAAAAAAGTGTGAAACAACTGAAAATATGTCTTATATTCTAGGTTCTTCAAAGTAGCCACCTTTTGCTTTGATGACTGCTTTGCACACTCTTGGCATTCTCTTGATGAGCTTCAAGAAGTAGTCACCCGAAATGGTCTTCCAACAATCTTGAAGGAGTTCCCAGAGATGCTTAGCACTTGTTGGTTGGCCCTTTTGCCCTTCACTCTGCGGTCCATCTCACCCCAAACCATCTCGATTGGGTTCAGGTCTTGTGACTGTGGAGGCCAGGTCATCTGGCGTAGCACCCAATCACTCTCCTTCTTGGTCAAATAGCCCTTACACAGCCTGGAGGTGTGTTTGAGGTCATTGTCCTGTTGAAAAATAAATGATGGTCCAACTAAACGCAAACTGGATGGAATAGCATGCCGCTGCAAGATGCTGTGGTAGCCATGCTGGTTCAGTATGCCTTCAATTTTGAATAAATCCCCAACAGTGTCACCAGCAAAGCACCCCCACACCATCACACCTCCTCCTCCATGCTTCACGGTGGGAACCAGGCATGTAGAGTCCATCCGTTCACCTTTTCTGCGTTGCACAAAGACACGGCGGTTGGAACCAAAGATCTCAAATTTGGACTCATCAGACCAAAGCACAGATTTCCACTGGTCTAATGTCCATTCCTTGTATTCTTTAGCCCAAACAAGTCTCTTCTGCTTGTTGCCTGTCCTTAACAGTGGTTTCCTAGCAGCTATTTTACCATGAAGGCGTAAAAAGTCTCCTCTTAACAGTTGTTGAAGAGATGTGTCTGCTGCTACAACTCTGTGTGGCATTGACCTGGACTCTAATCTGAGCTGCTGTTAACTTGCGATTTCTGAGGCTGGTGACTCGGATAAACTTATCCTCAGAAGCAAAGGTGACTCTTGGTCTTCCTTTCCTGGGGCGGTCCTCATGTGAGCCAGTTTCTTTGTAGCACTTGATGGTTTTTGCAACTGCACTTGGGGACACTTTCAAAGTTTTCCCAATTTTTCAGACTGACTGACCTTCATTTCTTAAAGTAATGATGGCCACTCGTTTTTCTTTACTTAGCTGCTTTTTTCTTGCCATTATACAAATTCGAACAGTCTATTCAGTAGGACTATCAGCTGTGTATCCACCAGACTTCTTCACAGCACAACTGATGGTCCCAACCCCATTTATAAGGCAAGAAATCCCACTTATTAAACCTGACAGGGCACACCTGTGAAGTGAAAACCATTTCCGGTGACTACCTCTTGAAGCTCATCAAGAGAATGCCAAGAGTGTGCAAAGCAGTCATCAAAGCAAAAGGTGGCTACTTTGAAGAACCTAGAATATAAGACATATTTTCAGTTGTTTCACACTTTTTCGTTAAGTATATAATTCCACATGTGTTAATTCATAGTTTTGATGCCTTCAGTGTGAATGTACAATTTTCATAGTCATGAAAATACAGAAAAATCTTTACATGAGAAGGTGTGTATATATACATATATAGTATATACTCCTATATACTGTATGGTCATACATTACTGTATACATATATAGTGTGTACTCCTATATACTGTATGGTCATACATTACTGTATATATATATAGTGTGTTCTCCTATATACTGTATTGTCATACATTACTGTATACATATATAGTGTGTTCTCCTATATACTGTATGGTCATACATTACTGTATACATATATAGTGTGTTCTCCTATATACTGTATGGTCATACATTACTGTATACATATACAGTGCGCTTTCTCTTTTTTTTCTTTTTCATTTAACCAGACTGAGCCACAGCAACGTGTGGCCGGGTACAGCTAGTAGTTAATAAACGAAAAGAAATGAACTGGAGTCAAGTTGGTATGCATGCAAAATAGAAGCATGTTCAGACTGGCCAGACAAAAACGAAAACAGAAACTAAATAAATAAATACCCTGCTGTAAATAAATAAGTAAAAGCTTGGGTACACCTTGATGTTGGTGGGGTGGCTTCTATGCTTTTTTTTTAATCAAAAACAGCTTTTACTAAGTACCCAATGTTATTTACATGCGCTATTGCTTTTACTTATTTATTTACAGCAGGGTATTTTTTTATTTTATTAATTTTGTTTCTGTTTTGGTTTTTGTTTGTTTTTTTAAATAGTTAATAATTAACATTTAGCACATGTCGACTTTACATCAACATCATTCTTGAAAAAACTTTTTTTTCTTAGGATGATAGAGGGGAGCAGCAATTTTTCATTTTTTCAATGAAGTTTACAAAACCTATATTTTTAGGAACCACTTCACTTTTGAAGTGACTTTGAGAGGCCTTTAGGTCTGAAAACCTGCAAACAAGATTCTATTTTAAAATCTGCACCCCTCCATGGATTCAAGATTGCATTGAGAAAGCTCCTTAACCCTTTAGGTGCTTCACAGGAATTAATGCAAACTGTACGAAAGAAATGAAAAATTATTATTTTCATCCTAAAATGTTGGTTTAGCTCTAAAAAATTTCATTTTCAGAAGTGAAAAAACAAACAATAGACATCATGAGGTTTGGTAGGGAAGGAACACTATTCAATTTTTGGAGGGTAAATTTGGCTGGAATAGATTGCGGATGCCTTGTTGCATTTGAAGAACTCACAAAATTCCAAAACAGCAGAAACCCCCTCATGTGACTCCATTTTGGAAAATAAACCCCTCTAGGAATTTGATCACAAATAATCAAATATTAAGGGTAATTGCCTAACGTCTAACAGTAAAAGACCCTCTAGACCAGGGGTCTCAAACACGCGGCCCGCGGGCCGCATGCGGCCCCTCCGGCTGCTTCTTGCGGCCCGCAGGCACAGACCCCGTAACGATCGCGGCTCTCTCCAGCCGCCGCCGACATCAGCGCTGTAGCGCAGTGTATTGCCGCGCAGAGACCGGCTCTCTGCACAGCAATACCAGTGTCAGCCGCCGGCCTATCAGAGGCCAGCAGCTGACCTCTGCGCATGGCAGTGACGTCATACGCCGCTGCGCTGGGACGCAGATGTCAGCTGCTGGCCTCTGATAGGCCGGCGGCTGACACTGGTATTGCTGCGCAGAGAGCCGGTCTCTGCGCGGCAATACACTGCGCTACAGCGCTGATGTCGGCGGCGGCTGGAGAGAGCCGCGATCGTTACGGGGTCTGTGCCCGCAGGCCACAGGTGCATAAAGGACGCCGAGGGAACGGAGGACAGGTGAGAATCTTTTTTCTCTGTCATGTGAAATACAGCACAGGGGGGCACTGTGCACCGTATGGGGGGACGGGGACCCTGACCGCCGTATGGGGGGACGGGGACCCTGACCGCAGTGTGGGGGGACGGGGACCCTGACCGTAGTATGGAGGGACGGGGACCCTGACCGCAGTATGGGGGGACGGGGACCCTAACCGCAGTATGGGGGAACGGGGACCCTGACCGCAGTATGGGGGGTACCTGGATGGGGGACATGTCTGCAAGATAAGGACCAGGATGGGGGACCATGGCTGTAATATGGGGGACCTGGATGGGAGACGATTTCTGCAATATGGGGACCATGTCTGCAATATGGGGGCCCTGGATGGGGGACCATGTCTGCAATATGGGGCACCATGTCTGCAATATGGGGGACCATGTCTGCAATATGGGGGACCTGGATGGGAGACCATGTCTGCAGTATGGGGGACCTGGATGGGAGACCATGTCTGCAGTATGGGGGACCTGAATGGGAGACCATGGCTGCAGTATGGGGGACCTGGATGGGAGACCATGTCTTCAGTATGGGGGACCTGGATGGGAGACCATGTCTGCAGTATGGGGGACCTGGATGGGAGACCATGTCTGCAGTATGGGGGACCTGGATGGGAGACCATGGCTGCAGTATGGGGGACCTGGATGGGAGACCATGTCTTCTGGATGGGAGACCATGTCTGCAGTATGGGGGACCTGGATGGGAGACCATGTCTGCAGTATGGGGGACCTGGATGGGAGAACATGTCTGCAGTATGGGGGACCTGAATGGGAGACCATGGCTGCAGTATGGGGGACCTGGATGGGAGACCATGTCTTCAGTATGGGGGACCTGGATGGGAGACCATGTCTGCAGTATGGGGGACCTGGATGGGAGACCATGTCTGCAGTATGGGGGACCTGGATGGGAGACCATGTCTGCAGTATGGGGGACCTGGAGGTGAGACCATGTCTGCAAGATGAGGACCAGTTCAAAAAGGTGTATAGAAAATAAAATGGTATCACTAAAAATGTCACTTTGTCATGCAAATAATGCGGCCCCCCAAATTAAATGTTTTTCCGTGTGCGGCCCATATGCCCAGCTGAGTTTGAGACCCCTGCTCTAGACATAAAAGATAATTTAATAATTAAGGATTAAAATTCCAATACGACACATATAACACTAAGACAAATACAGTGCAATAAAAAGGTGACTTAGTGCAATAGACACACGAATGTGGATCCTGTATAACCTACCCCCAAACATGTGGAATATATGTTATCACTGGTTGACTATCTCAATATGATGATTATGATTTTCTAATAAGTCAAACCTGCCATTTAAACACCAAGTCACTACTAATTAAAATCAGCAGGAAAAAAAGTGGAGAGTGCATAAATTCCAGTCATAATCATGCCAATTAAAGACAGGTCAGAATTACCGTACATCCCAAAAGCCCGATATAGATATGGCATTCCTTCAGCATGAATATACAATGATAAAGATAAATATCTGACCCCCACTCCACATCAAAAAGATCATAAACATATGGATAACGTGAGCAAGACCTGCAAAGCAAGTTATATGCAAATATCAATATTTCATATCAATGTGCTATCTAGGTACATAGCCGTACACTCTTTCATCATATCCCCTTCTATTTAAAAGAGCACCGCGCCATATCCGGGTCTGACCACTTCCTGTGTTACGGGTCGTACAACACCCAGAGGCTGGTGCTGCCTCCTGTCCCTCAATGATACTGCGCATGCACCACCATCGCGCTGAACACTAAAGGTATCCTCCTCTTGCTGCGCATGTCCGCTCCTTCTTCTGACATACGGGGCTCCATGCCAGTACTGGCACCATCGGTGCTATTGCGCATGATGGGATTGAGTCCTTATTTTTGGGGGGAGCCATGTCGCTTTTCAAGAGTTTTGTGCTAACAATAATAAGGACACCAGCTACATTTTCATTACCAAATGATGAACCTGAGTGGTGACTTGTTTTTTTAATTTCGGTTGATGCTTCTTTAATACCATTTTGTAGCAGATAATATTTTAGATGACAGTTAAGGCTTGATTCTCACTTATCCTGTGCTGTATGCTGAGTACTTACATCAGAGTTTTCATCTAAATCTCCGAAATACGTATTTCAGATGGAATTCCTGCCAGACCCACTCACTATAATGAGGCAGGCATGTCCGATGTCTTTCTTTTCAGTGGTGAACAAAACTGGTCAACCGCACTTTTGTACATGGACTAAAAAGACAAAAAGATGGACACTGCCGGAGCTCTAAGATGTTTGGAACCACCTCCCTGTTGAGTTCCTTCAAAAACTGTGTGGAAGTATACTTAGAAAAATTGATACTGTTTTGAGGGTAAAGGCTGTTTCTTTGTGCAGTTGTCATGCTAGGTATGGAAAGGACCAAGCATACGATGAGGGTTAAAGGGGGGGGAAGCCCAGCTACTAGGGAAAGAGGAAGTGGAGACCCCTAGGCAGATCTTACAACACCCTGTCTTCCCTTTCATCCCTAAATAGGTTCCTCACATATCGCCGAGCAGGATACCTAATCCCTACTGACCCTAGATCTAGGCCCTAGGTAGGGAGGGTTGAGCACTCTTCAGCCCCACTGCAACTAAAGACAAACAAGGTAAACAGACAAGGGGATACACTTAGCTTTGAGAAGACACAAGAGCGATCGCGACAACGATCACAAACGAATTCCAAGAAGAAACTAGCCGACTGCTAGAAACTCCAGGCCTGAACAGAGGAAAATGCTTCTATCACCAGCAATTCTCTGGAGAGACTGGGTGTTATTTAAAGGTCCAGCAAGGGTGTGTTAATTAGCAGCAGAAAGAGCTCACCGCTGGGTCCTAGAAAGGATCATGAAGGTGTCTGCAAAGCCAGGCGCAGTCGGATCCAGACCTTGTACAGCCGGATCCAGAATTACTGTCTGTCACATCCGACACACTTGTGACAGTACCCTCCTTCTACAAGTGGTCTCCAGACACTCAGGACCAGGTCTCTCTGGATGAGAGGCATGGAAAGAGCGAACCAACCTAGGTGCATTCACTTTAGGTGCTGAAACCCACATCCTTTCCTTTGGACCATAACCCCTCCAGTGCACCTAGTACTGAAGGGAAAAATGTTGAAGATGAGAATTCACAATCTTCGAAATTTTGAACTCGAAATTGCCATCAACCATGATGGGGGGCAGCGGCTGGGAGGATGACTCAAGAGGAACCACATACTTCTTGAGCAGAGACCTGTGAAACACATTGTGGATCTCAAGAGCCTGAGGTAACTCAAGACGAAATGCTGCTGGGTTAATGACGGCGGTTATTTTATAGGGACCAATAAATCTAGGTCCCAACTTCCAGGAAAGAACCTTCAACTTGATATTCCTGGTAGACATCCACACAAAGTTATTCACCAAGGTCCGGACCTGGCGAGAATTTCCTGTCAGCCATGCGTTTTTGTATCTGTCTCCGATGATCTTCAAATTACTCTGAACCCCCCACCATACAGAAGAGAGCGACAAAGCAAAACGTTCCTCCTCAGGAACTCCCGAAGCCCGTCCCCCACTAAAGGTACCAAACTGGATGAAAACCGTATGCACCAAACAAAGGTGACCGGCCAGTAGACTCTTGGTGATGGTTATTAGTAGCAAACTCGGCCAATGGTAAATAAGATGCCCAATCCTCTTGGTTTTCGGAGACAAAACACCTGAAGTAAGTCTCCAAATTCTGATTAATGCGCTCGGTCTGACCATTCGACTGAGGATGTAAGGCAGACGACAAAAACAACTGCACCCCCAGTCGAGTGCAGAAAGCTTTCCAGAATTTAGAAACAAATTGGGTCCCCCGATCTGACACCACATCGGAAGGAACCTCGTGAAGCTTCACCATCTCATTAATGAATACCTGAGCAAGAGTTTTGGCACTAGGAAGTGCCGGTAATGCGATAAAATGAACCATCTTACTGAACCTATCTACAACCACCAGGACCACAGTCTTGCCTGCAGATACCGGTATGTCACTTATAAAATCCATGGACAAGTGTGTCCATGGCCTGCTAGGAATAGGCAACGGCAGAAGAGGACCAGGCGGATGGGTATGCGATACTTTAGAATGCGTGCAAATACTGCAAGCGGACACATGTTCAACCACATTCTGATGCAACCCCAGCCACCAAAAACAAAGAAAAAGGAGGTTCGCAGTTGCCTTATCACCTGGATGACCAGCAAGAACAGAGTTGTTATTGTTATGTTCTGCTACCAGAGCTAAGGAAAGAGAGGAGATCTGTCCCTACGATAGAACTCAGCTTGATCCCTACGATGTAACAGGGGACCTGATCCTGCGATCAGACCTGCTAAAGTCCTCAGCTAGTCTGTACGGAGACCTATAGATGTGGGGAAGGAATCCCTACAAGTACTAGGGACTGGGAGCAAAATGGACACCTCCTAACAGAAATAGTAGCAGACAGACGAACAAATAATATATATAGAACACAGAGGTCCGAAGACCAAGCAAACTAACAGAGTTAGATACTGAGCACCGGCTAGCTAAAGAGTAGTAATACAATGAAGTCCAGCAAAGCCAGAAGGGCGGAGCAGGACTAAATAGGCCAACAAGGTCATGTGACCAGCAATAGAAAAAACCTAAGAGCAAGGTTCTAACAGTACCCCCCCTTCTAAGAGGATCCTCCGGATCCCCTAGGACCAGGCTTATCAGGAAATCTCCTGTGAAACGCTCTGATAAGTCTGGACGCGGAAACATCATCCGACCTCACCCATGAGTTATCATCGGGTCCGAAACCTTTCCAGGCCACGAGATACTGCAAACTACCTCTATACCGTCTAGAATTAAGGATGCGAGAAATTTCATATTCCCCGTCCTCCACCACCGGAGGAACAGAGGCAGAGGCGTCACAATCCGACACAACAGCTTTTTTCAACAGAGAGACATGAAACACCGGATTAATTCTCCAGGAGGTAGGAACCTCCAACCTAACAGCAGATTGGTTGACAACCTGAAGCACCTTAAAGGGCCCTACAAACTTGGGACCCAATTTCTTAGAAGGAATCCTCAACCGCAGATTCCTAGAGGACAACCAAACCATGTCACCAACAGCGAAAAAAACCTCCTGTCGTTTCCTATCAAAGTAGTCTTTAAATTTTCTGTTAGCCTCCTGAAGATTACCACGCACATCCGTCCAAACTCTCTCCAAATCGCCGGAAAAATTCTCCTCCTCAGGCACGGCAGATACCAACTTGGAGAACGACCCAAATGACGGATGTCTCCCAGAACAACAAAAAAAAGGCGAACAACCAGCAGAAGAAGATGTATGATTGTTCAAAGCAAATTCAGCAAGTGGCAGAAACTCAGACCACCCCTCTTGATTGTCTGCCACAAAACAACGCAAGAACTGCTCAACATCCTGGTTTTTCCTTTCTGTCTGGCCATTAGATTCAGGATGATATCCGGATGAGAACGACAAATGAACTCCCAACCTGTCACAAAAGGCGCGCCAAAAACGAGCCACGAACTGAGGTCCCCTATCAGAAACAATGTCAGTAGGAACGCCATGAAGTCTGACAATTTCCTTGACAAAGGCCTTAGCGAGAGTCTTAGCGCAGGGCAGTTTGACGAAGGGAACCAAGTGACACATCTTGCTAAAACGGTCCACGACCACCCAGATGACTGTAAAACCCTCAGAGGGGGAAGGTCAGTTATAAAGTCCATAGCCAAATGTGTCCAAGGAGCACTGGGAACCTCCAGAGGGCAAAGCAACCCCGCAGCAGGAGTATGTGAGGACTTAGATCTAGCACATATAGTACATTGACGCACCCACTTAATGACTTCCTTCTGCCATCCAGGCCACCAAAAACTGCGACCCACCAGTCTCTTGGTCTCAGAGATTCCGGGATGACCTGCCAACCGAGATTCGTGACACTCAACAAACAAATCTCTCCTAAAGGTCCCAGGCACAAACAACCTCCCATGGGGAGTGTTAGATGGGGCATTCTCCTGTGCTTTAAGAATCTCATCTTCCAAAACGGAGTCCAAAGCAGCAATCACAACACCTTCTTGTAAAATGTTCTCCTCTTTCTCAGCACCGACTATGGGAGAAAAACTGCGAGACAAGGCATCCGCCTTAACATTCTTAGTACCTGGGATGTAAGTAACGGAAAAATTAAACCGCGAGAAAAACAATGCCCACCTAGCCTGACGGGCATTCAGGCGCTTGGCAGCATCAAGATATATCAGATTTTTATGATCCGTAAAAACCTGAACGGGAAATTCAGCACCTTCCAAGAGGTGGCGCCAGTGTTCAAATGCGAGTTTAATAGCCAATAATTCCCGATTACCAATATCGTAATTCAGTTCAGTCTCCGAAAAATTTTTTGAAAAAAAGGCACAGGGATGTACTCCATCCCCGTTATCCTGAGACAATACTGCGCCAACCCCCACAGAGGAAGCATCAACCTCAACCAAAAACGGCTTAGTCACATCAGGCTGCATAAGGATGGGAGCAGAGGTGAACCTCTCCTTGAGATACACAAAAGCTTCAATGGCCTCAGAAGTCCACTGAACCGCATCAGCACCTTTCCTGGTGAGATCGGTCAGAGGTTTGACAATAATAGAAATTTTTTTAATGAATTTTCTATAATAATTGGCGAAACTCAAAAACCTCTGTATCGATTTCAAACCAATAGGCCTAGGCCATTCCTGCACAGCTTGAACTTTCACCGGGTCCATCTCAAAACCTTCGCTGGAGATAATGTAGCCCAAAAAACTAATTCTCTGTACAGCGAACTCACATTTCTCCAGCTTAGCAAAAAGCGAATTGTCAATTAATAACCGTAATACTTCACGTACGCTCCGCCAATGAGATTCCAGATCCGGCGAATAAATCAAAATGTCATCCAAATACACAACCACATTTTTGCCGATCAAAGGTCTAAGGATGTCATTAATAAGATTCTGAAAAAATGCAGGAGCATTAGTAAGACCAAAAGGCATAACCAAATTCTCAAAATGACCCACAGGAGTGTTAAAAGCAGTCTTCCATTCGTCACCCTCCTTCATGCGCAACAGATTGTATGCCCCCCGAAGGTCAATTTTAGAGAACCACTTGGCCCCCACTAACTGGTTAAATAGATCAGGAATCAATGGCAGTGGGTAAGGATTGCGTACAGTAATTTTGTTAATCTCACGAAAATCCAGACAAGGACGTAAACCGCCGTCCTTTTTTTTTACAAAAAAAAATCCAACCGCCACAGGAGACTTAGAGGGCCTAATGTGACCGGCGGCCAAACTTGTCTGTATATATTCCTCCAAAGCCTTTCTCTCAGGAATAGTAAGGTTAAATAAACGACTTTTAGGAAGAGTCGCTCCAGGGACAAATTCAATAGTACAATCATAGTCTCTATGGGGAGGCAAAACCTGTGATTCCTTCTCAGAAAAAACTCTCCAAAAATCCTGAATAGGAACAGGCAATTCCCCACTATCCACAGCTGCAATACGCCCGTTACAACACTTGTCATAACATTTATGGCTCCAGGATTTAATTTCATTGGTAGACCAATCCAGTACAGGATTGTGCAATTTTAACCAGGGCAATCCCAACACCACCGGAGAAGGCAAGTTATTCAAAACTACCAAATCCAATTTCTCATGGTGAACACCATTAATAGTGAGGGGAAATTCACAGACCTTGAGAGTAACATTCTTCAAAGGGGAGCCATCCACAGAAACCACAGCAATGGGGGATGACAAAGGTTCGGGTTTTAAATTGAGTTTTTCCAAGAATCCCCCATCAATTACATTCAGAGTAGACCCACAATCGACAAACACCCGAAATTCCATTAATTTTCCCTGAGCAATAGTGGAAGCAGCTAAAAATACACCCTTGGAATTTAAACAGGCAATACGGGCATGACTGACCTTTTTTTTTTTTTTCTTCATACGAAGCACACAGCTTTTAACGAAATGACCAGAATTTCCCCAATAGAAACACAAACCTTCAGAAAATCTGCGGTCTTTTTCTTGAGAGCGAGGTGCCATCGCTCCAATCGGCTCTCCACTGTTAGTACTCACATTCATATGACCAGAAACTGACATAGCAGAGGATTTGCTCTCATTAACCCTTGCACGCAGTCTCCTATCCACCCGTATAGCTAATTGCATAGCCTGTTGCAAATCTTCAGGTGTGGGATAAGCAATTAGCAGGTCTTTAACCCTTTCACTAAGCCCTGCCAGAAACAGACTCTTCAGAGCAGAATCGTTCCACCCTATTTGAGTAGACCACCGACGGAAATGAGTACAATATTTTTCCACATTACCTGATCCCTGTCTCAAACGTCTTAACTCAGTCTCAGCAGATGAGACACGGTCAGGATCATCATATAATAGCCCCAAAGCAGAAAAAAAACTATCCACTGATCTAAGGCATGTATCACTAGGTAGCAAAGAAAAGGCCCACTCCTGAGGTTCTTTGCGCAAAAGTGACATTATGAACCCTACGCGCTGGGATTCATCCCCAGAGGACCTGGGTCTCAAACGAAAATACAATAAGCAATCATTTTTAAATGAAAAAAATTCTTGGTGTTCACCAAAAAATAACTCAGGCAAACGTACCTTAGGCTCCAAGAAATGTGCTCCAGAACAGTTACTCACGTGCTGATGGAGCTCGGCCACCTCCAGAGAGAGTCCCTGCAGGCGTTTAGCCAAATCCTGAACCGACACCATGATGGAACAGAAAAATCTTTCCTTAGAGAATTTGCGGGCTGGACTTACTGTTATGTTCTGCTACCAGAGCTAAGGAAAGAGAGGAGATCTGTCCCTACGATAGAACTCAGCTTGATCCCTACGATGTAACAGGGGACCTGATCCTGCGATCAGACCTGCTAAAGTCCTCAGCTAGTCTGTACGGAGACTTATAGATGTGGGGAAGGAATCCCTACAAGTACTAGGGACTGGGAGCAAAATGGACACCTCCTAACAGAAATAGTAGCAGACAGACGAACAAATAATATATATAGAACACAGAGGTCCGAAGACCAAGCAAACTAACAGAGTTAGATACTGAGCACCGGCTAGCTAAAGAGTAGTAATACAATGAAGTCCAGCAAAGCCAGAAGGGCGGAGCAGGACTAAATAGGCCAACAAGGTCATGTGACCAGCAATAGAAAAAACCTAAGAGCAAGGTTCTAACAGTTATGTTCCCTAATTACTTTACAGCGCAGATTAGATAGTACAAATAACCTCCCCGAAGTGCAGGAGGCAGGGGCGTCCCCCTGAGCCTCCAACACCTCTCCCTCCAGGTCAAGGTACAAAGCTGAAATGACTACCCCTTTCTACAAAATGGGGGTAGGGTTCTCATGGTCACCAGCACCAAGAAAACTCCGGGATAAAGCATTAGCCTTGATGTTTTTAACCCCTGGACGGAAAGTGACAATAAAATTGAACAGAGACCATCTAGCCTGCCTAGGGTTGAGACGTTTAGGCTGTGTGCCCACTATGCGTTTTTTCAGTGTTTCCGCTGCTTCAATTCCGCTGCAGAAACGCTTAAAAAATGTTTGGTAGAAGGTCTGCAATGTTCCCCAATGATAATCCGCATGTGCTGTGCACATGCTGCGGAAATTTCCGCTGCGGATTATCATTTCGGAAAAATCTGCAGCACTACCAATTATTTTGCGTAATCGCGGCGTTTTCGCCCGCCATTGACTTGCATTGAATTGCTTAATAACCGCATGACTACATGTGCACATGCGGATATTAAGCGATTCAATGTGCGGATGGTACCCGGGTCTGGAGAAGAGGAGACTCTCCTCCAGACCCAGGTACCATAGTACCTGTAAAAAAAAAATGAATTTAAAATAAAAACATACATTATACTCACCTTCTGATGGCCCCCGGTCTCCATAGCAATGCTTCCTGGTTTCCCGGCAGCTTGCGATGGTCTAAAAAGGACCTGCTATGGCGTAATTTAGTCATGTGACGGGTCACGCGACAGCTGATGTCGGCGGTCGCGTGACCTGTCACATGACTAAATGACGTCATGGAAGGTCATTTTACACAACCGTGAGACACCGGGAAGACCAGACGCATCGGAAGGTGAGTATAATTTTTATTTTTTACCATTTTTATTCTTTTTTTCAACTATTAACTTGGTCACACTATATAAATCCATGCCGGTTGCATGGATTTATATAGTGTGACCAAGTTGTCAAGCACTTTCCAAGTGATGCTAAAATCGCTTGGAAAGCGCTTGACAACCCGCATGCGAAATCGCATGATCAAAACGCTTCACTTACGCTTTTCCCTGGCAGGAAAAACGCATGTAAAATTCGCATGCATTTTTTCTGCCAGGGAGATACAGAAACGTTCAGGAAAAATCTGGAGCATTTCTGCATCGTGCGCACTTAGCCTTAGCAGACTAAAGATATGACAGGTTCTTATGGTCTGTGATAACAGTAATAGGATGGACTGCCCCCTCCAAAGCCAATTTAATCGCCAAAAGCTCCCTATTACCAACGTCATAATTTCTCAGCCGCAGATAATTTTTTGGTAAAGAAAGTGCATGGATGCCATTTACCAGGGGATGGACCCTGAGACAACACAGCTCCAACCCCCAACTCCGACACATTAATTTCTACAATGAAAGATTGAGAAACATCGAGTTGACTGAGTATAGGTGCAGTGGCAAAACATCTCTTTAAGGAGGAAAAAGCCTGCCGGGCAGCATTCGATCAGTTAGGAAGATCGGGCCCCTTTCTTATCATGTCAGTGAGGGGTTTGACAATTACTGAATAATTTTGGATAAAAAATAGTAAATGGTAAAAATTAGTAAAACCCAGAAAGCGCTGTAATGCCTTCAGGTTCTCGGGACGGTCCCAATTAAGTACAGCATGGAGCTTCTCTGGATCAATCCGAAAACCAGATGAAGACAATAGGTACCCAAAAATTGCACCTCCTGGACGGCGAAAACACATTTCTCTAGTTTGTCATATAGTTTGTTACCTCTAAATATCTGTAGTAACTGTTTAACATGACCCTGATGCATCTCAAAATCGGGTGAGTAAACCAAAATATCATCCAGATCGACCACCACAAACCTGCCCACTAAATGATGGAAAATATTGTTTATGAAATGCTGGAAAACTGCAGGTGCATTAGTTAGACCAAAAGGCATAACAAGACTCTCAAAATGCCCTTCAAGGTTATTGAATGCCGTTTTCCATTCACCCCCCTCTCTGATGCTAACCAGACTGTAGGATCCCCTTAACCACATAACGCCCAATGATGGACACTGCACGTCATGAGCGGTTGTAAGTTACTGCTCCTTGCTGTGCAGTGTCCGTCAAGCTTTAAAATGTCACTGCGTGTAAACACGCAGTGACAGTTAAGTGCCGACAGCTGTCTGTGACAGATGAGCGGCAGGGGAAGGGGTGCAGGGACCCATGCCATAGGTCCCCGCACCCAGATCGCTGTGATCGGTCAGTCAATCTGACTGACCGATCTCAGCATGATCGCGCAGGAGATGCTGTAAGATACTCAGCGCTGCTGGTGGCTGAGCTCCGGCACTAAACATCCAGGAGCGGTGTCATCACCGCACCTGGCTGTTAACCCCCTGAATGCTGCGATCGAGCGCAATCGCAGCATTCAGGAGGCAGGAAGAGGGCTGGGAGCTCCCTCTGTCTTCAGATCAGCGGCCCCGCGATGTAATCGCAGGGCCCGATCATTGCTATGGTGACCCGGGGTCATCATGACGACCCCCGGGTCACCAAGCTACGGAAAGCTGCTGAGACCAATCTCACAGCACGGTCTCAGGAGCTTTCACTATAGGTATAATGCACTGCGATCCAGTGCATTGCAATGAATTATACCTGTGATCAAAGAGAAAAAAGTGTAAGTCCCATAAAGGGACTAAGTAAAACAGTGAAAATTATGGTAACATTTTTTGAAAAAATATGTAAAAAGAAAAATACAAAATAATAATAATAATAATAAAAATATTCACTAATAAAACACATTTTTATGTAAAAAAAATTAAATAAAAAAAGTACACATATTTGGTATCGCCGCATCAAGGACGACTCAACCTATAAAAGTGTCACACTAGTTAACCCTTTCAGTGAACGTTGTAAAAAAAAAAAAAAAAAAAAAACGAGGCAAACAATGCTTTATCATCTTACCGCTGGAAAAAGTTGACTAAATTGCGATAAAAAACGAATATTAATAAAATTGGTACCGCTGAAAACGTCATCTTGTCCCGCAAAAAACAATCTCAGAATAAAGAGATGCAAAAATAAATATTTTTCTATAAAAGTTTTTATTGTTTAAAAGCGGCAAAACATAAAAAAACGCTATCAATGTTGTACCGCTGTAATCGCACCGACCTGAAGAATAAAGCTAGCTTATCAATTTTCCCACACTCGGAACAGCATAAAAAATACAAAATAAAAAACAATTCCTTAATTGCCGGTTTTTGTTCATTCTCCCTCCCCAAAAATTTGAATAGGAAGCGATCAAAAAATGTCATGTGCCCAAAAATGGTACAAATAAAAACGTCAACTCGTCTCGCAAAAAGACAAGCCCTTACATAACTGTCCCGGAGGAAGATTCCCTATAATGAGTCAGATGGAGGCACTGTGGACGCCGTCTGACCTGTGATCCGGCGGTGTTCATCTTTATACGTGCATAAAAGGGCGGTCGGCCGCCGTTTTGTGCACCTCTGAAAAGAAGGACAATGCTGAACAGAGGCCAGACAGAGTCCAGAGTAACTCTGCTGCCTCATTATAGTGAATGGATCCCCTGGAGGATGTCACCTGAATCACGTCACTCAGAGATTTAGATAGATACCCCAAAGCAATTGCTCAGCGTAAAGCGCCGCATAAATGTGATCCCAAATGTTATGTAATATGTTCCCAATAAAAGCTTCAAATCAATCCACGAAAAAAAACACTCAGGTCAGTCATCTGTCAATGGAAATATAGGAGGCTTCCACGTTACTGGTATCACAAAGGCTCTAGAAAAGTGAAATGGCTCCTCGCCTCCAAAAGAAATTCAGCAAATTCTGCACTCCGAAATTCTAATGCCCCCCCACCCTTCTGAGCTCCAGTGTGTGCCTAAACCACATTTCTCATCCACATGTTTGGCAGGAATATAATTTCCAAAATGGGGTCACTTGAGGGGGGATTCTGCTCTTCTAGCATTTAGGGTCTCTGTATATGGAGTCCGCAAACTATTCTAGGAAAATCTGCACTCCAGGAGGCAAAAAGCGCTCCGTCCCTCCCGAGTCTCGCCGTGTGGCTAAGCAGTACTGTACAGCCACATATGAAGTATTGCCACATTCAGCAGAAATTGTGGGACAAATTTTGGTGCCAGTTTTATCCATTATCCGCATTTGAAAATGTAAAGTCTGGGGCTAAAACAAATTTTTTGCTGTAAAAATGTAATTATTTTTTCTTCAATGCCCAATGGCATAAAATTCTGTGAAAAAGTCAAGAGTTCACCAGCTCACCTGAGTTTTAACGTTCTGGGCACGGAGCACGAGGAACCACTTCGAAGCCATGCAGGAAAAAGGAAGGAGAAGCTCCAGCCACAGATGAATTCCAAAAATAAGTAGTCTTTATTGAATTAAGATACAGATGCCTTAGCACATGTCCATTAAAAGCAACGCGTTTCGAACACCAATAGTGTGTTCTTTATCCAATTCTGTGACACACCTGTGGTGTCAATATGATCACTGCACCCCTAGATGAGTTCATTGAGAGGTGTAGTTTCTAAAATGGGGTCACTTACGGGGAATTCTGCTGTTATGGCACCTCAGGGGATCTCCTAGTGGGTCATGGCACCCTCAAACCATAACAGTAAAATATGCACTATAATATAGTGCTCCTTCCCTTCTGACCTTTGCACTATGCCTCAAAAGTAGTTCCCAATTACATGTAGGGTATTGGCATACTCAGAAGAAATTGCACAACAAAATGAGAGGTCAATTTTCTCCTGTTACCCTTGTGAAAATAAAAAATTTGGGGCTAAAAGAAAATTTTTGTGGAAAAAAATATTTTTTTTTATTTTGGTGGCTCTACGTTATAAACTTCTGTGAAGCTCCTGGGGGTTCAAAGTGCTCACCACACATCTTTATAAGTTCCTTGAAGGGTCTAGTCTCCAAAATGGGGTCACTTGTTGGTGTTTCCGCTGTTTAGGCACATCAGGGGCGCTCCAAATGCGACATGGCGTCGGCTCTTAATTCCAGCCAATTTTGCATTCAAAAAGCCAAATGGCATTCCTTCCATTCTAAGCCTTGTCGTGCGCCCAAACAGTGTTTTTTCCCCACATATAGGGTATCAGCGTACTCAGGAGGAATTGCAAAACAACTTTTTATTCAATTTTCTCCTGTTATCCTTGTGAAAATAAAAAAATTGGGACTAAAACTTTATTATTGTGGAAAAAATGTGATCTACGTTATAAACTTCTGTGAAGCTCCTGGGGGTTCAAAGTGCTCACCACACATGTAGATAAGTTAATTTAGGGGTCTAGTTTCCAAAATGGGGTCACTTGTGGGGGGTTTCCACTTTTTAGGCACATCAGGGGCTCTCCAAATGTGACTTGGTGTCCGCTAATTATTCTAGCAAATTTTGAATTCGAAAAGTCAAATGGCGCTTCGTCCTTTCCGAGCCCTGCCATGTACTCAAACAGTGGTTTTACGCCACATATTGGGTATTGCCGTGCTCAGGAGAAATTGCACAATACATTTTGGGGTCCATTTGTAGCGCCCTGCTGCGCATTAGTGCCACAGATCCTAGAGGGGTGCATGGACGGATTCCTCCACAAGAGGCCCTCATAGCATACACACACCTCCACCTTCCACCTTAGACCAGCAGAGGGAGCCCAGATAGGGATATAAATAGGGAAGGTGGAGCTAGGCAGTCAGTCTGGTCTGGAGTAAGTCTGAAGTCCAGTTTCCTCAGGGGACAGAGCTAGTTCCAGTCTGTGAGAATCCAGTCTGTAGAAGGAAGCCTGTTGAGAGGAGCTACTGCAGAAGCTATCCTGCCGTGGAGCACAGTCCAGACTCAGAGAGCTCAGGTTAGTGAGCCCAAGGCGTGCCGACCCCATAAGAGCGGTGAAGAGTAGCGAGGCCTACTGCCAGAGTGAAGCCTAGTGAGGGCCCCGAGCGGCCGAAGGCAAGTGGAGTAGCGAGCTACATAGGGGGCAGAGGAGCTTAACCAGCTCACCCCATAATCATATACCGGACACCGGGTCCGTGTCTGCAAGGATCTCTAGGACCAGCAGAAACCACTGGAACCCCTGGCGAACCTTATGTCCCAGGTTAACCCAAACGCTGACAACGTACCAGGGTCAGGAGTTACCAAAACTCCAGAAACCAGGGAGTGTGAACTCCAACAGAAGGCCCTATCACCAGGATCAGCAGATGCAAGACAGAGACAAGGTTAGGCCTAGCTCCAGGCAGGTCAGAAACTTATTAAGGAAAAGGCAAGAAACAGGAGGCCCCACACCCGCTTACTGGGGAGAGTCCTGAAATGCACCCTTCACCCTACAGTGCCCTGGATCGTGCCTGAAACACCACCAGTAAAGGTACTGAAGTGAGCTATCGTGTGTGTGCCTATTCTTCCTCCGACCCGGCTGGGTCACCTCTGTCCTGCATCCCCTCTGCTACGCTGCCCTGAGGCCCTGCTCCACCTGTGGGGAGCTACACCATCTTAGCTGCCAGAACACCGGCCTCAGAGGACTGCTGCAGCGCCGGTGATCCTCACCAGAATCTACAGGTGGCGTCGCGAACATTTCCTTATCCGAAATAACCTTTCCCCCTTTTTAAGAGTGACCCCAGGGTACGGGCCCGGGAGCCGATCACCGCGACATCCCCCAGAGTCAGGCGACAAGGCCCGATTGCCGAGTCATCCCCATCCCCTGGGTGTGTCACATTTTTATCTGTTACCCTTGTGAAACAGTACAATATGGCACGAAAAAACATTGAAGCGTTCTAGAGTTATTACCTCATAAAGTGACAGTGGTCAGATATAAAAAATAAGGCCTGGTCATTAACTTACAAAGTGGTTCTGTCCTTAAGGGGTTTAAACCAACTTGGAGAACACCTTAGCTCCCACAAACTGGTTTAATAAATCTAGGATCAGAGGAAGAGGGTACAGATCTCGGACGGTAATTTGATTCAATTCCCGGAAATCTAAACAGGGACGGAGACCCCCATTTTTCTTCTTCACGAAAAAGAACCCTGCTGCCACGGGCGAAGATGAGGGTCTAATATGCTCCTTCTCCAGACTCTCAGCAATGAAATCCTTCATGGCTTGTCTCTCAGGGCCAGAAAGATCATACAGTCTGGACTTGGGTAGCTAAGCTCCGGGAGTCAGGTTAATAGGACAGTCATATGCACGATGAGGAGGCAAATCCTGATACCCCTTCTCAGAAAATATGTCCTCAAAATCAGACAGAAACGCAGGCAAGATCTGCGTAGAGACCGCAGAAAGGGAAATGTTTAAGCAGTTCTCATGACAATAATCTCCCCATTCACCAATTTCCCTGGATTGCCAATCCACTATCGGATTATGTTTCACCAACCAGAGTAGACCCAGTACAATCGGAGTGGGAAGGCCCTCCAGGACATAACAAGGAATTACCTCATAATGAAGGGGCCTCACCCTCAGTCTTATATTATGTGCAATCTGAGTCAGAGCTCTCTGTGCAAGTGGCACTGAGTCGATAGCATAAATAGGAATGGGCTTAGTTAATGTACAGCAAGCAAGCCTATGAGTTCTCACAAACCCAGCATCAACCATGCTGACTCCAGCTCCACTGTCAACAAACACAGAAATTTTCTCAGTCCTGCTCTCTAGCACCACCTCTTCCATCAGGACAAACCGAGAACTGCATGTTGAAGACAGACACACCCCCTAATTATCCAACTCCACATTACAAAGATTTAATCAAGTTTCTTCTTGCTTAGGAATCAAGGGACAGACCCCAATAAAATGTCCCTTGTTACCACAAAAAAAACCACACATCCTTCCTCTTGCGGATTTCAGGCGAAATATGCGACACAGGAACTCCCCCTAACTGCATGGATTCCTCCAACTCCATAAGCACACGTTCACCCCCGGACCGCCCTCCCGGCAAAAGGGCGTTGCCCTGAAAAGAGGGTTCAGGAGAAGGTGGTCTCACCCACCTATCCCGAAGGCGTCTATCCACACGTA
Source organism: Phyllobates terribilis (assembly GCF_046119375.1). Taxonomy (NCBI): domain Eukaryota; kingdom Metazoa; phylum Chordata; class Amphibia; order Anura; family Dendrobatidae; genus Phyllobates; species Phyllobates terribilis. The sequence goes on from NW_027362761.1 coordinate 810,999,157, forward strand.
TGGCCAATGACATGGCAGCCTCCAAGGACCCCGGGGTTTCGTAAACGGCCAAGGCATCCTTCAGCCTTTCTGAAAGACCCTGACAAAATTGGCGTCTAAGAGCCGGGTCATTCCATTTGGTATCGATAGCCCATCTACGGAATTCGGAACTATAAGTCTCCACTGACCGATTCCACTGCTGAAGTCAACGCAGCCTGACTCAGCCAAGAAGATTCGGTTAGGATCATAATAGATGAGGGCCAGAGCCCCGAAAAACCCTGCTACTTACTGGAGACAAACAGAACCCTGTGGCAAAGAGAAAGCCCAGGATTGAGGATCTCCCTGCAACAGTGAGATTACAATCCCCACTCACTGCTCCTCATCTCCAGAGAAGTAAGATCAAAGCTTAAAATACAACTTTCAAGCTTCTTTAAATGCAAAAATCTTGTCTCTATCTCCTGAAAACCTGTCCAGGAGAGCAATTTTGGATTCAAGCTTGACCGGCCTACCCGCAGAGTCCCCAAAATTAGGAGTCTGCAGCCGCTGCCATTGCTGCTCAACCTCAGATCGAAGGTCAGTCACCTCCAGTGACAAACTCCAAAGCTGCTCTGCCAGCACCGAAACGGAATCCATGAACCCGGGAAAAAAAAAAACACACCCCAAAAAACCACACAACAAAAAAAAAACACGTGTCAGTTTTTTTCTTTTTTTTTTCTTTTTAAACGGCTGGTGATAATGTCATGCTAGGTATGGGAAGGACCCAGCATACAATAGGGGAAAAGGGGGGGAAGCCCAGCAACTAGGGAAAGAGGGAGTAGAGACCCCTAGGTAGATCTTACAACACCCTGGCTCTATGCGCCATACCTGAAATTTTAATGCAGCTCCTGACTTGAGTAAGATTTTTGGCATAAAGAACACCACAGCTTGTCATGAATTATTTGTGGCATCATGCCCTCATTGCACCCCAGCTGTACCCATTTTGTGACGTCTTTTCAAAGTACTTTACAACAGAATTCTGGCAAAACTGTTTTGATGAATCAGAGCCTATATCTTCACAGTTCTTTCCAATTATTGAAAGTGTTTTGTTGCAATTGTTGCTGCTAAAAATGGCATGAATGGATAATTATTTGAGCTTTTTTCCGTTTGTTTTTTGTTTTTTTTTGCTTTGAAACTGTGAAACTATGTAAAAAAAATTCAGTCTATGGGAAAGTAAAAAAGTAGTAAAAAAAGTATTTTTACCAAGTGCACTATATTACATTTGTACCAATTTACAGCGTTTTCATTGACTTCTAAATTTATAAAATATCCAAGACCACTAATAAATCTTGCCCCTAAATTTTGTCCATATTGTATTGTAAAGTAAAAGCACTTTATGCTTTCCAAGCACCTTCATGCAAACAGTTTATCCTTCCCTAGATTTCTATAAAACCAATTTTTGACAGTGCAATTTCCCACTTTATCTCAATGGTGATTTATTTTAATAAAATCACTAAGTTTACATGTCACACTGTCCATGATTGAGAGGATTGAGAGAGAATAGAGAAAATTTCAGTTTAGCTTAACCTTATATTAAAAAGTAATTCTGGTTTTGTGGATTTTTTCCTCAAATAAATCCATATGTTTATATCGACTTATGTCATGAGTGCCATAATTTCTTCCTGCACCGTTTTAGGCTAGGTGAACACACGTCTGTTCACCAAGCATACAGTATAAGTCGAGAGCTTTTCTCGATGTCTACTGAAACGTTGTCTTAGGCTCCCAGTCACTAGACGGAGGCCAGAAGCCTGGGCTGTCCAGTTCACAGCTGAACAGTGCCATTATATTGTAGCTTTATGCTGTGTGCATCACTGCAGTTTTCCCGTCACCACTACTGAAATATGCAGCAGTGAGCGGTAACCGGAGGCAGCGATAGGTCGGGCAGCCTAACATTGTACTACTAATGCCAGGCTACAGAGCTGTTTTCACCACTTGATGAAGTTATCTCTTCAGTCTTGCTGTGAACAATGAGAGCAGGACTGCAGCAATGACTTCTTCCAGTGGTAAGAACAAGTCGATAGCCAGGTATTACTATTATAATGTGAGGCTGCCAACCTGTGCTCACCATTGCTGTAATGCTAGTATTCAGCGCCCGGTAGTGAAATCATCACTCTGCTGTGCTCTGAACACTGACTCAGCTCTGCTCTGTCAGTGTAAAGCCTCATTCAGATGTCCGTGATGCAGGGACATCTGAATGAGGCTTTACTGTTTTGTTTCCAAGTCACATCAGAAGAGATGTCTTTGTCACAAAGTCATCTCTTCTGATGTGCTTTGCTGACGCAGCAGTAAAGCTTCATTCAGCTATTCCTATATCACAGACATCTGATTGAGCAGAGTCATGTATCTAATCTTATGTGTGATACATATCATATATCTAATCCTATTATGTGTGATACAGTCCAAATAACCATGTGTCTAATCCTATCATGTGTGATACAGTCCCCTTAGCCGAGTATCTAATCCTATCATATAGTCTGCTGAGTCATGTATTTAATCCTATCATGTAATACAGTCTGCTGAGTCGTGTATCTAATCCTATCCTGTGTGGTACACTACAGATACAGTATCTAATTCTATTATGCAATACAGTGATATCAGGAATGTACCGCATCCTGCTGAGACCCTTGGGGTGTCTGGGATCAGAAGGTCGCAGCGGTTGGCAGATCGCAGGTCCTCTTTGGAGTCCGCTCGACGTTTAACCTGAGTGATGCAGATTGATTTTCACTTGGTGTGGAAGGGGTTAAGAGTTCCTTTTCTATCCTGCAGGGATTCCATATGGCTGTAATCTAAGCTGCTGCAGCTTGTTGCCACTCCCCTTTATTATTTAAGCTCACTCCCAGCTCTCTCCTGTGCTGGTTATAGGTTTCCTATGCTGAACTCCTTTGAGAAGTTGTTCCAGGCCCTGGAGACGTTGTTCCTGTTTAAGCTGTGGAGTTCCATTTGTTGTTTGATTTCTCTCTGTATATTTCCTTACTTTAGTAGTGAGACTAGCGTCTTGCTGCCCTACTTACTAGTTAGGGCTAGCTCAGGACCTGCCAGGGCTTAGGCACGTGACGGCGCATGGGGAGAAGGACCCGTCTAGGGACGTTAGAGAGCGCAGGGTGCAGTCTAAGGTGAGTGTTTAAGGGTGTCACTTCTCCCCTTCCCTATCACCAGGGCACGCTTTATCTTCTTTCCCTTGATTGCACCACACGCCGGGCATTTCCTTGCTCCAGTGTGACAGATGAGCTATGTATCTAATCCCATCCTGTGTGATACGGTCTGTATATCTAATCCTATCATGTGTGATACAGTCCACTGATCTATGTATCTATAGCTAACATGCAAGATACAATGAGAAGCACAGTGCCAACTAACAGAATCGGCATTGCGAGATTTCCTCAGCGACACTGTATACATGTCAGTATCACTTTGCCCTCACAAACAAAATGGCTCCACACTGTGATCCTAAACTACAGCCTCAAAAGGGAGGAAAGGAGTCATATCACACACGAGACCAGTCCCTGCCCACATTTACAGCAGTCGTAATATGAGCTAGTTGTACACTAGGTTTTCATGGTAAATGTCAGCAGCTGCTCCCCCTAGTGTTTTAAAGTTGAAATTATAAAAACTTTTTACATTATTTTTCATATTTTATACTGTTAGAAATATCTATTTTTTAATTAAAACATTCATATTTTAAATTTCTTCAATTGTTGAATATTTTTTATGACAAATTTCCTTTAAGATATTATAAATACAGTATGTTCTGCACCCCAGAATATGTTGGCAAGAACAAAATGATAATAATCATGAAAAGCAGTGTTTCAGTTCCAATGCTATGTGATATTTAAAATTAGGACAAAGCACTGATTTCATTCATTGCCTTTTAGTTCCCAATAAATGCAGACCTGCTTTTCTCAATGAATCATATGTGTTGATGTAACATACCTGGCGGCGTCCTTGCATGGTGGTCCATCTCCCACTGTGCAAGAGGGCGCACTTGATCTCCTGTCCAGAATGTCTCTCTGGCTTCCCTCCATGCTGTCTGTTTGTGTCTGTCTCTGCTGCCTAAGGGCGGCGCCCGATCACTTCCTGCTTTTTGTACCTGCTGTGTGTCACACCCCTTGTGCGTCCTCAGCCTATTGCTGTCTGACACTTGGTATATAGCTCAGCAGCTCCCTTCTATCCCTGCCTGAGCATAGTGTTTCCTTCAGTGTGTGCTTGCACTCTGAAGGTGCCAGGTCCCGTCTCTTGTCTCCTGCTTTGCGGTATCAGCTCCCGTGTCTGAACTGAGTCCTGTATGTCTCCTGCTTTGCGGTATCAGCTCCCGTGTCTGAACTGACTCCTTTCTGTGTTCTCTTGTCTGTCCTGTCTGAACACGCTCCTAGCCTGTTCCTCTCGCCTTCTAGTGGCCGATTTCCTAGACCCGCTCCTGTGTCTGGTCTGTCCAGTCTGAACACGCTCCTTGCCTGTTCGTTCCGCCTCTCTGGGGGCCGTATTCCCAGACCCGCTCCTGTATCCCTCTGCAGTGTCGGTCTCCTCCGTACACTCAGTTCCAGTCTGAACTCTCTCCTGTCCTTTACCTGTTTTGCCTCTATGTCCGTTCCCTTCCTTTTTCTGCAGAGTCTGAACTCGTACCTAACTCCTGCTTGTTGTCTCTGCAAGTACTGTGTGAGTATCTGGCTCTGTCTTTCCCTTCCTGTCTGTTCCGTGTGAACAGAGCCCTGTCCTCCCTGCTCAGCCTTGTCTGCACTCTAGCTGTGCTTGCCTGTAACCCTCTGCCTGTATTGTTCCTGAGTCCCGGTGTGTACTGGGTCCTATCCCGCCTGTGTTCCTACCTGCTAGTGCCTCCCTGTCTGCACTCTAGCTGTGCTTGCCTTTACCCCCCTGCCTGCATACCCGCCTGCCTGCATACCAGTCGTGCCTGCCTATACCCTCCAGTCTGTGTGCCAGCCTACCAGCCTGTTCCTGTATTCCCCTGTGTGGGTCAACAGCCGTGTCCGGGGTCTGTCCTGGAGTAGCACCTGGTCCCTCTGCTCGGTTCCTCCTTGGTGCACTGGCGTCGTATGCCGTCGTGCGACCCTGGTCGGATCGGGTGAATACTTAGTCACGCCCCTCCAGGCATTCACTCTCCGGCACGGTCCAGTGGAATCACTACCAATCCCACGCACACGCCGCTTAGCCCGGGCGTGTGCATAACAGCATGCTCAGGCCATGGTTCCCGTTGAGCCCCACGGCCTTCGCTCTTTGAGAAGTTTTTCCAGCGAATACATGCATTAAAATAAAATAAATAAATTTTTTCCCCCCTTTAGCTGAGTTCCAGGCGAATTACGCACCCGTCCAGATGGATCTATCAGCCCTCGTTCCTGCGGATCCGCCACGTTACTATGGGGATCCAAGACAGTGTCGTGCATTTGTGGAGCAATGCATGCTACACTTTAAGGCCTACCCTCTCTATTTTCCTTCCGATTGGGCTAAAGTGGCCTTTATGATTGACTACCTAGCGGGTGATGCCTTGAAATGGGTCACCCCCCTATGGGAAGCATGGGATCCTGTCATCCTTGACCTGCAGGCCTTCCTGGTGGCCTTTCGTATGGTCTTCGAGGACCCTAACTCTGAAGCCCCTGCTGAAGCTTCACTTCCCAATATCCCGGAGCAGCCCCGACGGGTAATGTGTGTGGGTAGCGCAATAGTCCTCCAGCCCAATGAGACTACTGCCCACCCAGAATCCTCACAGGGTGACTACGCTTTCCGGAATACTTCTCTCAACCTCAAGAGGCAGCCCAGACGTGCTAGACTTAGAGGCAAGCCGTCACGCCAGGGTCTGTCCTTCCTGAGACCTCCTGACCCCAACCTTGAAGTCCCTACTGAAGCTTCATCTCCCTGTATCCCGGAGAAACCCCAATGGGTAATGTGCGTGGGTAGTGCACCAGTTCTCCTGGCCGAAGAGACTTCTGCCCATCCAGACTCCACACAGGAGAACTTCCTGCACCCGGCATCAGATGCTTCTTTCTCTTTAACCGGTGTGCATGTCCAAGGATGCTCCAAAGCTGTGGTTACCTCAGAGTCTGTGCACCTCTACTACCTGGCGGAGGATCCCCTGTTGCCTCCTGAACCCTCCGGGATACCACTCGATGACAAATGGAGAGAGACTTCTCTACACCCGGTACTCAATACTTTGTCCGCTTCGTCCTGTGAGCCTGACAATGGGTACCCCAAAGTGGTAGTTACCTCCGAGTCTCTACACCCCTCCGACCAGGCGGAGGATCTCCAGTTGTCTCCTGAACCCTTCGGGGTGCTACCTGGTAGCGAAAGGACAGAGACTTTCCTATACTCTGTACCTGATACCTCGCTCGCTTCGTCCAGTGAGTCCAACTTAGTGTACTCCGAAGCAGAGGTTACTCCTGAGTCTCTACACCCCTCCGACCAGGCGGAGGACCTCCAGTTGTGTTCAGAATCCTTCGGGGTGCCACCTAGTGGTGAATGGACAGAGACTTTCCTATATCCTGGATCTGATACCTCGCTTGCTTCGTCCAGTGAGTCCGACCTAGTGTACTCTGAAGCAGAGGTTACCCGTGAGTCTCTACACCCCTCTGACCAGGCGGAGGACCGCCAGCTGTCTCCAGAACCCTTCGGGGTGCCACCTGGTGGTGAATGAACAGAGACTTTCCTATACTCGGTACCCGATACCTCGCCTGCTTCCTCCAGTGAGTCCGACCTAGTGTACTCTGAAGCAGAGGTTACCCGTGAGTCTCTACACCCCTCTGACCAGGCGGAGGACCGCCAGCTGTCTCCAGAACCCTTCGGGGTGCCACCTGGTGGTGAATGGACAGAGACTTTCCTATACTCGGTACCCGATACCTCGCCTGCTTCCTCCAGTGAGTCCGACCTAGTGTACTCTGAAGCAGTTGTTTTCTCTGAGCCTCTGCACTCTTCTGACCCGGCGGAGGACCTCCAGTTGTTTCCTGAATCCTCCGGGATACCACCAGATAACAAAGAGACAGTGACTTTTCCTCATTATGTACGTGATAACCCGTCTATTTCTTCCTGTGAGCTTGACAAGATGTACCTCGAAGCAGAGATTACCCTTAAGTCTCTGTCCCCCTCCAACCCAGTGAACGACTGGCCCTCGAATTCCCTGCGGAAGATTCTGGCAGGCCTGAAGAAGAGGGGGCGTAAGGGGGGAGGTACTGTAACATACCTGGCGGCGTCCTTGCATGGTGGTCCATCTCCCACTGTGCAAGAGGGCGCACTTGATCTCCTGTCCAGAATGTCTCTCTGGCTTCCCTCCATGCTGTCTGTTTGTGTCTGTCTCTGCTGCCTAAGGGCGGCGCCCGATCACTTCCTGCTTTTTGTACCTGCTGTGGGTCACACCCCTTGTGCGTCCTCAGCCTATTGCTGTCTGACACTTGGTATATAGCTCAGCAGCTCCCTTCTATCCCTGCCTGAGCATAGTGTTTCCTTCAGTGTGTGCTTGCACTCTGAAGGTGCCAGGTCCCGTCTCTTGTCTCCTGCTTTGCGGTATCAGCTCCCGTGTCTGAACTGAGTCCTGTATGTCTCCTGCTTTGCGGTATCAGCTCCCGTGTCTGAACTGACTCCTTTCTGTGTTCTCTTGTCTGTCCTGTCTGAACACGCTCCTAGCCTGTTCCTCTCGCCTTCTAGTGGCCGATTTCCTAGACCCGCTCCTGTGTCTGGTCTGTCCAGTCTGAACACGCTCCTTGCCTGTTCGTTCCGCCTCTCTGGGGGCCGTATTCCCAGACCCGCTCCTGTATCCCTCTGCAGTGTCGGTCTCCTCCGTACACTCAGTTCCAGTCTGAACTCTCTCCTGTCCTTTACCTGTTTTGCCTCTATGTCCGTTCCCTTCCTTTTTCTGCAGAGTCTGAACTCGTACCTAACTCCTGCTTGTTGTCTCTGCAAGTACTGTGTGAGTATCTGGCTCTGTCTTTCCCTTCCTGTCTGTTCCGTGTGAACAGAGCCCTGTCCTCCCTGCTCAGCCTTGTCTGCACTCTAGCTGTGCTTGCCTGTAACCCTCTGCCTGTATTGTTCCTGAGTCCCGGTGTGTACTGGGTCCTATCCCGCCTGTGTTCCTACCTGCTAGTGCCTCCCTGTCTGCACTCTAGCTGTGCTTGCCTTTACCCCCCTGCCTGCATACCCGCCTGCCTGCATACCAGTCGTGCCTGCCTATACCCTCCAGTCTGTGTGCCAGCCTACCAGCCTGTTCCTGTATTCCCCTGTGTGGGTCAACAGCCGTGTCCGGGGTCTGTCCTGGAGTAGCACCTGGTCCCTCTGCTCGGTTCCTCCTTGGTGCACTGGCGTCGTAAGCCGTCGTGCGACCCTGGTCGGATCGGGTGAATACTTAGTCACGCCCCTCCAGGCATTCACTCTCCGGCACGGTCCAGTGGAATCACTACCAATCCCACGCACACGCCGCTTAGCCCGGGCGTGTGCATAACAGTTGACATAATATGCATCAAGGGAGAATGATAAATACTTTGTCTCATATTTAATTCTGTGATTGTGATCTCAGCCATTAATTTGTGGGAGGCATCCGTTGTCTTATGTGACTCACATTTGTCTGGCATTTTGGGAAAAAACATGACACCCAGTTTATATCTGTATAAAAGATGGTCAAGTAACCAAGCCCTGGTACCATACACCTAAATGTCTATGACTAAATATGAACTATGTATATATATTATACATCTCAATCTGCTAGATCTATATATTCTGTAAAAAGTAAGTATTTGTACATTGAAATTCTTCCCCTTCTTCTTATGGTTGTACTGTTTTTAGATGCTCAAGGTGTTGAGGCCGGTTGTGAATATTTATTCTGCAATTCCTTTGGCTAATTTGGTTGCTATTATTGTTTGACACAAAGTACATCTCATGCTCATATTTAGAAACACCTCTTCTCAAGTTTTCTATCAGATCTCTGCAATATTGATTTATATCACCTGTCATTATTGCCCTATAACCCTGTATTCCACTGTACATTACCATAAGAACTCCCAGAAACCACAACTTCTCATACTGCAGGGAATTATATTTTCATTTTCATGGGATATTTTCGCTGAATTCAGTGCAATATGAAAATGTCAGCTAATTCGCAAAATTGGTAGTTGATCAAGCTGTGCTATTAGTTTTCTAGGGCTTTACAATCAATCATGGGTCATTTAATTATTAATAGCCTTATGCAAAGACCATTATAAATGTAAACAGTATCTGACCAGAAGCAGAGATTGATTGACTTCACGAGTTATAATAAGTCGCCAGTTTTACAGCAAAAAAAACTTGGTGAACCATGAATCTGTGCAGCCAGTTCTGCCATGTCTTTTTTCGTTTGTTGTGATCAGATCTTGCATTCTTTTCATATTAGCACTATCCTCCGTTTATTTGGAATACTTTTTGTTATGGGCTCAACTATTGAGGTGGATTCTCTAAGCCAGGGGTTCTCAACCTGTGGCTCAGTAGCCATATGTAGCTCGTGGGCCCATGACCTATGGCTTGCGGCTGTCTGCCACCTTTGTACATTAGCACCATGTCTAGCAAACAGCTATGAAACGAAAGTTTCCAGATGATGACTTTTGTGAGCCCTGTACAGAAGAGCAGATATGGATGTACATATACTGATGTGAGAGTCCTCAGTGGTTGATACCTTTTAATGGCTAACTGAACAGATGGTAACAAATTGCAAGCATTTCGAGACTACTCAGGTCTCTTCATCTGGCTAGTATAATGCAAAATCTTAAGAGTCACATATTTATACACAGCAAGACACAGAAATAATGCAATAGATAAGATAAGTGACGTAAAGCAGAACTATTACTATGGGAGAGGGATAAACAGTCGTGGCAGTAAATATTGGAATAGTTCATAGATAAGGAGTGTGAAAGTTTTATTATCCTGTGATTAAAGTCTGGACCAGGGTTGTGATGCCCCCACAGGTCTGGGGAGCACATTCCTTAGTTGATGTAGAATGCCTCTAGTAGTCACCTACAAATCAAACCTGGAGGTGCTAAGGGTAACTACACGGAAACTACAATCTTTATTACAAAAAGATACCCGATTACAATCCATATTTCCAGACCCCCACTTCTGTGTTTCATGCAGCCCCCAAATCTAAGAAGCATAATTGTCAGAAGCTCCCTGTCATCTCCACCAGCTACAGAAACCTTTCCCTACAACCAGAAAAAGTGTAAAACCTGTCCATTTATAATGACCATGGACAAGATAAAGATTTCCAGCTCACATCAGGACTACAAGATCCCAGGTACTTTCAGCTGCATCACATCTAATGTGGTGTACTTAATTATATGTACCAAATGTCCAGCTGTGGGTCTGCATGTAGGGGAGACAGGGCAAAAACTTAGAACAAGGATGAATTCTCATCGCCACACAATAAAAGAAAAAAGAATAGATCTACCTGTGGCAAAGCATTTTTGTATCCCTGATCACCGCATCATGGACATAAAATTACTGGTATTAAAATGTAATTTCAAATCTCAGAGAGACAAAAAAGTTTGGGAATCTGAACTCATGACTACCTTTGACACCTTAAGAGCAGGAATGAATGTGTCGCATGGATTTATGTCATTCTACATCAACTAAGCAATATGCGCCTCAGACCAGACTTTAATCACAGGATAATAAAACTTTCACAGTCCTTATCTATGAACTATTCCAATATTAACGATCACAACTGTTTATTCCTCTCCCTTAGTAATAGTTCTGCTTTACGTCACTTGTCTCATCTATTGCATTATTTCTGTGTCTTGCAGTGTATAAATATGTGACTCTTCAGATTTTGTTTTATACTATGCCTGATGAAGAGACCTGAGTAGTCTTGAAAGCTTGCAATTTGTTACCATCTGTTCAGTTAGCCATTAAAAGGTATCAACCACTGAGGACTCTCAAATCGAAATATTTTTCTATCTACTGGCTAACACGGTACAAAGATATATATTTTTCCTGTATCATATACTGATGTGGAAGGAATAAATATGGTAAGCTTGAGATAGAATGATACTGTTAGAGAGGTGCTTGAATCATGGACCATTGCTATAAGCCATAGATCAGTGTGAGCAGTACAGACCGGAGGCAATTGTGAAGCTGAATGGGGCTTAACAGTCTGCATATGGATCAGCAAGGACCAGGATATGCAGGAGAGCAGACAGTCAAGCATAGCAGAAAACATGAATTGAAGCAGAGCAGATATGTATGCAAGAAGGTGTAGTGCACAGATGGATAATGCTAGAAACATGCAATCAGGAAATTGCAGCATACAAATGGTTACCTACGGGATAGCATTGATGAATAGGCAAACAGGTTACTTGATTGCATTGATGTTATTACACATAGCAGTAGTAGAGATGAATAATAGTCAGGTACCTAGCTTGCAAAGACATTAGTGTGAACAGCACCAGACTAACTGAGATGAGCCTGATCACAGGCACCTGTAGCAGCAGGGTTGTGAGTGCAATAACCCCCAGATTCACAGTACTGAGCTAGGAAGTAGTTGCAGATTGTTGAATAACTGGCAGAAGTTTTTTGGTGAGATGAATATACAGCTGAGTTTAGTGGATGATGAGGCAAACGCCTGTAATGCTCATGGTAGCTTAAAGATATGCTTTCTAAATACTCAGACAGCACAAGGCTCGTGTTTGCTGGGTCACCACAGTAACCCAAGGAGAACTAACACAAAAGGAGTCAACTGTAGAAGGAAACAAGGTCAAGCATCCTAGCAAGGACAGGTGAGTAACACTTTTCCATTTGACATCAGGATAAAAATATGGTAAAGATGTGACAGCTAAGTCTGTTTAAATGAGACAGAGGGGACCAATGAATGGGATCTAAGAATGTTGTCAAACAACCTTTTTAAAGCTGTGTGCCCACGATGCCTATTTCATGCAATTTTGGTGCGGAAATTTCCGCAGCGTAAACGCATAATAAACACATGGTAAGCCTTCTGCCATGGTCCCCTATGCAATTCTGCACTTTCAATGCCCATGCTGCGGATTTTTCCGCAGCGTTTAGGGTATGTGCCCACAATGCAGAAATGCTCAGGATTTTTTCCTGAGCGTTTCTGCATCTCCCTGGCAGAAAAAACCCATGTGGATTGTACATGCGGATTGTACATGCGTTTTCCTGCCAGGGACAAGCGGAAATGAAGCGTTATTTACTGACATTTCCGCATGCGGATTGACAAGCGCTTTCCAAGCGATTAGCATCACTTGAAAAGTGCTTGTGACAACTAGGTCACACTATATAAATCCATGCAAACGGCATGGATTTATATAGTATGACCCGAGAGAGTGGTTAAAAATAAAAAAATAAAATATATACTTACCTTCCGATGGCCCGCGCTGGCTTGTTTTGCTCGGTCCCGGCTACCGGCATCGGTAGAGTGTAAGGACCTGCCAACGCCAGCGTCGATTAACCCGTCACATGACTCTGACGTCAGCGCAGGTCCTTCAATCCACTGTGAAGTGCCGGGAAGCAAGGAGGAGCGCAGTGCGGGCCGCCAGAAGGTAAATATACATTTATTTTTTATTTTATTCTTTTTTTACAGATTTTTTAATGGTACCTGGGTGTGGAGGAGAGTCTCCTCTCCTCTACACCCGGGTACCATCCGCACATTAGAACGCGCCAATTACGCAAGTACAGATGCAGTCTTGCGGAATTGGCATGTTCTAATGCAAGTCAATGGCGGCAAAAACGCTGCGCTTCCGCAAAATTAATGGACATGCTGCGGATTTTTGAGCGCAGCATAAACGCTGCGGAAAAATCCGCAGCATGGGCATTAAAAGTGCGGAATTGCATAGGGGACCATGGCAGAAGGCTTACCATGGGTTTATAATGCGTTTACGCTGTGGAAATTTCCGCATCAAAAACGCATGAAATACGCATCGTGGGCACACAGCCTTATGCTGCGCTCAAAAATCCGCAGCATGTCCATTAATTTTGCGGAAGCGCAGCGTTTTCACCGCCATTGACTTGCATTAGAACGCGCCAATGCCGCAAGACTGCATCTGTACTTGCATAATTGGCGCGTTCTAATGTGCGGATGGTACCCGGGTGTAGAGGAGAGGAGACTCTTCTCCACACCCAGGTACCATTAAAAAATCTGTAAAAAAAAGAATAAAATAAAAAATAAATGTATATTCACCTTCTGGCGGCCCGCGCTGCGCTCCTGCTTGCTTCCCTGCACAGTGGATTGAAGGACCTGCGCTGATGTCAGAGTCATGTGACGGGTTACGCGACGCTGGCGTCGGCAGGTCTTTCAATTCACCGCTGCCAGCAGCCGGGACCGAGCGAAACAAGCCAGCGCGGGCCATCGGAAGGTAAGTATATATTTTATTTTTTCATTTTTAACCACTCTCTCGGGTCATACTATATAAATCCATGCCGTTTGCATGGATTTATATAGTGTGACCTAGTTGTCACAAGCACTTTCCAAGTGATGCTAATCACTTGGAAAGCGCTTGTCAATCCGCATGCGGAAATGTCAGTGAATACCTCTCCATTTCCGCTTGTCCCTGGCAGGAAAACGCATGTACAATCCGCATGTACAATCCACATGTACAATCCGCATGCGTTTTTTCTGCCAGGGGAGATGCAGAAACGCTTAGGAAAAACTCCGGAGCATTTCTGCATCGTGGGCACATAGCCTAAATGGAGATTCCTATAGTGGAAAGTGATTGAATGTCATTAAGGCATGGCAACAATTTCTATTTTGTAGCCTAGACCTTTACTGATCATGAGGAAATTCAAGAGGAAATACTGTCAAAGAGATGCAGTAAAAATAACTGTGAACTGTGAAGAGACACCCCTTGAAACTCAGTAGTTGTGAGGGTCCCTTAAATCAGATCCGCACTGATTAGAAATTGATGGCATATCCATGCCAAAACATGTTGACCATGGCTTCTGTTTGGATATCATATTTTAATTATTCAAGAAATAAAACGTAAGATTTTTTGGAGCTTTATGTCCCTCATACCCTACGGCTCTGACCTCAGTTTCTCAGATTCCTTCATGGAGTAAATGCTGGAAAGTAGAGTACAGTAAAGTAGGAGAAAAGGGTAAGGCTGGTTCAGAACTAGAGAGGAGGAGATAATGAAAAAAAATAGATTTTTAAAAAGGGATAGCTTCTCTTTTCAATATCTTTGGTGATTCTGTGAGCGAGTTGAATAGAGATGATATACGAATTCTAAATATTTGGTCTGCAGCCACCCGCAAAAAGAATTTTACATTGCAGGTCGCAAAATACGCCTCCTTCATTTTCTCTTATTAACTCCTTCACCCCAAAGCCTGCTTTTACCTTCCTAACCAGGCCAATTTTTTCAATCCTGACCAGTGTCACTTTGTGAGGTAATAACTCTGGAACGCTTCAACGGATCCCCCTGATTCTGAGATAGCTTTTTTTCGTGACATATTTTACTTCATGATAGTGGTAAAATTTCTTCAATATGAAATTTTCTTTGGAAATTTGACGAAAATTTAGCAAGTTTCAAACTTTCAATTTTTATGCCCTTAAAACAGAGAGATGTCACACAAAATAGTTAATAAATAACATTTCCCACGTGTCTACTTTACATCTGCACAATTTTTGAAACATATTTTTTTGTTAGGGTGCTATAAGGGTTAAAGGTTGACCAGCGATTTCTCATTTTTCCAACAAAATTTACAAAACCATTTTTTTAGGGACCACATCAGATTTGAAGTGACTTTGAGGGGTCTATATGACAGAAAATACCCAAAAGTGACACCATTCTAAAAACTGCACCCCTCAAGGTGCTCAAAACCACATTCAAGAAGTTTATTAACCCTTCAGGTGCTACACAGGAAATAATGGAATGTATAAAGAAAAAATTAACATTTAACTTTTTTTTGCAAATATTTTACATTAAAAAAACTGTCCGGCACTTCCAAAACAAGAAATAGGTGTGAACAGGTGATTACTAGGAGCAGCTAACTCCATATACAACTAACAAACAAAGCAGCACACTGTAACGCTAAGTATGTGAACATGAAATTTTCTACAGCAGTAATGCTATTCAAATTTCATATATTTCATGTTCACATGCTTAGCGTTACAGTGAGCTGCTTTGTTTGTCAGTTGTATATGGAAGTAGCTGCTCCTAGTAAGCACCTTTTCACACCTATTTCTTGTTTTGGAAGTGCCGGACAGTTTTTTCTATTTCTATGTATAAGCTTTGACTGAGCACTCCGCCTCTATGCCACAGGTGGTTTTAATTGCAGCAGGATCTTATTATCCCACACACAAGCAGACATATGTCTCTTAAGGCCCCGTCACACATAACGAGATCGCTAGCGAGATCGTTGATACGTCACGGTTTTTGTGACGCAATAGCGATCTTGCTAGTGATCTCGTTATGTCTGACAGGTAGCAACAATCAGGCCCCTGCTGTGAGATCGCTGATCGTTACAAAGCTTCCTGGACCATTCCTGGGTCGTTGCGCTCCCGCTGGGAAGTGTACATCGCTGTATTTGACACCTTATCAACGACCTCGTTAGCGATTCAGAACTGAGACACGTAGGCGTGCATAAATTGGACTTTTCTGCGCCCCTCGTCCCCGATTGGTGGTCACTACTGCGTCCTTGTTTTTCAGATCCCACCAGCGTTCTCTGGCTGTGACTCCACTTTGAAGAAATCCGACATCTTTAGCGAGGTAGATATTGTTTGGGGTCTCAAATGAGTTTCCATTTTTAATTCATTTATAGGACATCTACTAATTATCTGCTATCATTGCTCTTCAGGGAGGGAGGGCTTGGCTTCTATCTGTATATATATGCTTTTGTATGGGCAGATATTTTAGGGGTCTCGTGCACACACACCCACACAGCACTTTTTCTGACACACTGTCCTGGCCAACCGCTTCAGAGTTTTTTACACGCCAATTAACATGAAGCTTAAATCAATAGACTCTGTTGTTTTGGCCTGTTGCACGCTTCACAACTTTCTTCGTCGACGTGATGCAATTACGTACTGTCCGCCTGGCTTCGTGGACTCTGTGGACCTAGCCAATGGGGAAGTGGAGCTCCGTGAATGGCGTGCAAACGATCCTGCAATTGCAGGCCTTCAACCAGTGGGACATGGCAGAAACACCCATGATGCGAAGAACTGCCGCAACAACTACTGCCAGGATTTTAACGGTCCTGGTGCTGTTCCTTGGCAGCTTCAGAACCTATAGTGGGCAACTACTCATGTTTCTACACTACTGACATTTCTGTACTGATGTGTCTAATAAACTGTGTGTTCTACTATGTAAAAGCTTTGTTTCTCATTCATTCAGTAGTAGCGGTAGTCACCGCAGTAAGCAGTCCATGTATATATATACATATGTATACACATGCGTATACAGATACATACATACATACACACTTACATACACACATATACATTCGTGTACTCGCATGTAAACAGATTCATCCATGTACTCATACATATTTTTAAGTACATAAATATATACACACACAATCATATACACATACGTATACAGATAACTATATATATACATACATACTCTCAAACATACAGATATGCATACACATAAATGGCCATTTACATCTCTATATATATATTCATATAAATATATGGACATCCATACATCTGTACAGGATCAATGCACACACAAGTGTTCCCGTCTGACCGGAGTCGCAGTAGCGATCCCATCTGGCCGGAAACGTAGTAGCGATGTTAAACCAAGAACGCCCAATCAGAACGCAGTAGCGTCCACCAATCGGAGATGAGGGGGCGTGGAAAAGTGATTTTATGCACGCCTTTGTGACACAGTACAGTCCCTATCAAGGTGTGGATCGTTGAAATAGCTGCTGCGTGAAAGCGTCCCAACGACCGCCGAGATGGGAAGTTCTGCATGTTTGACAGCTCCCCAGCGATCACGAAACGACTCTCCAGCGATCCCAAAACCGTGACGCACTAACGATCTCGCTAGCGATCTCGTTGTGTGTGACGGGGCCTTTAGAGAGGAGTTCACATTGATAGGGTCCTGGTATTTTGAGAAATGCCTTACCGTGGCTACCAGGTACACATGAATTGGCCAATTTATGTGCTAAGATTTCTCATTTATTTCTATTTTCTGCAGCAGTAATGCTATTCAAATTTAATATATTTCATGTTCGCATACTTAGCGTTACAGTGTGCTGCTTTGTTTGTTAGTTAAAAATTTTACATTACACCCATTTTTTTTACACAAGGGTAACAAAAGAAAATAGGCAACAAAATTTGTTGTGTAATTTCTCCTGAGGATGTCAACAGCATATCTGTGGGGGAAAACTACTGTTTGGGCGCATGGCAGGGCTTGGAAGGGAAGAAGCGCCATTTGACTTTTTGAATGCAAAATTTGCTGGAATGATTAGCTGATGCCATGTCGTGTTTGGAGAGCCCCTGATGTGCCAAAACAGTGGAAACACCTCACAAGTGACCACATTTTGGAAACCAGACCCCTCAAGGAATTTATCTAGATGTGTGGTTAGAACCTTGAATCCACAGGTGCTTCATTGAATTTTACAACGTTCTGTGAAAATTAAAAAAATATATATTTTTCCCACAAAAATGTTGTTTTAGCCCAAATTTTTTCATTTTCACAAGGATAGGAGAAGAAAATGGCCCCCAAAATTTGTTACGAAATTCCTCCTGAGTACACCGATGCCCCATATATGGTCGAAAACTACTTTTGAGGCACAGTGCAAAGCTCAGAAGGGAAGAAGTGCCATATTGGAGTTCATATATTGCTTGACTGGTTTGAGGGTGCCATGTCATATTGGCAGAGCCCCTGAGGTGCCAGAACAGCAGAACCCCCCATTAGAGACCCTATTTTACAAAATACACCTCTCAATGAATTAATCTAGGGGTGCAGTTATCATATTGACACCACAGGTGTGTCACAGCATTAATAAATAATAATAATATTTATTTCTATAGTGCCAACATATTCTGCAGCACTTTACATTTTAGAGGGGACTTGTACAGACAATAAAAGACATTATAGAATAACAATAATCACATAAATCAACAGATACCAGGAGGAGTTAGGACATTTTATACCATTGGGCAGTGAAGAAAAAATAATTACATTTTTACCACCAAAATTTAGTTTAGCCCCAGATTTTACATTTTCACACTGGGAAAAGGGCAAAAAGGGCACCAAAATTTGTCTCACAATTTCTGCTCAATGTAGAAATACAGAGGTGTAAAAAAATTTCCCGATTTCTTATTCTTTTGCATGTTTGTCACACTTAAATGTTTCACATCACAAAACAAATTTATATATTAGACAAAGATATCACAAGTAAACAAAAAATACAGTTTCAAATGAAGGTCTTTATTATTATGGGGAAAAGAAATCCAAACCTACAGGACCCTGTGTGAAAAAGTGATTGCCCCCTCTTAAAACATAAATTACATAAACTCTGGTTTATGACATCTTTGGGAAGCTGAGTTAAATTTCCCTAGCCAGACACAGGCCTGATTACTGCCACACCTGTTCTCAATCAAGAAATCACTTAAATAGGACCTGCATGACAAAGTGATGTAGACCAAAAGATCCTCAAAAGCTAAACATCATGCTGGAATCCAAAGAAATTCAGGATCAAATAAGAAACAAAGTAATTGAGATCTATCAGCCTGGAAAAGGTTATAAAGCCATTTCTAAAGCTTTGGGACTCCAGTGAATCACAGTGAGAGCCATTATCCACAAATGGCGAAAACATGGAACAGTGGTGAACCTTCCCAGGAGTGGGTGGCCGACCAAAATTACCCCAAGACTACTCATCCAAGAGGTCACAAAAAAACCCACAACAACATCCAAAGAACTGCAGGCCTCACTTGCCTGAGTTAAGGTCAGTGTTCATGGCTCCACCATAAGAAAGAGACTGGGCAAAAATGGCATGCATGGCAGAGTTCCAAGACAAAAACCACTACTGAGCAAAATGATTATAAAGGCTCATCTCAGTTTTGCCAGAAAACATCTTGATGATCGCCAAGACTTTTGGGAGAATCCTCTGTGGACTGACGAGACAAAAGTTGAACTTTTTGGAAGGTGTATGTCCCATTCCGTCTGGCATAGAAGTAATATAGCATTTCAGAAAAGGAACATGATACCAACAGTAAAATATGGTGTGAAGACCCGGGGTCTTCCGTGGGCATGACGCTACTCAGAAAACACTGGGTGAGGGTAAAACAGTATGGCAATACTTTATTGAACCACAAAGCGGACAATAAACACACAGAACAGTCCCAGCAAATGCCCAAGATGGTACAACATTACACAGTCTCATGCTTCCTTCTCCGCCCGCCGGGGATAGAACAGCTGCGACTTTGGAGACTTCCAGGGCCGACTACCTCAACCAGTGGCCCCCACAGAGAGGAGGTAGCGGCAAGCTTAGGAAGCTAGCAGTCCATCGAGGTACAAGGCCAGGAGACCAGAGGGTCCCAACCTGGCCACTCCGAGATTTTCCATGGAGCCAGATGACCGGTGTTCCAATCTGGCTTGTCCGAATGTCTCCATTAGTCCCAGGCGACCGGTGGGTCCCTCCTGGCAACCCCAAACTACATATCCATGGGGTCAGGTGACTTCCTCTTCCCACCGTGGTCTCCCCAAAATGTATCCATGGTCTTTCTGATGTTCAATGGAGCAGATCAGGGCCGTACCCTTAGGCCAGAATCTTGTAAAATCCAAATGTGTCTCTCTTTGGATGGATCTGCCATACTATCCATCTACTTTCCTGAAGGATGTCTCTCATTCTCCTTGTAAAGTCTTTCTGATGCTTCTTGATTCTGCTTCCCAAGTCTCACTGTTACAAAAACACATGTCCCTTCTGCTTCTCTAGGCCCAGCCCCCTGAATGGCAGAATCCCCCCCCCCAAAGCTAAGTGTGCATTAGTGGAGATATCTTTCTTAGGTGACCTAATGTGAAGGCTCCACCGGATCTTCTTTCAGCACTTACACAATGGGCCTAGACGATTTTTGAACAATGGTTAGAGACTCCTGAGATACTAATGAGATTAGTAGATTGCTGGACACTTTACAAGTTAAATTAGTGTACATAAACTGACGAGCAAGCAGAACATTAATAAAGCACAGCCAGCAATCTCTAATAAAACACAATAAGGTATTTCTCTTGGATTAACAAATCTAATCATCTGGCTAATTAATATTTTAGGCTATATCGTCACATATATAAGTGACAGTGTGATGGTCTGGGGCTGTTTTGCTGCTTCAGGACGTGGAAGACTTGCTGTGGCAAATGGAACCATGAATTCTGCAGTCTACCAAAAAATCCTGAAGGAGAATGTCAGGCCATCTTTTCGTGACCTCAAACTGAAGCGCACTTTGGTTATGCAGCTGGACAGTGATCCAAAACACACCAGCAAGTCCACGTCTGAATGGTTTAAGAAAAACAAAATTAAAACTTTGGAGTGGCCTAGTCAAAGTCCTGACCTTAATCCAATTGAGATGCTGTGGCATGACAATAAAAGATGGTTCATGCTTGGAAACCCTCCAATGTGGCTGAATGACAACAATTTTGCAAAGATAAGTGGGCCAAAATTCCTCCAGAGCGTTGTAAAAGACTCATTGCCAGTTATCGCAAATGCTTGATTGCAGTTGTTGCTGCTAAGTGTGGCGCAGTCACTATTGACTGATTGGCATCAGAGGGGCTAAACTTCCGTCATCGGTGCTAGCACTGATCGTGGGTTGCTGCAGGGTGTTGTCGCTCATATAGAGCTGACACCCGCACTCGATTGCAGCGGCACTCAGCGTCAGCCCGCATGATCGTGAGGAAGTATATGTACGGCAGTTTGTGGGAACGCAGCTCACATAGCGCCGTACATATACTGCTCATGTCGGTAAGGGGTTAAAATCAAAATTGAGTTCCTGTTCAAAATGAACACTTTATTAAAAAAAGAAAAAACAACTTTTTTATATATTTGGGGAAATTGATAACCACTCCACCACTAACCATGAAACAAGATCTTCATTCTTGCTTCCAATGTACTAAATGGTATATGAAAGAACAATTAACTGGAAACATCCCTATCCCACTAAATTAAAATTTATGAAGCACATTTTTGTTATTTCTATGAAGCAGTAGCATAGCTACCGGGGGGCAGAGGGGGCGGTGGCCCCGGGCCCCGCGCTGTGAGGGGGTTCACCCAGAGCTATGCTAGTGCAACTGTATGGGCATGCGCAGCAAACTGATACAGTTACACTCTGGGACAGAGCAGTGTGACTCGATGTCCCTTAACTTCCAGGCTGCCGCTATGGGGCCCTTGAGCAGGAGGGGGGCCCCCCGGTACCAGCATCGGGCCCCCCGCCAGTCACCCCAAGTTCAATGATGAGAGGGAGCACGACTCTCCCTCTCCCATCAGTTGCCTGAAACAAACACTGACCAGGCGCGATGACGTCATCACTTGGCACCCGCTGTTCTGATATGTGCGGGAGCTCGGAGCAGCTCGTGGAACGAGCAGGAGAGGTGAGTATTTTATTTATTTAGTTTTTATGGGGGTGCATTATACTATATACTCTGCCTATAGGGGTGCATCATTCTATGTACTTTGCCTATGGGTGTGCATTATATTATATACTCTGCCTATGGAGGTGCATTATACTATATACTCTGCCTATGGGGGTGCATTATACTATATACTCTGCCTATGGGGGTGTATTATACTATAGACTCTGCCTATGGGGGTGCATTATACTATAGACTGCTTATGGGGGTGCATTATACTATAGACTCTGCCTATGGGGGTGCATTATACTATAGACTCTGCCTATGGGGGTGCATCATACTATATAGACTGCCTATGGGGATGCATTATACTATATAGACTCTGCCTATGGGGGCGCATTATACTATAGACTCTGTCTATGGGGGTGCATCATACTATATAGACTGCCTATGGGGGTAAATCATACTATATAGACTGCCTATGGGGGTGCATTATAATATATAGACTGCCTATGGGGGTGTATTATACTATACACTCTGCCTATGGGGTACATTTTACTATAGACTCTGCTATGGGGGTACATTATACTATATGGAGGCCTATGGGGGTGCATTATACTATAGAGGTCTATTGGATGCATTTTACTATATAGAGTCTGCCTATAGGAGTGCTTTATACAGTATATGGAGGCCTATGGGGGTGCATTATACACTATATGGAGGCCTATGGGGGTGTATTATACTATATAGAGTCTGCCTATGGGGAGTGTCTTATACTATAGAGGTCTATGGGTAGTGCATTATACTATATTAGGGATCATCTAGTGCATTATACTATATGTAGACTATTTAGGGGGCCATCATAAAGTGTGGGAGACAATGTGGGTTTTTGCACAGTGTGGTGGCCTTCATACAGTGTTGGAGCCATTAGTTTGGAGGCTACTAAGGGGTCAGTATACTGTGTGTGGGGGTACAATACAGTGAGGGGGCATTGTACTATGTATAGGAGAGCATGATACTGTGTGGAGGGGAGCTGTACATAGGGGAAACTCAGGATATTTTTAAATGTTAAGTGGGCACTTATCGTTATAGGGGAACTCAGGTTATTATGACTGTCAAAGGGGCAAACAGAAGGCACTATTACTTTCTAGGGAGCAAAATGTGGGCTTTGTTTTCTAGGGCATTGCTATAGTCTATTGGTTTGTTTTACCGTTTAGAGGGCACACAGTACCACACAGCAGGAGCAGTAATAGGGACATGGCAGCAGCGGCTCAGTATTGGGGTATCAGCAGGATGAGGAGTTTGGTTGGGAACAGATGGGGACGGTACCTGAAATGTAAGGATTCAAATGTGTCTTTGTTGTAATCTCTGAAGACGAGTCCTGGATGGAGAAGTTGTTGTGTCGGTCTGGGTCAGATGGAAAAAAACGGGAAAAGTGAACGATTTCATCAGAAAAAATGTCACTTGTTAGGTACTATATATAACTGATTCTCATTCCCCATCACAGTAAATCAAATACCGGAAAATTCAATAATTAAATGAAATTTTATTAATTGCAAAAATTTATTCAACAAACAACAGACAGCCCATATAAAATATGTCTCTAAAAAAGACCCATTTAAAATTTGAGGCAATGCGGTCCATGGTATGATCTAATACAAACAGTTATAATCAGTACATGGACATGATCCAGATTGAGAGTAGCAGATCTATAGATATACAAGGAATCCAGCGATAACATGTATATATGGTTATTACATTTTAAATCATATACATCATTAATAACAGTCTCCACCATCAAGAGATTTAACAGCCAGTTTCTAAGTTGATGGTAGCAATATAACATACATATTTATCACAATGGATCATAATATTAGATTAGTTCGTTGTATGATAACCTATCTGAAGTAGGTCAGAGAGATGGAATATAAACAATTATATCATAGACCACTGTATAAATATCTGTACACATAAATATTATACAGACCATGTGCCATTGCTCATAGATCCGCACTGCCTCGTACCCCAATGCGCGTTTCGCATTCTGCTTCGTCGGGGGGTACAGAGGCAGTGTCATCCCTGGGTATTTATAACAAAATTATATGCCGGTCACCTGTGAACCCCGTGTTTTCAGGCTCGCTCACACCTTTCATTGCGCGTCATCCTCCCACGGCCGGTGTCCCGGAAGTCGGACTGCGCATGTCCGCAAACCGATATCCGCCGGGACGGTGGACGCCGGGCGGTGGAGGAGAGGCCAGCAATGACACGGCGCGCACGCGCACCACACGGGGAGTAACCAGCACCATTTTGGGTTAGGGCAAAGTTGCCCATTGTCCACTTATACACATAGATAGCAGGAATGAAGCAACAAATTACATAGAAGTTCGATTGCTGCAAACAGACGACGGTAGCTTCAGTAGCTTCTTGTGTGATGATTCACATTAAGTCCAAGTGCAAGTCCATTATCTTACAGATAAAAAGAGTAACTTGTTCAAGTAAAGATATAATAAGGTACACATTAGAAATACAGTAAATCAATTATATGAAATTACCACATTTAATATAATGGTATATCTTATCAAATAATATACATTTTTCCCAGGAAAAACATTTGTAATTATTTTAGTTATGGCACAGACACAGGCACAGCAATGTCAGGAATTAACGCAGAAATGGGGCAAAGCTCACTGAATCATTTAACCCTTTCGGTTTTATAGTATCAAGGACGGTAATCCATTTTGCCTCCGTTTTATATAGTAAGTTTTTAACATCACCACCCCTCGCACCTAGACGAATTTGGTCAATTGCTCTAAATCGTAGAAGACGCCAGTTACAATTGTGGGACTCGCGAAAGTGTTTGGGAATGTTTTTGTGCTTCGCTATTTGTTCTGTAGTGGTAATTTTCGCAGCATTTTTAATATCGCGTAAATGTTCCAGAATTCTCACACGAAACTCTCTAGAGGTTAATCCCACATAAATCAAGTTACAAGGGCATATTGCCCAGTAAACTATATCGGTAGAGCGGCAGGTAATCCGATGGAGGATTTTGTAAGTACGTGTATTGGAGGAATCATGAAAATCAAAGGCTCTGTCTACTTGAGAGCATGCACTGCAAGAGCCACAAGAATAACAACCCCATTTAGGATTTTGAGAGCCAAAATTAGACCCTTCTATGGGGGGTGGTATGTAATGACTTCTAACCAGCATATCATTTAAATTATGGGATCTTTTTGGGGTTATCAGAGGCTTTGAAGAAATGATATTTTTAAGGATGGGGTCCGACAGCAGGACTGGCCAATATCTATCAAATATTGCGGACATTTCCCTCCAATGTGCATGGTACGGAGTAATCAATCTTACCTGTTCATCTTTTTTCTTAGGTTTATTTCTCAAAAGTTGATCCCATGGAGTTGCCGCTGCTCTGGCATAGCCCTGTTGGATAGTATCATTATTATAGTTATGGGCTTTAAAGCGTTTTTGTAATTTCCTAGCCTGATTTTCAAACAAAACATCAGAGGAACATATTCTCCGAGCCCGAAGGAATTGCCCCGTAGGGATAGATTTTATCACTTGAGGTGAGTGAGAGGATTTAGGGCTCAAAAGGGAATTGACTGCAGTTTTTTTTCTGTATATATCAGTTTGTATTTTACCATCAATCCCCTTTCTGATTTGCAAATCAAGGAATTCAATTTTCTTAGGGCTCAGAGAATATGTCAGTCGTATGTTTCGTTTGTTGTTGTTTAGTTCATCAAAAAAACACTGTAACTGGTATTCGCCACCTTGCCAGATCAAAAAAAGATAATCTATGAAGCGGACCCACATGTGGACCGCTCCATCTTCTTTATCAGGATAATCAATGCCGTGTTCCCAATACCCCAGGAAGAGGCACGCATATGAAGGCGCACATGACGCCCCCGTAGCCGTGCCCCTCTCCTGGAGGTATATTCTATCCTGTGTGAAATTGTGTGTAAGGATATAACGTAACAATTGTCATAACTAAAATAATTACTAATGTCTTTCCTGGGAAAAATGTATTCAATTATATGAAATTACCACATTTAATATAATGTATATTATTTGATAAGATATACCATTATATTAAATGTGGTAATTTCATATAATTGATTTACTGTATTTCTAATGTGTACCTTATTATATCTTTACTTGAATAAGTTACTCTTTTTATCTGTAAGATAATGGACTTGCACTTGGACTTAATGTGAATCATCACACAAGAAGCTACTGAAGCTACCGTCGTCTGTTTGCAGCAATCGAACTTCTATGTAATTTGTTGCTTCATTCCTGCTATCTATGTGTATAAGTGGACAATGGGCAACTTTGCCCTAACCCAAAATGGTGCTGATTACTCCCCGTGTGGTGCGTGTGCGCGCCGGGTCATTGCTGGCCTCTCCTCCACCGCACGGCGTCCAATCGGATATCGGTTTGCGGACATGCGCAGTCTGACTTCCGGGACGCCGGCCGTGGGAGGATGACGCGCAATGAACGGTGTGCGCGCGCCCGAAAACACGGGGTTCACAGGTGACCGGCATATAATTTTGTTCTATGCGGGTCTATGAGCAATGGCACATGGTCTGTATAATATTTATGTGTACAGATATTTATACAGTGGTCTATGATATAATTGTTTATATTCCATCTCTCTGACCTACTTCAGATAGGTTATCATACAACGAACTAATCTAATATTATGATCCATTGTGATAAATATGTATGTTATATTGCTACTGACGCGCCCCTGGGCCTGTGTCGCGCTGCGCTGCGCATGCGGGAGCTTACCCGGAGCCGGATCTGTGGAGGGTTGTAGTCTCGTGGCGGTGACCCGGTCCGTGCCCAGGGAGTCAAACTAGACGGCAGTCCATTAGTAGTAAATGGTTGATGACTACGCCACCCGTTGAGTGCAGCCAGGGGGCTGCTGCTGCAGGGCAGACCGCTGAGGCCGATGGTGGGATTGTGCAGCGTGATAGTATAACCCCCAACGGGAGGGGTATGGCCTCAGGGCAGCTGACGTGGATGATGGGGGTAGCAGGAACCACTCAGAGACGGTACGGTGTAGTTCAGGGTCTTTACTGGTAACAACAAAAGACCCTCCCGGAGTACTTGCTAGCGGATGGGGCCTGGTCAGTCCTTGAGCAGATGGGATCTCCCCTGGCCAGGCGTAGTTGTAGGCCTCCCAAACTGACTGTACTCTTCTGGCTACCTTGCTAGGAGCTGATGTAAGTAGCCCACGTCCCTGAGTGTACCGTGTGGTGCTCACCCGTATGGCCGGTGACTCGGGGCCTTCTAATGGCTTCCGCTCCACGATGGCGGTGCTGGTCCCACGCGTGTGACCGTGCCTTCGGGCTTCTGGGCCAGAGGACCTGAAATCCCCTGCCTGACGGATTCTGCTGCTGGGCAGGAATTAGTCCCCACAGCCTCGGACTCCGGGTCCGGTAAAAAGTCTTCTTAGTCAGGGCGAACTCTGCAGCTGCCAGCCCCTGACTCCTTGTAACTGCTGTTTCTTCCTATGCTGTCTCTACTTCTTCTCTTCTGCTACTCACTCACCCTGCCTCAGCCCCAGGTTTATATAGGGGAAGTTCTTCCCCTCCCAAGACTGGGCAGGAGGTGTGGCATGCACAGGATCC